>NW_027395960.1:600000-929220 GCF_047715735.1 Aspergillus multicolor
GGTACGTATTTTGCCTTCCCTAACCTCGACTATCGCGAAGGGATACTAGGACATCGCCCTAACAAGCCTACAGCTTCCACGCCATCTCCTCACAACCTGGCTGCGTCGTACATCGCCGTCATCACCACCAACAAAGCAATCCAACCCAAGCCAGAATCCACAGAAACAAGCAAGAACAAGGGCATACATAATCCACCCACCAAACAGCACAATCTTCCCCCCGGCAAGGCTCCTCTCATCCCTCCTCTCAAACTCAACTCCAAACCCAATCCCAAGCCCCCAGAAGCCCGCGACACTCATCACTCGCAAAGAAGCCATATCCCTCCTCGACACTGTGCAGCTCTTCCCAGTCTTTGATTTCGCAGCTGCCGTTGACGCAATCAGTGAAGTCGAGACGAGATTACACGCTATATGGCAGGAAACCCAGAGCGAGACCCAGACCCAGAACCATTCAGGGGATCAACCAGAAACAAAGACCGTACTCGTGATCGCCGGCCTCGACACCCTCACCGAAGCAGTAATCCGCAGTTCAAATGCAGTTCGCGGGACTGCAGTGCTGACGAGTCTACTGCGGACAATCACGCAGATGAGCCGGATGCACCGCGGCTATCTCTCTGTGTTACTTGTGAATACGGCCGGTGTGGGACCGAGTCCGAGTTTATACCAGGCTCAGGGTCGAAACCAAAGAGAAAATGATACGCACAGCGGAAACGGAGGTGGAAGTGATATCCAATCGATGTTCTACTCCGATGGACCGCTCTTCCCTAGTCTGCTGATGAAGACGCTGGATCAGGGGATTGACACGCACCTATTAGTGTCAACTACAGCAAGTATGACGCCCCAGCAGAGAAGAAATATTGCAACCGTGGTAGAGGTCGTCAAGGATCGCGTGGGGTGTGGGCTTGGGAGGTGGTACGTCTGGGATGAGGAAGCGTGCTAGAGATTGCTGCTTGCATGCCTTCCAGTGTCGATTAGTATTAATAATAAGGACGAGAGCAGTCCCTGTAGTCTATATAATTGCATTCCAGGGCCACGAAGACCGGAAACTGTGTAATTACAAGATATACCACCCAGCTTTTGTCTTCCTAGTGGACCATAACCACCAACCCAACCTGCCGGTATACGCCGTTTATGCAACGCCAATGAAATGAAACTCCATGTAATGCAATCCCTTCACCCCCTCCCACCGGAAAAAGAGGGTATCGCCCAACCAGGTCAGAGAGACCGCTGGAGCGACGCTTGTATAGAAGAAGAAGTCGACGGTGAGTGCGCCTATGACCCATTCTCCAGTTCACTCTGAGCATTCCCACTCTCAGCCCACATCCTCAGCACGGCGCGCTCAACGACACTCTGCGCCTCCTTCTCGCACTCAACCAAGTCGGTTTCGAGCGTCTGTTCCTCAAAATTAACATCGACCTGCTGCACCTTGAGCCACTGCTTATGCCGTTCGCAGCGCTTCTTCAAGCAGACGCCGCGGGTGATACTTTCGAGACTGTCTTCTTCTTCAGTCTCCATAGCCGTGTCGCCATCGGCATCGACGTTAGTGTTAGGGTAGCTGGCCGCCAGTGCCTCAGGTGTCCCTTCCTCGAACGCCTTCTTGCCTGGTTCTGAAAGCCGCCACTCGTCGAATTCCTCGTCGGACCAGGCAATTCGTGTATCGAAGCCGCAAATATCCTTCCACCCGCCCTTGGGTTCTCTCTTTTTCAAGATTTCGAGAATGTGCTTTGAGCGATGGCGCACGAGGGTGAGGAAGGTGTTTCGCGCCGCGAGCATGTCCCGGCGGTGGAAGAGGTCATCACGCTTCTTGCGGAGTTTGTCGATTTTCTCCGCCTCGTCGGGCGAGTAGTTTAAGTCGTCGGGGCTGTAGTCTAGGCCGAGTTTCTTTTTGGCGGGTGCCGCTGGGGCTTCTGCTTCTGCTTCCATCTCTGTTGGTTCTGGGACGGGCTGTTCTTCTGGAGGTGCGACGATATGAGCTCCGAGCTTGCGGAACTCTTCTGCTGAGCCGACGCCCATTATTACTGCGGTGAGGTCCCCAAGGGTGAGGACGCCACCTTTGCTTCCCAGATCTTCGTTATTGTTATCTTGTTCATCTTCGACTTGCGAATCGTACTCGCTATCGTCGTCTCGCGGTGTCTGCGTGCCGCTAAGGGCTGCCCTTAGGAA
The DNA here is from genome assembly GCF_047715735.1 of Aspergillus multicolor. NCBI lineage: Eukaryota > Fungi > Ascomycota > Eurotiomycetes > Eurotiales > Aspergillaceae > Aspergillus > Aspergillus multicolor. The sequence goes on from NW_027395960.1 coordinate 602,164, forward strand.
GGAATTTGGCTTCTGACCATTTGGCTGAGTGATCAGATTGAGATGTCGGGTCTTCTGACGCATGAACTCCAGCCCGTGTTCGTCAGAACAGTACTTGCTAGGATTTGGACCAATGTGACGAGCGGGTTTTCGGCACTCTTTTAACCGGCACATGGGCTTCCACAATGTCGATCCTTTTCCAGCTTCTTTGCAGTTCGGGCCTTTCCATTATTAGCACAGAGTGGAGTTCGAACAACTGTAGACTTACAGATATATCGCACGATGAGCTCCACGTCTCGCGGGTTGAGATTGACGCACTTCCCATGGAACCAATCCTCGCAGCCGCCATCGCACGCAATCATCCAAGTGTGGTTATCCGGCTTCCGGCAAATGCAGAAAAGCGTGTCAGGATCTGACACATCTTCATCCTCCTCCTCGTGCTCTTCCTCTTCCCCCTCCACATCTTCTTCCTCCACCTCAACTTTCGACTTCCTGCCGCCTCTCCTCTTAGGTTCAGGCGCTGGCGAATTCGCCAGGGACGCCGAGCTTTGTTTCTTCGCGGGAGCCTTACTTGTGCGGCCAGACGAGGGAGTTTGAGAGCGGCGGCTGCCCACGCTCTCATTGTCCTCTATGTCAAGCTTACTTTTCTTAGTCGAAGTCCTTCTCCCAATGCCCTTTTTCGTCCCAGGCCCCGCCCGCTTGGCTGCTCCTTTGGTGGAATTTGACGGGGATGACCGATCTGACGATGAGGCTCTTGAGTTTCGGTTCTTCAGGCTTGCCACGTTCTTGGGCGTTGGGTACTCTTCGGGCGTGTCTGTGCCATTTTTGATATCCTCGCTGTCAAGGAGTACTTTGTTCAGGTTCGTGGTAGATGGCTCCGGTTTGACAGGGCCTGTTGTCTCAGTCGGTACCGGTTCGGTTCCTGAAAGGCCTTCGTAGAGGTTGGTCCACGTCTGGACGTTCTGATTCTGCATGGGCCCTGATTCCGACTCTGCTACCAGTCGCGGAACCCTAATCTGCCGATGTACCTTGTCTGCCCTTCCGTACCCAAAATACCCACTGTACCGCCATCCCATAAGACCCACAATGCGATGGTTGTTCACGACGATATTAGACATGAGGATATTGTTGTGAACAAGCAGGTAACTCTCAGGTTTCCCGTTTCCGAAAAGCAAGTCACGCTCCAACTGTACACCCTCCAAAGGTAGATGCGAGTTGAGCTCAGGACAGACGTAGGATGGGTGTTCTTGACCTGACTCCGCGTTACCGAGCTCATTCGATACAATGCGACACTGTTGTTTCATCACCTCCACCTGTCCCGGGCTGAGATACCTCCAGGCAACGTCTAAAGAAACGCCAGGTATCCGAGCTTCCACCGTGACATTCTTCCCATCTATAATCCCGCAGTAGTATATCGTCGGCACTGCGACTCCCAAATTCCGAAAAGCGTGCTCCGCCTTCCTGGACGCATTGAGCTCGTTCGCATTCAAGCACAAGAACTTGTCCGCGGCCTCGCCAACTGCTTCCTCCAGGTCAACCCGGATGATGACACTGCCAGCAGCATACGCTTGTCGGTCCCCTTGCAGGTGTAATGAGTTTTCCGGGATGCACAGAGCTCTCACGGTCTCCTCCCAGTACTCCGTCGCAGTGGGGTCGGATTGGCACCAGCCGTTATATCGGGGCTGGAAATCATTATCTCGGGGGAGATAACGACCATAGTTCGGACTTCGTTGGTGAAATGGATCATCTGCTGGGATGCGCGCCGGATCGGTCTCATATGGATTGACCCCAGCCATTTCGGGCGGGCACCTTACACCGGGCACACAGTCAGTGCCAACACCACTTGCCTCTGCGGTTGATGGTTATATAAAGCAATGCAACTAGGGTTCAGTACTCCTGCCCAGAATCAAAGGCGATCTGTGATTGCTTTGATATGTTTGTAATTCGTTGATCACATGCGCGAGAGCGGCGGCGGCGTGAGGATGGAGGTTAGGACAGCGACATGGACCGAGATTTATAATTTCAGTCTAATCAAACAGTTCTCCGAGCTAGTGCAATATAGGAAGCCTTGTTTCGTCGATCAAACACAAACACAGGCAATCGTTTGGTGCTGAATGCCAATTCGCGTGAATCTCAGCTGAGTGACCGGCGGGCGCGACAGCAGCTCTGGTCCAAGAGTGGAGATGGTCTTTTGAGAGCGGGAAAGGGTGTGAAATACTCAGAAAATCCAGATTCCAAGATTGCAAACAGGATCAAAGCTGACTTGAAGGAGGTTTGGACATGCGCCTGGATAGGAAAATTCGCGGTCGGCGACGCGGAGCAAGAAGCGATAAGATCTTAGCCTCGTTCTTCAGGCACTTATCAATGGGGCGGTGAAAGTGCTCCGCGGAGGAGTCAGGTGCCCTTCTTGTCTAAATTGCTGGAGAACAGACTGTAGATAAATAGTTGAATAGTGATAAGACAATAACTCTGCAGTAAAATGGTAGAAGATAACATACACAGCAAGAAGTGATCGAAACACACCTCCACTGCTGGCAGTAGACAATGCGACCCCAATAAGCTGGCAATATCCCACCGCCCTAATCTTATCAGCTTATCGCAGAAGCTCTTATCACCATCTCACGTGCCCTTATCCAAGCACCAAAACCGCAAACGCCGGTCTCCAACACCAATCACATGCCGAGCAACCCTGCTCATAGAAAAAGCAAATAATTATTCTCAGGCCCCGGCCGCATGCCAGCGCCATGCCACTCAACATCTCCCTCTCCTCCCTCTTCTACCTAGTCCCCCTCTACCTCCTTGTGATAAACCCTCTCCTACGCCAGATCTACCCGAGCGATCCGCAGCTTGGCTCGTATCGCTTCGACGACGATGGAGACGATGTCGCGGAGGAAGAAACACTCCTAAACCTAAACCCGGAAGTCCTGAGTCTCGACGACGGAACGCCCATAACATGCCCGGATGACAATTACCGTGTGCATATTCTTTCGCATGCTCCATTGGTCATCTACATCGAGGATTTCCTGTCGGGCGAAGAAGCGGATGCATTGGTTGATGCGAGGTATGCGACGAACGCCACATTCCCCTTCCCCTTTACTGCCAATCCAATTTGCTAATGGTGGTTTTGTTTCGCGTAGTATACCGAACTACACCCCATCAGCCCTCTTTTCCTCAGGCGTGAGCAACGACTCCGCCACACCGAACATCGACACGACAAGACGTCTTTCGGACCAGGCGCTCCTCCCGCGCACGGAGACGGTCCGGTGCATTGAGGCTCGCGCGCGCTCGTTCCAGGGGTGGAAGCCGCATCTGCACATCGAGCGCATGTGGGCGCAGCGGTATAACGTGTCGGGGCATTACACACACCACTACGACTGGGTCGGATCGGCGAAGAGACATGGCGGGGACCGCATCAGTACGTTTATGGTGTACCTCAAGGCGGAGTGTAAAGGGGGTGGGACGAATTTTCCGATGCTCAGGAAGCCGAGAGATAACAAGTGGTGTAAATTCATTGAGTGCGAGGAGAACGAAAGAGAGAAGGAGAAGAGGGAGGGCGTGACGTTCAAGCCGATCAAGGGGAATGCGGTGTTCTGGGAGAATTTGAAAGCCGATGGGAGTGGCTGGCCGGAGACGTGGCATGCGGCGTTCCCGGTGGAAGAGGGGGAGAAGGTTGGTTTGAATATCTGGAGTTGGTATCAGCCGCCGAGGTGGAGGAGACGGTGATCTCGATCTCTTTATTGGTTTCGTGTATATATACAAAGGGTGTACATTAGATTTTGATAGATTTTGTATTATAAGGCTAGAGATAGATAACGATAGAAGTGCTTGGTATTCCCACAACGCCTGATATCATCCATGCATCCGGTCATTATATGTTTTCATAGTCATCACATTACCACTCGCTCTTAACTATCCAATGTTCATCCACTGGGTCCAATCATCATTCCCAAAGCCGTTCTTCATGTCGTTGTTGCCAAAAATCTCGTCCAATGGCACTCCAGGCAGGTCGAGGCCGGCATTGAAAGCATTATCGTCCGGCATGCCGAATGGCTGCTCGGTACCGGGTGGCATTTGCTGCATCGTCGCATCAGGCACATAGTTCTGATTCTGGTCGATGCCGTATCCCTGCCAGATGAAATTCTGGTTCGGAATGGAGACTAGATCAGGGCTGTTGACAGCTTCGCCCGGTGTGGACCCAGAAACAGGTGAATGCATGTGTGATCCTGATAGCCGGCCTGAGAGTGCCGCGCCCATGCTGCTCTGGGTTGTGTTTTGAAACATCGGTAAGCCGCCCCAGTTGTTCATGCTGTTTTGATCCATCGTGGTGGGAATTGTAGACATGAATGGCGCTGTAGTCGCATTGCTATCAAACTGGAAATGATCGTTTTCGAGCGTCGACATTGGCTGCGTGGGATACGCAAATGGATCATCTGACGGAAACATGATGGGCATAAGATCCGGGAAACCAGTAGTGTTGGGCATAGGCTGTGTGAACTGTGCCGCCGGGGCCTCCCTTATAGGCAATGTCCGAGGCATCATTTGTCCACTAGAAGGTGGTGTATATTCTGGTGGAGTCGATACGGCGCTTGTTGGAGTCTCTGAAGGCTGAACCCATGATCGACGATTTGCGCGTGGCTTGGCGGGCGAGCGAGATGGATGATTATCATCCAAGCTCTTAGGGCTTTGATTACCATCCTGCTTTGATGGGCGGCTGAGAAGTTGGACAGGGAAGGTACTTGCTCTTTGTAGCGATCCTGGCTGCGGTTCGGGGGCCGGTTGGTTAGAGGGAGCTGGCCGTTTCAGGTTAACCTGAATCTTCGAGCTCTGTCGATTCTTGAGCAACTCAGGGAGGTTCTTGAAGAGGGAATTGAGACTCTGCGAGCAACGGTCGGCTGCAAGACTCTTCTTTGCTAGCCCGGCAAGCGTGTTTTTGCCCTCCATGGCGTCCTTTAGAACGCCATCTTTTGCCGTCGGCGAGTCGGGATTCTCGAGCACAAAAAAGAGCAGCGATAAAATGGCGAAATAAGTGGTGTACATGGTAAACCAGAAAGAGCCATTGAGAAGGCCTTTCTTATGCATTCCAGTGGTGATGTGAACGATGTTTCGCGAAACGCTGACACATGCCGCGGCGCAGGCGTAGGATCGTCGGTCTACTCCTCGAGCTTGCGAACCGCTAGAAACATAGTGCAGGAAAGGTCGATACATGACCATCTGCGCATGGGCATAACTGATACGTAAGAGTTGCCGTATCCTATACATGTCAATTAAAAATCATAACAGCTCAAGGAAAAGAAAATACCGCTCAATCTGGGGAGAAACTTCGGTCCCTGGCCGCAGCGCCGCAGGAAGCTCTTCCATCCAGTTTTGGAGATCCCGCTCGATCTCCCTGATTTTCGAATGACTGACAACATAGCGCTGATCTGACTTGGACCGATGTTGCGCGGTCTTGAGAGGATAAATATACTTGACGATTTTGAGGACAATAACCGAAAGTCGCGTGTGTGCATTGGCGCCAACCATCGCATGTATCCGACCTTCCGGCGTCGGCTGTATTCCATTCTCGGTGATAAACTCTCCGTCGATCGACATCGGGTACTCCTGGTCGATGTCGTCATCGCTCAGCATCTGTGGGAGGCCCAACAACGTGCTAACGTAGACGTCCATTTTTCGAATAACCCAAAAGATCCGACGGCGTAACTCTCGTTCGACTGGATTAAAATTGGCAGTGACAGAGCGATGCAGACCGAGTCGGAGCGAGGACCGCAAAGCAATTCCGACATATGAATAGCAGGTGCTTAGCTTAGCGGACGATTGTAAAAAGATAACCATAAAGCAGATCGCTTGCAAAGACAACAAATCACGGCAATCAGTTATTTCCAGTAAATGTCGACCAGCCTTAAAATATTGAAACCTAGGCAAGTTAGCGGAGATTTGAATGAGGACCGACAAACATACCCTTGACCTATTGCGCTTTCGTATCCCGACAGATCCAAGGTTCCAGCCCCATCGTCGGAAAATAAACAGCCAACAGACATAACGATGTACAGCAGCGGCAGGAAAGAGTTCTCTTCATTGGTGAATTGCTCCGGAGGCGTATCATAAACTCGATCTAATAGCGCATAGAAGGATGGCTCGTGCACGAAGCGTATCAATGCACAGCCATCCTCTAGCGCGTTGTGACACAGACGCCGTGCAACGTCGCGAGGCGGGAGATCGTGGGTCGGGGGCAGAGATGGCTCTTGCGGAGAATCGGAGGTGGATTTCGGGCTCTCCAAGAAATGCTGCAGTGCGGGCCGTGTACGCAAGGGGATTTCGCTACCGCCCGGCTGACTGACCCCAAGCTGTTTACGGAGCCGACGAAGAAAGATGATACCAGATGTATGCCCATGATAATCCCAATGACCCTGATCGTCCAAATCGAGGGACCCAGACTTGTCAACCATCGACTCCAGCAATGACTCGTCACCTCCAGCTCCATCCGAGCCCTGAGCGTCCGCGGAGCCATTTGTATCTGGTGGTTGCGTCGGTGGTTGCGCCGGCGGCTGTGGTGGTTGCTGCAGCTTTTCCCGTTTGAACGCCAATAGCATCTGCTCTGTTGCATGCACATCGAACTGCGGATCGTCGAGATTCAGGTCTGGAAGAACGACACGGAGGAGGGCTTCGGCTTTGTGCAATCGGCTCTCGAGCGCTTCGACATACTGTGGTGCGGGGTTGCGGCGGCGGTTCGAAGGTTGATCGTAGGTGCATTCTAGGTCGAGGGGTTAACGATGATCGGTCAGTGGAGTAGAAATCAAAGCTCACCATAGCTGTAAACAGTGCAATGAGTGCAGGGTAGCTTGCCATCGCACTTGATTTTTTTCTGCCTACACGGATCGCAAGCACGGGTCACTCGCCGTCTTTTTTGCATATGCGGGGTCTTGACCTGCTTGGCGTCGGGCGCAGCATCTTCCGTGGCGAGGTCCTGGGCATTGTTCGAGGGAGTGCCAGAGAAATCGTCCTGGACGTAGGAAGCTGACTCTGGCGAGGGGTCCTCGTCGACCGCGTTATCGGGGAGGGAAGGCGCGGCCGGAGTTTCCATGGCTAATCGGACCGTCGCATACGATAACTCCGACTAGGGTTGCCAACTGTTATATAACAGAGCGAGCAAGTGTACGAAGTTGAAATGAAGTAATAGGGGTGGAGAGTGAAAGCTGCGCAGCGCTATCGCCTATCGCACCTTCCACGAGTGGAAACAGCTTTACCGAGTCATGGAAGGCACAGAGAGCAGCGGATATGGACAAGGCCGAGAGAGAAATCGTGATCTTCTCTCTTCCAGTCTTTTCTTTGAGAATCAGTAGACGTAGAAATGGGAGAGTGACAGGTCAAGACGGAGAATAGCAGGAAAAATCCGTCTGACGCAGGGTTGAATGAGTCAAGAAGAGGACTAAGCAGTGGATGTGAGAAAAGTACTCGAGCGATCGGCGACAAAGCAGTTTGGGTTTAGATGCGACTAAAGTCGGGCGTTGTGCAGGTTCTCAACCTGAAAGACAGTGGGGATCGAGGAGCATTTTGGGGAGCGAGGGCTGAAAGGGACAGAAAGAGGAGAGGACTGAGCAGATGCAGCCCTGGCGATGAATAATCCTTTTCGACACTAAGATGGGGTTCTTTTTGACGCTGAAAACCTGATGGAACCAGGGAACTGGAACGGGCTCGAATGATTCTGATACTGAGCTTGTCCCACTCGGCGGGCCAGGACTCTGCCGCTCGTATCAAATCCCACTTTCCTGACTTCCTGACCACCCTTTCCCTCCACGTTTCGCCTGCAAATTCCTGTCATCGTTCATCTCTCACGTTGCATCCATGGCCCCTAACCCTGTTCTCGGCCTTTCTCGGCCAATCCCAGCCAACTGTTCGTTCGCACTAAAAGGCTTAGTCCTCTCGTTTGGCGCCTCGGAGTTGGGGGCCGCCCACCGGTGTCGGACTCTAGACCTCGATAAAACCTAGTGCCTTCGGGGATCTGTCCGTTCAACTTCGACCAGGCAAATATATTACCGAGCCCAACAGCGCCTCGATGAGCAGGGGTTGAATGTTCCTGGACGCAGCTTCCAGATCATGTGATGATGTCATCTATCAACGCCGCAATCTGATGCGGCACCCCTGCGCTGTGTACGGCACGCGATAGGCGAGATTCGCTATCGCTGCTTACTGCCCAATTGTTTGCCTCGAGCCATGCCGGCATCTTTCTTGCATCTCCCCGCGTTTCGCGTGGCTGACAGCCCCGTGTTTCGGTGTGCCCAGGATTGGTTGCGAATGGCAGTGACAGCATATTATTGCCTAGAAGGGCCATCAGCGAGCTAGCAGCTGCTTCACGATAAGTCTTAACTGCCTAGACGACGACGGGAATTGCCTAGACGGCCTCATGCACACGATTCCCTATGGGAAAGCTACCATCCTACTCTGTGCCTAAGTTCTAGATAGAGCAAGATACGGCGGCCCCTCCCGATGCAGCGGAAGCTTGAGCTACCGAGGCTGATGATATTCCGTTGGTTCAAACCTCCGAGCCAGTACATCTAACATGCTCAGTCTGGTGGCTGCTTATTCTGCTTCGTATTCTGGAGGGCTGTGACAGGAACAAACCGAAGACATTGCGATCGATAGGCCAAACTTCGTCGCAAACAGATTACACCTGCACGTCCGGCATTTTCAGAAACATCTCGGGAAATTATCCGCATCAGAAGCCTCGTGAAGTGACAGCAAAACAGAAATGGGCTGGGTAGACACCATTGGCCCTACCCATTGGCTCTTGTCATTACGGCTCCAAGCAGATTGCGCACGGGGTGAGATCAAGATCCTAGTGAAAGATGTCTTGAATGTCACAATACCTGCATGGGATATGACCTGATCTCACCCTCCTCACTTCCATCTCTGCAGTATTCGTCTACTTAGGCTAAACCATCAACAAGACCGTCCGATTTATCTCACCGGCATGCCTATCTGGCTATCCTCTCCGCAACCTCCTATAACCTCTGCTCTGCGAGGCCCAAGTTGGTAAGGGTCTGCGGGTCCCTGGCTCATAAGGCTCGGGGTTGATAGCGACCGGATGCCTTCAAATCCTTTCAGCCTCTCGTAGCTAGCCAGGTGGATTGTGCCGTTTGCTAGTGAGCTATCGGTCACTTTTGAATATCTGGTTGGGTTGGAAGGAGGCGTAGGGGAAATGCACACTGGTGCAATAATCCCGCAAGCAAGTAAGATTCCGGTTATGTCGTTGGTACGGAATACTCTCGACACAATGCCCATGTCCCAATACAGCCATGGTCAGTGCATTGGAGTCTCGTAAGTAGGGCAGAGGTTACTAAAAAAAGGGCAGTGACCTAAATTTCACAGGTAATAAAACATACCCAGCACTAACCAAGTACATACGACCACAGGGTGTGGAGAACAGGGCTTCCCGTCCGCTCAGCCGTACTTAAGCCACACGCCGGCTGGTTAGTAGTATGGTGGGTGACCACATGCGAATCCCAGCTGTTGTATGTTTTTGCTTTCCTTTTATTTTTGCAATTATAATCTGAACTGGTTGGCCATGATGCCGCAATCACACTGAGCCGCTGTAAAATACTGGTTATTATTTTACTCTGTATCTCATATTAGGCGAGGGAGCCGGAGACAGACTTTGTAGACCAGAAATAGAATTTATTAATGGGTCTCCGGTGGGTGTTGAATGAACACTTTTGCCTGAGCAATATAAACCGCGGACTATAGCCGTGGCATACAGTAAGGTACCTTCTACACAAACCCGCCAAAATGCGAAGGCCAATATGTTCGAATTGACAGAACGTCACTAGATCATAGTGTTCATTTCAAGACTGGCAATTATCATTCATTAAAGAAATCCCCGACTATCGCGATCCGTTCGATCTGTCATGTATCGACGGCATTCATCTGACCTCCTCTCGAGGTGAAAGTACCTGACTACGCCAACGTGAGCTCCACAACAGCAATTTGATGTCCTCTGATGATAAGAAATAATACAGCCTCTTTTGTAATGAACACATCAAACACAAAGAGCCCATGATAACCGTGCGCCGCACAAATGCGCTACCGTCGTCATGAAAGACACACAACCACCCATACACTTCGCCTCGCCACTCGTGGATACCCCATAGAACATCAACACGACGCCATCCAAACAATTCCTATTACTATCTTGAAGACCCTCTACCCCCTAACATCCGGCCAAAACCTCTCCTCCAACCAAACAACCTGCCTCCACCACCTCTCACAGCGTTCCAACGCATCAACACCTTTCCCCTTCCCCTCCTCGTCAAGCCCACCTATCTCAAGCGCCGCAACCTCATCAACCACATCTCCAATCTTAGCCACAAACTCCTCGAACTCATCGCTCGCCCAATTCGGTATAAACTGCTCCCTCAGGGCTCCGCCATCCGTATCCTCACCCCCTTCCCTCTTCTCCAAGAACCCCGCAGCATACCTCCAAGCCCTAAGATAACAAATCTCCGTCGCCCAGAGCACAACGAGCCCTTCCAAAAGGCTAGTCCCAGGCGCAGAAGCAGACATAAACATATCAATATACGCCCGCGTAATCGGCGCAGCGCCAAACCTCCCCTCCTTATCCCCTCCATTCCCCCCTTCCAATTCCATTGGAGGCGTATTTAAATCAAGCGCATACTCCCGTGCAACATCCTCAAAGAACTTCAATTCACGATGGATATTATTCAGCGCATCGATTAGGATCCCCAGGATCTTTTCCGTTATACTAGCTTCACCACGAGCTGATGGTGTAAGTGGGAGATGGATTTTCGACAGGAGCTGCCCGATGAAGCGGACGTAGGTCTGCGCATACAGACGGTCCTGCGAGAGCCATGCGGCCAGTGTGTGTTTTGGGAGGGTGTTGCTGCCGGCGGCGCGGAGGAAGGGGTGTGTTGTTGCGCGGTTGAGGGCCGCGGGCGTTATGGTTGGGAGGTGGGTTGTTAGTTTCATTGTGGCTGGATTGATTCGAGAGGGTGGGAGAGTAATTTTGAGACCTGGGTAGATTGGTGCCTGGAGAGAAGAGGTGAGATGAAAAGTGACGCAGGATGTTTGGCGGGGTGTGGGGTAGCTCTGTAGCTTATTGCCGCAAAGGGAAGTATACTCGCCGATGACGGAGATAGAGCTATAGGGATCCACGTTACAATCTACATCTTTTCGATAAAGCTAAGTTTTGCATTAATGGATGCCTACTAAGCTACCCACCTAAACCAAAGTAAAGAACTCAACACAACCTAAACCAATGGAGAAAAAAATCATACAAGCAAGCAACTGCGCCGTCGAACCCCGAACCCCAAACCGAATGCTTCGTACCGTCATTGCAAGGTGATCGTAGTCAGACATACAGATCAAACAGATCTGAGTGAAGGAAGAACAACAACAACAAGAAAAACAAAATGGATTGTGCATGCGTTCCTGTCAGTCATGGATGCACGCAGTTGATTAAGCAGGCTTAAGTAGTTGCCGTACTGGTCCGGGCCGCGGGGTTGTTTATCTGGCGGTGATACGTCCCGATGGGTTGGAAGCCCCTGCAAAGCTTGGTTAGGTATGAGGTTGACGAGATACAGACGAGTGAGCTTACCTTGCCAGATCAAACCCTGCGTTGTCGTCGTCCTCCCCATCTTCCACTTCTGCATGCGGATGATGCTCGTCAGCCCCACTCGCGCTTGGCCCGTCTTCCCGCCGGGCTGACAGCGGCCTACCCGACCCAACCCCATTGGCGGTGCCCGGTTTGCTTGGGCTGACGAGGTTCGGTGGCGGGGGACTGCTACTCGGGATATTGCCGAGCATATCTCCCGGATCCCCTTTCAAGGGACTCATATCAACAACCGGACGCGCAGGGGTGCTCCCGATGTCGGCGAATTTCCAGAACTGGGCAGGAGAGCTCATGGGCATAAATTTTGATGGGATCTGAGCAGTGCTCGGAGGTGGGAGACGCGGCTGCTGACGTTGCGGTGCAGGTGTAATCATCGAGGATGGACCATCGTCGTAATAGGAGGAGGACAGCACCGGGGGAGATCGGGTCGCTGCATCGGAGAGTCCGTACGCCCGACTAAGGCCAGTTGCATGCTTCGTTGCGGACCGGTTGGGCAACGGCGATGGCTCCTCGTAGTCTCGTGGGTTCGGTGGCCGAAGCGACGGCGGCTCTATTGCACCGTTCCGGACACCGCGTGAACCCCGCTCAGGTGTGTACGCTTCAACAGGCGCAACTGGGAACGAGCTGAAGCTGGGCGATGAGACCGGCGGCGATTTCCTGCCGGCGGCAAAGACTGATTCCATCCCACTGGCGGCGACGCCACGCGGCGCGGGTTCTTTGGTCGCTGGGGATGACGGTGCTGACGATTGCGCACCACCCTTGCGGAGTTGCTTCTTCCAATACTCCTCACGATACTCTGGTGCAATCTGCCATTTCATACCCTTGCCCGGCTCGTCCGTCCGACGGGGAACCTTCTGGAACGCTTTGTTCAATGAGAGGTTGTGTCGGATCGAGTTTTGCCAGCCACTTTGCGAATGTCGGTAAAAGGCATACTTGTCCATTATCCAATTATAAATATTGTTGAGCGTCAACTTCTCCTCCTCACTCGAAAAGATCGCCTGTGCGATAAGAGTTGCATAGCTGTATGGCGGTTTCAGGTCCTTGGCAGCATCATTGCTGTAGTCGATTTCCTCGGTGCTCTCCATCATCATACCCCGGTTGTACAACGGCGACTGCTTGGCGGTTTTCGCGCCGACGGTGTCTGGCGATCGCGGAGGGGGTGTTACTTGACGTTTGAGGAACTGCGGAGCGGGTGCGAGTGCAGGAACGCCGGTCGTGTGTGGGACGGCGGCCTCTTGGGTCTTGGGAACGGTCGGCGTCTGCTGAGGGTGCGCGTGGTGATTGGCATCCCAGTTCGGATCTTCTTCTCCGTTGGCTATCCGTTGTGCGCGCTCGACGAAGCTGGGGTGAATATTGGCCTTGTCGCCCGGGGTAACGAACATCATCGATGTGTTAGCAATCTCGATGATGTCGCCGCACGAGAGCACGGCATCGGTACCGCGTTTCAATATCGCCTGGTTCAAACGGACGCCGTTGCGGCCGTTGACGCGAATGTGCCATGATGCAGTTTCCTCGCCGTCGTAGAAAATCTCCGCGTGGAGGCGCGACACGAACTTGCTCGGACCTAGATCGACGTGGACTTCGGGCAGCGCTCGCGCAGCGATGGTGACGGGACTCGACTGTTCATCTAGCTTCTGTTCGCGATCAGGCTCGCGGCCGATATTGACGTGGAGCGATTTCACGTAGTACGTCCAGTTCCTGCCGGCGATTTTGGCGTATGCGCGGATGCTCTGCTTGTTCTCGGTTTTCGCGTTGGAATGATCTTTTTGGACGCGAAGCGGCTCACGGGCGACTTGGAGATACGAGATAACGAGATCAACGATATCCTGGTTTTCGGTCAAGTCACGCTCGGGAGAAGATCCATCCGCGTCGTCGGCGGACTCGGCTTTCACGGGTCGAGGAGGCTGGGGAGAGGTTCGGCTTTCGACCTATCGCACGCGTTGGTTAGTTTCAGCTGAAGAAGTTTCTTGCAGAAAAGTTCGAGTCGCTGGGATGACGCAAAATAAGCGTATTTTGTTGCCTCGAAGCTCTATACGTACTTTGCGCTTCTTGTTGGAAGGTCGCGTGGGCGATGAATCCGGCGCCTCTGCATCTGAAGTCTCTTGTAGCTGGATTTCCTTGCGCCGCGCGCGACGGCGGTTAGAAAGAGGCATAGCCGAAAAGCTCTGAAGCTGTCGCTAGTCGCTTGTCGTGGCCGTCTGCCGCTCGCTATTGGTATAATCGCGTTGTGTCGTGTCGCTCAGCGTTGACGTAGGATAAATTTGTCGAGAGTGCGCGTTTATCCGGATTAGCGTAGCGGTGGGCAGTCAGTCAGATTCGAGGACTCGGAAGTCAGCTCGAGGAAATGGAAAGCGGACGGCGATTAATGGGCGACAACAAATGATGACCTAAAGAGGCCGAGCTGGACGAAGAACCAAGGATCAGTAAGTCAAGAAAGGTTTGCCACCGCGCGAAGGCAAGGCGAGTCGACGCGCACTGGGGCTTAAGAATGAGAGGCCCAGCCACCGCGGGGAGTTCCGGTTTAGTGGGGTGCCCTCTCTCAATGCTTTGCTCCTACTCTGTGCTCTGGACGGGTGAGTGTAAAAGAGCAAGAAACCAAAAGAAGCATGCTAGATCAGATAACAGATATCTGCAAGGAAACTAGAAGAGCGACGCGAAAGAAGCGAGCTGCAGCGTCGAAGCAGAAGAAACGTCCGGCAGAGGCAGTGACGTTGGTCTCGACTGTGACCGCTTCCAGTCCTCGACAGAAAGTTGAGAATAGATTGAGGATGGATTATTATTCCATTGCTTTGTCTGTCCTGTCTTATCGCCATTATTATAGCCCTAACCAAAACTAACAGCAAATCCTGCAGGCCTGCGCCCGTTAGACTAGTGGAGCGACAAATGAAAAGGAAACGGTGTGATCCCACGCTGCAGCCGGCTTGATGATGTTTTTCCGGATGCAGTCGACGACAACACTCACTGAGACCATCCATGGGCTCGACTTCGAGACGCGAGTAAATAAGCGCATCGTTATCCACTGCCTACCCATGGGACTTGACTGACCTTCTGTTTGCGTCACTTCCTCACTGCTCTAGGTGCAGTTCGCAAGGAAAAGCTCTGGAATGCTTCACTCTTTTGTTTTCTCGGCGAAGACACCGTAGCACTGCGGTGTTGGCAACAAATAATTCTCGAAAACGGGCCAATGCCTTTACGGAAAGCACAGAAAGTCGATGAAAGTTCAAGGACTGCCCTGGTTTCACCTGCAAATGTTGTTTCTGGCCAATCTGACCAACTCGAACCTACAGGGATTATCAAACCCCGCAACCAGATGGAAATGAACGAGCTGGAAATTGATTCCACGCAGGTGGAGAGGATATAATGATAGATACATGATGAACAGAAGGTACAGATAGCTGGGATGAGTACAGCGCAACTCCAGCATAATCATCAAAGCACCTCAAACGCCGACCACATATAGAATGAAGGAGCAAATAAAAAAAAAACGGTTTATGGACAACAGTGAACGGTTTCAGCCTCAGCTAGGCATTTTAGAGTCCCCATCCTCATCCAACCCCCGCAACGTGGGATACATAACGGAATCCTCAGCAGTCTCGTTGTCAGTTTTGATTGGCACCGTGCGCGGCGAGCGAGGAAGAGAATGGCTCTCCACGCCCTCCATGGCGTCATCCGCCTTGGACACTGGCGAGCGTGAAGCAGTGTCCTGCTCCATCTCATCGTTGAACTCACCCTGCTCCAGGCGGTGGGCAATGTAGTTACGCAGGTACTCAATCAGTCTAACTTTCTCAACCCATTCCGATTGGACATCCGATCTCTCGGCCACCTCAGTGGCAGCCTTGGCAGTCCGGGTTACATCATCCTCGTTGGGAGATCCACCATGGAGAGCCGGGTCGATCAGACTGGCGGAGATTTGCTTCGGAGTCCGCTCTCCAGACTCCTTGTCATCGCTGGAGAGGTCCATCGACTCTGAGGCAGCGCGAGATACAGGGCGCGCTCGCTGCAGTGTTCCTCCAGTGTACCTACGACGCTCATCATTGTCAAAGATGCCGCCGAGGGTGGAAGGCGGGGCAGCACTTGACGCCGCTGGGTAACCAGCAGTCATAGTATCAGTTGCTGAAGGCAGACGAGGGTACATGCTGGGACCGCTTTCATGAGGTGGTGAAACACGGTGAGCGGACGGCAGTGAGATAGGAGAGCGACCTGAAGTGTATGACTGCGCACTTGAGGGAGGTGTCAATGCAGGAGTGCTGGCAGAAGGAGAGTGTGCGGAGGTGTTTGTGAGAATGGGGCCAGTAGTGTGTGCTGTGGCATGGGCGGAGGGAAGTTGTGTAGGAGGCGAGTGAGTAGTGCGGTAGCTCATGCCGTTGTGAATATAGTGGGCACCAGGCTGGGCGACGCCAGCTGCAGCGACATTGTCATCGTTCTCGTAAATGGTGTCTTGCATTTGCTGCAGGAACTGATCAATGTTGATCAGATCACTCTTGGTTCGGACGTTGCTCATTGGTGGAAGATGGTATGCCGGTGCAGGATGAGGCCCGCTGGCATAAGGACCGCCAGCGACAGCCACAGGAGCGGGCATTGGCTGGTATTCAGCCAGAGGAGCCGCCGTCAAGACAGGCAGAGACAGGTTCTGCAGACTGAGGAGACGCTGGCCGACAGCAGCATAGGAGTTGGGGTCAAATTGTCTGCGCTTAAGGTCACCGAAGAACTCATTGAGCGCATCATATCCTCGCTTCTTGTTCTCGTACGATCCTTGATGAGGCTCAGGGCCAGTGTTCAAAGCATAGTAAACATTGCCGTAAGAAGCGCTAGATGGCTGCGGAGCGTGATGAGCCTGATAATACTGAGGAGGAGGACCATGAGCGTAGCCCTGGCTGGGAACGGGGTTGAGCGCGGGCTCGAAGTAGTGTGCAGCAGCAGCATAGCCTGAGATGTCTGTTAGTTCCAACTAGCAACTGAGCATGACAGGAGAATGCATACCCTTGGCGCCTCCGCCAAAAATCATATCGTTCCGAGAGCCAGGCTCGGGCGATCGTACCAAGACAGAGTCGTCAGCGTGCGTCTTGACATGCTTCTTCAGATCTTGGGGGCGCTTGAATGCCTTTCCACAGAAATCACACTTGTGCGGCTTGAGAGGAACGTGGACCCGGATATGGGAAGTGATATGGTCGCGTTTCACAGTGGTCGTACGACAGCTGCCCCATTGACAAGTCAAGTTGAGGTTGTTTGTGCTCTTCCGGCCAACGTGACGCTCGCAGACGTGTTCCTATAGCACAATAAAGTTAGTCACGTCCTAAAATCCTCGATGCGACCGTAGGAATGATAAGGGGTCAAACTTACGTATAAAGATTCCGGTGTAGGTAGCTTCTCAGAGCAACCTTGCCACATGCAAGTAAGTTCTTCTGATGGGCGAGAGGCTGCGGATGGGGGCGCAGCGACAGGAGACGCAGCATTGCCATTAACCTGAGGGCTGGCCACAGCAGCTGTCGCAGCCGCCGCGGTCGCAGTCACCGAAGGCGACGTGACAGTCGTGACTTGTGCCGGAGCAGGTTGAGGGGTTTGCTGTTCCTGGGTTGTAGGCACAGGAACAGTAACAGGAGCGACCGCTTCTTCGGCCATGGCGCCAAGAATATGACTTTTCTTGGTGATGAGCGGACGGAATGTTCACTTGAACCAAAACAAGGAATCTCTGTCAAGACGCAGAACAAAGCTCGCGCAACTTGAGCAGAACAGTTGATATGGAAGTGCCAGAAATTCGAATGTGAAGACGCACGGTCGGTAAGCAGTAAGTCAATACACCAACGACGCGTGCCACACAAGGGGACCGGTCAGAAAAAAGGGCAAGGGAAAGGGAAGAGAAGGGGGGAGACGAGAAGATGGGGGAAGCCAAGGTAAATAAGGAGAGGAGAGTCTTGGGATGGGACGAGAAGGGGGGAAGGCCTTGTGCGGACTCCAGAGTCGAGCTTGGCTTGCACAGCCCAGCGGGGGGATCTTGGACTTAAGCCTAGAAATCCGTCTTTGCCTTGGCTTTTCGAGAGTCGGCCGGAGCCTGTGCTGTGCTGTGCGCGGGGCTGGTGGCGTGGTAGTGCGATCCAAAATAGCTTAGCGTGGTACGCTGGTACAGCCTTGTAACATTCCTTCGTGCTCGCTTCCCGTGGAAGATAAAACCTACTCCTCATTACCCAGGTAGATTATACAAATAATAAAAGGAGCTATCATCTCGCATTGTAATAGGTGATATAAGTGCAGTAGGCTTAATATAAGCCCAAGTGGTGAGAATGTAGCGTGCTAGCACGTGACATTTTAATTACAAGGCCGAAACGACGCCAAGAAAGAAGGAACAACTTGCAGCCATATGGTAGCCGAGACTCTCCGTAGCCGCCGAGTCTCTCCAACCCTGCTTACAACAGACTCAGGGGTACAGTAAGAAGTCGCGCCGGATCTATTTAAAGGCTTGAAGCATGGAGCAGCTGAGTGTGGCATTACGGATATTTGTTTTCCTTCCAGCGTCAGCCTCGAAAAAGCAACTCCGAAGTCTGAAGCGATATGGGGGCCGCGGACCCCTTTTGCTCGATACCGTACGTTTGCTCGGCTGCCAAAAGTTTCCGGCGGTTACCGTAAGAATACCTGAGCTGAAAGAGGTTCGTACTCCGGGCCTCCATCCATCGAAGCGATCGGTCTCTCTTTCTTTGTTCCTTCAATTTCCAACATAAAGTCCTCATCGTCTCAGCAAGAAGATATATCGTGCTCTTTTTGTTGGTTAACAGAGGGTTGCCCCCTTTCTCCACAGCAGAGTCTCTACCACACTTTGCTGCTTCACTTGGCAGCCCAGCCCGTCCGCTCTTGGCCCTTGTATGCCCAGAATGCCGACCCTTGACGACCAGACCACCCATCTTAGTCAGACAATCACCCACCCATCCATGGTCGATGCCCAGCACCCCTTCGCTTAGCCACGTTGTTCGTCAAATCGTGCTGCCTGCTCTTTCCGAAAACGGGGGCGCCGTGCGATACTTTATTCGCTCAAGCATCAGCCAAGCCACGCGAGATGGCTTTTTATGGTCCTCCCGTCGGCCAGCCCACGCTCAACCCCCGAAGGAGGAAAAGGTGCCATATTGCGAGATTCGGGACAAAGGAAGGAGGATGTCAAATGACGGCCATACCTAGTTGCACTGCAGTCTCTGGGTATCTCCGTCTCCGTCTCTGGTCTCCGGTCTTTGCTCAGGGCTCAAGCAGGGTTGGCGGGTATTCTAGGTCACGGCTTGTTGGCCACTTATTATCGTCCAGATATCAACAAGTAGCCAGTAACAGGCTATCCTTGCGCCACCAGACCTGTCTCGAGACCACCCACCTGCATGAAGACTGAGGTCATGTATCTATCCTGCTGCGCGTGCTCGCCCCGAATCTGAGTCATCCCCCAAGGCTTCTGGGCACCCCCCCGCTCTTGGATGATTTCAGCTAAGACCTCCTCTAAGCTGGGCAGCGGAGTTTCTCATTACGTGGGTGTGACGGTCGGAATCGCAACAATGTGCCTCTGCCAGGGAATGCTGCATGCATGAAGAACGGCGAAATATGGCATTGTCTTTGCTTGGACTCGCTCAGCTTATTGCCCGACTCGCAATCCCCAGGATCGACTTACGTGGGCGCTAAGTTTGACACGGCGTCCCTGCCCTGGCCAGCATAGGTTTGTTGGCCACGCCAAGAAACGTGGCCGAAGAGACTGGCTATCAAAATCGTGAATGTCGAGTGCTGCACTCGAGTAGTCACCACAGGTCAAGATCTGGAAGGAACTAACTACGAGCTAGACTGCAATCTAGGGAATCTACAGGCTACATCAGGTATAAAAACTTAACCTGAATTGACCTGAATTGAAGTGACATGAACTGAATCGACCTGAACTGAAGTGACTTGAACTGAATTAACTAGGACTGAACTGACTAGAACTGAATTGACTTGAACTGAATCGACTTGAACTGATTTAACTCTGAATTGACTCGGAAAACAACACTAAAACGTCAGGTTGGTTCGTGGAGTTTTGACTGAAATGTCTTTCATAATATCGCACAACCACAGCACAGAAGACTCGTGCTCACAGTCGTGTTCGACCCATCCAATACGGCGAAATGGATAATAGTCACGTCTTCCCAATGCTGACGAAGCATGGCGTGGCCGGCCTATCCAATGCTCACCAAACAAAAAAAGGAAACAAGATAATGACAACAATGAATAATTCCGCCACCAGCCAAGCAAGAAGATTATGCCCTTTCTTAAGGATTCTCAAGCCAATAGTCGAAGGCAACGCGTCCAGTTGAGCGAAGTTCCTTAGCAAAACTGTTGTCGTCAACTTCCCACGTAGATAGGACTTCGTCGCCGATATGGTACCCCAGGTTGGGTGCGATGTATAGGAAGCACCTTCCTGCGGGTTTCTCTCGCCAGAAGTACAAGGCTCCGGGTGCAAATTGATCAGGCTCGCTCTTGTCCGCTACGGCATGTTCGGAAACCATGATTTTCAATTGCGGCATATTTCGCGCAGCTTGTCCCATTGTTTTCACGATCTTGTCGAGCTCGTGGCTTTGCGCTATCTATCGCGGCCCAAATCCCCGTTCTGCATAGCTCCACTCGCTGTCAAGGTCATCCTCCGTTGGAGGCTGCGATGGGTCGTTATCGAGAATCCATTCACCTATTAACGGCTCAGTATCTGGGCAGCCCAGAATGTCGAATAACATGCAAAGGAAACATACCATCAGTCTTGAAGGGCGGCACATCAACTACCCTCAGCTCCTCTAGCTTTGGCCAGTACAGTTCACTTTGTTTGCCCTCTTCGCAAGACGGTCAGAAGAGTGAGCTGTCGATCCTGACTCCGGAGAGCACAAGGCTGCGGAGGCGCATGCTCAGTCCTCAAAGTGTGATGGAGATATTGTCTAAACCGGCTGTGGTCGAATAATCAGTCGAATTGTTAAATGGGTTATTCGCAAGCTCTCGCACAACAGGGATTTGATAGAAGAGCGACTCGACGGACTCTGGAAGCATGGAAAGATACTCAGTGGCACCTAAAACTGTTATTTACCCTGCCGTTGCTCGCGAAGCGCAGCCTTGAAACCTTGTGGTATGGCCATACTTTCTCCAAATTCCACCTCTCTAACACGGGGTAAACACTGGCTAAGCATGACGAACGTTTCAGGTCTAACAGTAGATAAAACACGGCCATGAAAATAGAATGCCGTTACGCATGACGGACGAGGAAAGCCATCAAGAGCATCTCCGGTCAACATCATCAAGTAAGGTATGAACATGCCTGGTAGCCTGAAGAACTCGTCTATCGTCAAGGTGTCCAGGTCATCCAACACTTCCTCGAAGTCGAGATGAGGTCCATATCGATAGAACTCCTGGGCATTTGAAGAGAGCGAGAGCTTGATACCCGGATGGGATTCGTCCCACGAACACAAGATCTTAAAGAGCTTCTCCAATGGCTCTAGCCATTTCCGCTGATAAAAGGCGCGCCATTCGTCGTGCGTATTGACCTTCAGCCCCTCTTCAGCCACGAACTCATCTCTGTGCTCCCAGGTCTCGCCTCTGATAGCAGGGTCAAAGAGGATCTGCCGAATGTATTTCGCCCGGCGGCCGGAGATATCGTTCGCCATCAAGGCCTCGAACTCCTTAACCGAATCGCGCTTCCCAGGCACAATCTTTCTCCAGATGTGCCTTTCCACCACTGCCTGCCATTGACGGGAAACGACCGTATACGGTGCAAGCTGGAGAGAGCGCCATTCCTCTGTGAGCGCATCACGGCCAGCGGCCTCAGTTGGCTCCCAGAGGTAGGAGACAATGTTGTCGAGAATTTACACTGGGAGATGTATTGCACTCTCGGCGCCATTCGAAGACATAGCATGCCCGACACCCACACCGTACGGAGGCATATCGTTTAGGACCGCGTTCACAGACATCACAGAGGTACTGCTTCGAAAACGGTTGGCTGATGTCGAACTAGATGAGTATAGGAGGAAAATAGAAACAAGATTACTGCTCCAATGGGATGAGGCGTGCAGGATATCTATACCAGAAAGCCTGGAGTTCTGGAGGCTTGCTTGGGAAGCTGTCACTGCCATAGTGACCGTCACTTTGACCGGAGGACAAGACTCGAGTGACCAAGCTTGTGAATTTCGAAAGAAGGAGGAGCTCATCCAACAGTGCTACCGATATCCAATTTCCTGGAGTATGTCTAGGACGCTGGAAGCTATCCCCATTCACCAAGTGACTCCCATGTCTGGCCCTGACTCATGAGTGGCAGGCAAAAGTTTGTTTTGTCAATGGTAATGTTCCCGGAATAGTGGATCGATGGGCCGGCATTCCGCTCCCGACGAACTGGTTCCTATCCTATCGTAGGGGCTTTTACCGTCCGAAAGAGTTAGTCTTCTTCGACAGTATACCCGAAGTGGAAGAAATTTGCACTTTCCCAAGGTATATAGCCAGGCACTCTTTATACTACTAGTATAAAATCTCCAAGAG
The DNA here is from genome assembly GCF_047715735.1 of Aspergillus multicolor. Lineage (NCBI taxonomy): Eukaryota > Fungi > Ascomycota > Eurotiomycetes > Eurotiales > Aspergillaceae > Aspergillus > Aspergillus multicolor. The sequence continues at coordinate 624,266 of NW_027395960.1, forward strand.
CCCCCAAGGAGGTCTTAACCTAACTATAACCTCAAAGCCCTAACCCTTACCTTAGGGACCTCAACTTTGCCTCAAGGGAAACCTTACATTAAGGACCCTAACCCGCTATCAGGCGGTGGTAAGGTAAAAGAAGAGCCAGGAATAGCTTACGCTGTTTTTTAGGCCTACTACCCCTACTACCCGTTTGGGCAACGGCCCTGTCGGATAGTCGATTTACCCTGTTGGGAAAATAACTATCTAGGCCTAAAGTGCCTAGTCGCTTCGTAAGAACAGAGCCACTATAGTCAACCCGTGTCTTAGGGTTGGATAGGTAAGCTGAACGGCTTACAAGTGCTTCAGACAACAAGTCAGACCGGTGATTAGAGCCAACGGTGCTACATTATGCTTACGGGTTTAGAGATCATTTAAGTCAAAGAATATATATCGCATTACTTGGGTTGCAATGTGTTCATTCTGCTAGCTAAAGCTCAAATAAAAACAAATCATCTCGTAGCGAGGAAAGCTTCTCCTATTAAATACAGAACAATCGTAGCTGCAGGCATTGAGCCGCGATCTGAAGCATAGGTGACAAGGAAAGAACAATCGGTGAAGGGTACATTCAATCATCACCCAGATCAACACAAACTTGAGGAGCTTCTTCAAGCTTCAGGGGGCAGGTCAGTCCTTCAATGCTATGCTTCACCAGCATAGCCACCAGGGCTTGCAGAGTATAACGCGCGTCGTTACCAGCATTGTGCAAATTCCAGCCGGTCATTCCCAGCTCCTCAATGACTGCTCCAAGTGAGCGTGGCTCGGTTTCGCCGCGAAGCAGCTGGAAGGACGTCGCGGTGTCGATACGGTCCGCAAATTGAGAGGATCCTGACTCCCCTAGGATATGCACATTCGCAAGCTCGAGAAACTGGATATCAGACTCAAGGTTGTGTCCCACAAGTACTAGAGGGCGGAGCTTCTTGTCAGACTCGTCGAAGAAAGAAGGATGCTCGAAACAGTTCTGTATTGCTTTCGAGATGTCGACCGAGGCGACCCATTCACTGGTGCCGAATTCAAAATTGGCTGGGCACCCGCGAATGTACAAGTGGTTGACGTGATTCGCGTACTCTTGTACGCGCAGATGGCGAGAATGGATAAGCGCCTGCCACTGTTCGCCGTTAGAGCCCGGGGCAACACCAACGAGGCTGCGGGTGTCCAGAGTCGAGATGCCAATCTCTGTGACCTGTGAGTGACTGCGTTCGTGCACTTCAACGTCGAGGCTGATGAAGACGGGCTCGGTCCAGAACGGGTAGGGCACGGGCTTGTCGTACGTAGGCTGTGGAGTTTCCACTGGCTGTTCGTCCCACTTGATCTCAATAAGATCCAAGTGGTCTGAACGCAAGCCGAGGTAGCACTGTGAGCGTCTGATGGCACCACCAGTGTCCATATCACGCTGGATGCGGAGACGCTGCTTTTTGGCCTTAGACTTGGTTTTGGTCTTTGCCGATATGGCATGCTCCATCATCTTCTCGAACGCCATCAACTCCTCCTTGTTCATTTCGTCAGCCTTCATCCCGATATTGCTTTTAACCGGAATAGTCCCCTCCAGGCGATCTTTCATGTTGCGGTTGTCCGATTGTCCTAGGAAGGTCGGCTGAGGAAAGCCCTCGCGGTTAAAATTGAGAACTAGCCCCGATGAAAGGCTCTGAGAGCAGGTAAAGGTATTATTGATCTCACGAAAGAGCTTGCGGGCCTGGCACGACGGTGCGAGTAGGAGAGGACGGCCACCTAGACGATGAGGCGCATGGATGTAGTACCTAAGGAAGTTGGCAATGATTATATTGAAAGATGAGCAGAACTTACAGGTCCCATTCTCTATCCCAAAATCGGCCTTTATCGAAGAACTTGCCTGCCACTTTCTGCATAAGGTCACCACGGATGTGATGATACGGAAACCTAGACAAGGCCACCAAGGGGCAAAAGGTGCCGTCATGAGGACTGGGCACATCAGAGTCTTGAATGGCTGCCGCGCACTCTTTTCCATCTGTAGTAGAAATGGTGAGCTGAGCTACTTTGTTGACAGTCTTTTCTAGCAGAGCAGGTGCCTGGTCAACGGCTGGCGGTGTTGCTGGCTTCTGAGAACGGAGACCAGTGTCAAGCTGGAGGATAGCAGCATCATCTTCGAACAGAAGTTTGAAGCGCTCTGTGGTACCCATGATGCGGTTGTCCGAGCGCTATTGGGTAGAGATTAATTGGATTGAAGAGCTCGAGGGTGAAAGGAGACGAGAGTGATGAAAGAAGTCAAAGGCCTGAGGGATCTTCCTTCCTGGAACGACAAACAGAAAGTCAAGAAAGAGGGGATAGTAACACAGCAAACGCCCCTCTGCCCAAAGCAGTTTACAGGGTGGTTACCTTGAGCCTACCCTGGTGGATATTAGCATAACCAGCTAAGTGAGTGAGATTGAGAGCAATAGCTGTTTTACTTTGAAGTGAGTCTACCTAGCCACTTTTATGCGTCTTGTAAGGTGCCATTTAACAGCAGTCTATACATCTATCAGGCTGATCATGAAGTGAGGAGTTTAGCAGCCTTATTTTGTCAGAGTTGTTCTTTTACAGTGTCTGAGTGAAATGGAAGATTCCCTTCACCAAATTGTATACAGAGGATGCGGGATCGGACCAACAAAGATCCGTGTCTTCACAGCAACAGCGCGTCTCCTCATGTTCTCCAAAAGCATCACCACGGTCGCTTTGGCTCCCAACATCCTCTTCTGTGGCTCCCGATCGCACAGTGGCCGGCTCATGCTCTTACACCGAGTCTTTTACCCTTATGGCTGCACCGTCTCGCTTGGTGCCACCTGCTGAGCCCTGACTACCTCCGCTCCCTTCCACGGTGACTCCCTACATCGCCAACCCTCCGACACCCTCGTACACCTTGTCGCTTTACTTGTCAGCTGGGATGGCGGAATTTAATGAGACGGGAGGCGTGATCCTGGATGGTCCATTCGACCCAGATGCCCAGGCCACGGTGACCGACTTCATCGACTACACCGAATACCTCCCTGCTGATTTGCTCCGATCCCTTACCCTCATTCGCGGCCTAGATAAGCGCTACTTGGACAGCGCGCAGGGTGTCCATGATCTCACCAAGAAGTACGGCCAACTCCCCGACCTCCTGCCTGAAGCGCGTCCCGACCCGACTGCTCTGCGCAAAGAGATCTCGGCCCAGCTCGACCGCGCTATCAATGCTCGCGAGTCCGCTTACGCCGAGGCTTGCCGTCTTTACGATGTCGTTGATCGACACTTCAACCGATTAGACTCGATCAGACAGAAGCTCGAAGCGCTACCCAAGCCTGTCGACCGCGAACCTACTCCTCCCCCGCAGCCTCCTACGAATGCGAAGCGTCCGCGCACAACCAAAAAAGAAGATGCGCCGCCTACGACGACGCGAATCACACTGCGTTTGGATGGTGCGAGGGGTGACAAAAAGTCCAGGACGCGACGGTCCTTGGTTGCCGCAGACCTTGCGGGATTGCACCCCGATTCTCCAATCGCCAGTACCGAACACTCAGATAATGAGATAGAAATCAAGCCGACCCCTCTGGAACATGTGACTCAGACCAAGAAAGAGAAACAGGTCCGACGTTCAAAGCCTTCCGGGGAGGTGACCAACAGCTTGAGAGCATCTGCAGGCATGTCCACCAGCAGCGCTCTGGCGATGCTGAAGCCTCCTCCAGAAGACGCGAAGCCGGGAAGCGAAGATCTACCGTGGCTGCGTCTCACCGAATGGGAAATGACCAAACTACGCAAGAAGATGAAGAAAAACGCGGTTTGGCAGCCAAGCGAAGTGATGATTCACCGCGAGCTAGCAATTCGTGGCCGCGGATGGGAGGCATATCGGGCAGCCAAGGCGGAGGCCGACGCCAATGGGACCGAATTCTTGGACTGCGACGACATTATGAACAATTATGTTCCGGGACTCCTGACTAAACCGAGCAATGGAAACAAAGAGGTCGATGGCATCATGGAAATGAAACTGAGCAACCGAGGCATGAAGTTAAATGAAGCCAAAAAGCTGAAGCGCGAAAACCAGGCAAGGGAACAAGCCGCCTTAGCCGCTGCGGAGGCAGAAGCAGCCAAGAGCCTAGGTCAGCTCGGCTCCACCTCCCAAGGTTTTGTCTCCAACGGTGCTGATCGTCCGCAGGAGTCTTCGGCAGCGGACAAACCAAGCCGAATATTATTGAAGAAACGGAAAACCGAGACAAGCAGTCCACCAGCCCCGGAACCCGTCGCTCCGCCAGAGGACGCTGAAACTGAAAGCCGACCTACGCGCGGTGCAGCAAAACGTCGTAAAACGGGCAAAGAATCATCGCCGGGAGAAGCTCAGCCTGGAGGAGCTCCAACTCCGGAGGCAACAGAAGATGCGCCTGAAGTTGCGCCTGAAACTGTACCTGAGATTGCACCTGAGAAGGCGGCTGAGAATCTACCAGAGAGTGCTTCTGACAACGCGTCTGGCAGAGCGCCTAACACCGCGCCCGAGACTGCGCTTGATACTGTGCCTGAGCCCACACTTGAACCCGCACCTGAGATCAAAGTCGATTTGCCAGCATCACCCAAACCAACAGCAGCTGTTCCGCCGCTTGTGACAAGATCCAAAGCCGGAGCTGCCTCTGCCACTTCAGCGCCATCAGAATCCAGACCTCCTTCGCGTGGGGTCCCCACAGCAGAGCCTGTCCTCAATGCGGCAAGGGAACTGCGTCTAAAGAGTGCGACACCTGCAAGAAAAACACCAGTACCTGAAGGGTCTCGCGCACCGAGCGTCAGCGCACCCGCTCGCCGCCGCAAGCGGCCCGCCCCGGGACCAGTCTCAAACGGTCCAGACGGAGGAGCCGCAGTCAGCTATGGACGCCGTAAAGCCAAACCGGGCAAGAAGCGAGTAGGACCACGAGAGCCCGGGTTGAACGTGGGGCAAGACATCCGCATTGATGAAGATGGAGTGCTTGAAGAAATTGATCCCAATGAGCCGCGATACTGTGTTTGCGGGGACGTCAGCTTCGGCACGATGATCTGCTGTGAGAATCCAGATGTACGTTTCCCTTCTTCTTTCTTACGCTCACTTCAACTTCTAACTAAAACCTCAGTGCGACCGCGAGTGGTTCCATCTCGATTGCGTCGGGCTCTCTGAAGTCCCCAGCCGCACAGCGAAATGGTACTGTCCCGACTGCCGCATCAAGTTTAACAAAGGCGCGCACGGGATCATCAAGCCTAGCTCGCTGCGTCGGTGAATTGATATTAGTGGATACGAGGCTACGAAGAATGCTGTTATTTTGTTTTATTTCTTGCGCAAATTGATACATCATTGGCGGCTTCTGGCGACTTCTGGGTTTTTGATCGCGCGGCATGGCATAGCATGGCATGGCGGGGCGTGGTAAACATTGCTGGATGGCGCTCGGAGTTGCTGTCTATTTACGACACTACCATCATTTCTTTCGGGTTTTACATCATCTAGACCTTAGTCCGAAGACAGGGACGGGCGGTATCTAGTACTGGAATCATATTCATCATTTACTCTCATGATATTTTCCAAGCTCTTTACATGGCTTCAAAGTATATACAAGTCTCAAGCCCTAATAAACCAGGGTTCTCGCTCACTTGAGCTCCCACTTCCCGCCCTCCTCGCTAATCTCAACAGGCCTCTTCTCATCCAGACTCAGGCGTCCCGCATGCAGAATCGCCGTGGTGGCAATGGTGTTCTTGAGCGTTGGCAGCGGCCTCTTGTCCAGGTCATCCAGGGTGACTTTGCCCTCATTCAGCGCGGTAATGGCGTCAATGAACTTCTCGAAACTGATGTAGCCGTAGCCGGTCTGGCCGCCGAAGTTGCCTTCTTCGTCGGGGGCGTAGCGCATGTAGAATCTGGATACAGGAGATGTTAGTGGGGTTCATGGAGGGTAAGCAGGGGGATGGAAAGCAAGGGCATACGGGTTAATCCAGGCAAGGCCGGAGTCGTCGCCTGTGACGTCGTAGCCGCGCTTGGCTTGGTTGATGCGGACTTCACCTTTGGCGCCCATGTCTGTTCATCATCTTAGTACCTCAGCTGTATAATGAGGGGATTGATAACATACAGTGGAAGTACTGATTCGAATGAACACCCGCCTTCTCCGGCGCCGTCCAAGAAGCCGTATACACACCCGTCGCTACCTTCCCAGGCTGCGTCTTATGCTTCCAATCCACAAGCAGAGTAATCGTGTCCTCGGTCTCAGGCACACACCCCAACTCAACCGCCGTCCCGGTCGACGCACTCGCATTCACACGCACAGGCGTATACTCCTCGCTCACCATGGAATCACAGATATCCACATGGTGGCTGTTGAGGTAGTACGAGATATCACTTTCCTTGCCCGCCCAGGCCTTGAACGTCTCCAGCTGGAACTTCGGCTGGCTCATGTACGAGTAGAAGTAGTTGAAGTCGCCGAGGGTCTTGGCTTTTGCGCGCGCGTCTGAGTAAGCTGGGTCGAAGCGCTTGTGGTGCTCGACGAAGACGAAGACGTTGTGTTTGCGTGCGGCTTCGAGGAGCGCGATGTGTTCTGGGAGTGTCTTGACCGCGGGCTTGGTGACGAGCACGTGGATGCCGCGTTCGATGGCGTAGAGGGCGATTGGGTAGTGGGTTGGGTCGGGGGTGAAGATTGTGATTGCGGAGCCCTTGGGCAGGGCGTCGATGGCGGGCTTGTAGGCGTCTGGGTCGGTCGTGTCGTCCGAGGGGTAGGAGGTGAAGCTTGTGTCGAGGTTGTTGTAGACTTGAGTGATGTTTTTGTGGAGGTGGTCGCCTGGGCGGATTGTTAGTTATATGGCCTGGTTAGAGGGGGTAGAGAGCCGTACGGATGCCAGGGAATTTGCGCCCTGAAACGCCGACCATGCTGAGGTCGCCTACTTTGCCGCGGCGGCGGAGATCAAATAGACTCAGGCCGACGACGCCGACTTTCTTGTCTGAGCCTGAGGCGGCACCGCCGACGTAGCCGGTGGTGTACTCGCCGGTGCCAACCATCAACACGCTGGGAGGAGCCATTTTGAAGCTTTGCTTTTGGTCTGGGAAAGCTGGATATGTAGAATTGAGGGGTGAGGGGTGAGGGGAAGCAAGAAATGGGACAAAAGAGGGGCCGACAAGTCGCAGATATACTCCGGCGAGCGCGACAACCTTGTGGATTATAATGGATCCTAATACAAGTACTGAGCCGGAAGAATCAGTCCAGGCCGCAAGATTGCCTTGAATTGCCGGGAATCACAGCGATGGGCTTCATTTCAATGACGAACGTTAATAGAGTCGGCATTTGATGGCCCGAGCGCAAAGGGGAAAGTCCGTTGCCGATTGGTGGAATTTTCCCGTCCGGCGCTTTCTCCGGGTAAAAGGTGGAGACACGTGGGATAAATTCTACGCTAGGCCGTTTACGGTGCAGGGCGTGGGGTGCGCCATTACTATACAGTCCAGGTGTATACCCCTCTTCTGCTTTATATAACGGCCCTCACGCCATTGCGCTCCTGCTCAATCCTCTGTATAATCCTTCCTGCACGTCTGTACAGCCAATAATCTCGTCAAAATGGCACCTACTCCTCTCCGCCCCGGAGTCTACGCTCCAACAATGACCTTCTTCGAGCCCTCGACCGAGAACCTCGACGTGCCCACAATTCGCAAGCACGCTGTGCGCCTCGCAAAGGCCGGCCTCGTCGGCCTCGTCGCCATGGGCTCCAACGGAGAGGCCGTGCACCTGACTCTCGAAGAGAAGCAGACCGTCATCCGCGAGACCCGGTCCGCTCTCGATGAGGCCAACTTCAAAGACGTCCCCGTCATCGCCGGTGCCTCTGAGAACAGCATTCGAGGCACTATCCAATTAACGAAAGACCTCGCCGCCGCAGGCGCAGAGTACGCGCTTATCGTCCCACCCAGCTACTACCGCTATGCGACAGGCAATGACGAGACACTGTACGAGTACTTCACAGCTGTCGCGGACGAGTCGCCCCTCCCTCTGATTCTCTACAACTACCCCGGAGCGGTCGCGGGCATTGACATGGACTCGGACCTCATAATTCGCATCTCGCAGCACCCAAATGTCGTGGGAACCAAGTTCACCTGTGCGAACACGGGCAAGCTGACCCGTGTCGCGCGCGCTTTGCACGCAATCAGACCAGAGTCGCCGCTTGCACCAGCCAAGTTCTCTGTGCCTGTTACCAAGACGACCTCCAACCACCCGTATGTCGCCTTCGGCGGTATTGCGGACTTCACACTGCAGACCTTGGTGTCTGGTGGGTCCGCCATCCTGGCAGGTGGTGCCAATGTTATTCCCAAGTTATGTGTGAAGGTGTTTACCTTGTGGAGCGAGGGGAAGATTACCGAGGCGATCGAGGCGCAGAGCTTGCTTAGCCAGGCCGACTGGGTGTTGACCAAGGCTGCTATTCCCGGCACAAAGAGCGCTATCCAGTCCTACTACGGATACGGTGGGTATCCTCGCCGGCCATTGGGACGCCTTAGTGATGCGCAAGCCAAGGATGTTGCAGATAAGATCAAGGAAGCTTTGGATGTCGAGCTTTCCTTGCCCGACGTTGCTTAGATGATAATACATTTCTCATTTTCTGTTCAAGGACTCTTTCGAATTCAAACGTAGCAACTAGGCTATGCTCCGTAGGCTGTTGGGGTAAGTTAGTGCAACTGTCTCACATCGGCGTCAACTCCGATGATTGCCCCGGACTGTCTCCACCCCGCACTGTCATCTGGGCAGTGGGCACCAGCAGATGCTTGGATAGGTGGATAAATAAGGCCGCAGCAACGGTATGATTAATCCGCTAATCACTGAAGTTTAACAGCCCCAGTTTAAGCAAGGAGGGGTATCCCTATCGATAGGACTGACAGTATTCCGTAGAGCTCCGTGTATAACAAAGATATGACATTTGTTGTAGTTAGGACGACGTGTGGCTTCTTGTCCGGATGTTCAATGATGTGAGTCTTGGTGATGTATGTAGAATTTCAAGTTCATTTAAGGTTGACTTGTCGGTTGACTCGGTACAATGGATTGAGTAGCTTGAGGGACAAGAGAAATGTCGGCGGAGTCAGATTGAGGCACGAGTACAGTCACAATAGTATCGACGTGCCAATCAAGGCACCCCCACTTCCAGAGGCTGAAAGCATATTTTATCTTCCGTTTGGGGTTGGGGACTGGGAACAGGCGATAAATATCCGTTGGTGCCCGAGGAGGATTGTCTGTCATCCGGTTCGACCACATTTTTCTGCCCAGTCCTGATACCAATCACAAGCAACATGCCGTACCCCGAGGAAGCTGAAGGATTCCAGGTTGACAGCCCGGATACCTATACCGACTTCAAGAAGCGCTTTGTAAGTCCACAGACCTTAGTCGCATGGGGGGAAATCGAGTAACGGGCCGTGTGTAGTTCAAGTTGAAGCCGTTCGGCGACTATGGTAAGCGAGATCAGGCACGTATCGGGCTAAGCTGACAAAGTAGATGTCGACGTCAAGATAGAAGCGTGCGGTGTGTGTGGTAGCGATGTACACACCATAAGCGGTATGCAGACTGAACTTCTTCCCACAGCAGAACGTACTGACAGTTATAGGTGGTTGGGGGTCCCAGAAGTTTCCCCTCTGCGTCGGACATGGTACGAATCCCCAAATACCAGCTATGGATAAGACTGACAGACCAGAAATCATCGGCCGTGCCGTCCGTGTTGGCCCCAAGGTGACTCTGATCAAAGAAGGCGAGCGTGTCGGCGTTGGCGCCCAATCGTATTCCTGCGGCGAGTGCAAACAATGCAAGAATGATAACGAGACCTACTGTCCAGTGCTCATGATCGACACATACGGTGCCGAGTGGCCCAATACTGGTATTGTTAGCCAGGGCGGGTACTCGTCGCACGTTCGCACCCACGAGCACTGGGTGTTCCCCATCCCCGACGCCCTCGAATCGAACCTTGTCGCGCCGATGCTGTGCGCTGGACTCACTGCGTACTCGCCTCTGGTTCGCAATGGCGCTGGACCTGGCAAGAAGGTCGGTATTGTTGGCCTCGGTGGAATCGGACATTTTGGTATCATGTTTGCCAAAGCCCTAGGCGCGGAGACTTGGGCAATCTCGCGATCGCGGGCCAAGGAAGCAGACGCACGAAAGCTAGGAGCCGACGGCTACATTGCTACTGCAGAAGAGGGCTGGGAGAAGCCACATCTCTGCTCTTTTGACTTGATCATCAATTGTGCGAACTCATCGGAGGGCTTTGATCTGGAAAAGTACCTTTCAATGATGGATGTGCACGGCAGATGGATCAGCGTAGGACTGCCAGAAGAGGAGGGACAAGTGATCAAAGCGCAGAATCTAATTTCCAATGGTGTGTTGATCGGAGCCAGTCATCTCGGGAGTCGCCGTGAAATGTTGGCAATGCTGCAGCTTGCGGCTGAAAAGGGGCTGAAGGGCTGGGTGGAAGAATTGCAAATCGGCGCCGAAGGGCTGAGAGAAGCGATGGAGCGGATGAAGAAAGGAGACGTGCACTACCGCTTCACGATGACGGGATACGACAAGGTCTTTGCATAGTCGCTCAGAAACCAAGGTACTCGGTCGGAGCCCAGAAGGTCCTCGATAAAAAGAGGCTCGTGCTCCGGCGTCGGAGTTCTAATTTCCAAGTCTGGGGAAGTGGATCGTGAATCGTGATAAGGTGGATGGATCTTCCGGCCGGACCTGCGCCTGGGCTTTTGGAGATTCAGATTCAGATTCAGGGACTGAGCTTGCGACTGAAAGAAGATACAATAATGCTAACAATGAACGAGTGCCTTCAAGTCAAGACACAATCCAGAGAGCACTTCAAGTCTTAGACAACTTTAAGCTCGTAGCTTACTGTACTGCCTGACAAAGACTCTGGTTCTCGTGGCAATGGCACAGGAAATCAACGCCTCACCGCCCCGGATTTGCCCCAGTCAGCACTCAGCACTGAGCAGTCAGCTGCACGCCCAATTTCCATCCTTCTTCAGGCGTTTGCCCATAATTTTTTTCTTCTCCTCCTTATCCATCGCCTCTTCTCTCTCTTCTGTATATTGCTTCCCGTCTCTCCCTTCGGATCTTCTCTCATTGACTTTTCGATTCCTCTTCAATTGTGTTCTCATTCATGTTCCATCATCTTATCTACCTTTCTACTAGTATATACTTCATCTTCTCCGACGCGTCTTTCTTCCACACAACTTTTCAACCCTTGGAATTCTTTTTTTCGTTGATTTCTTTTTCTATTCTTGATACCCCGGGCTCTTAGACATACACGTCCCTTGCTTTTTATTTCTTAACCTACAATTACCCCTAGACTCGTGTCCTCCGGAGAAAAGGGGTCTTTTATCAACACCCGCTCCGCAAAAGACCCCAACATTTTCTGCGCTTGAATTATCCTAGCTTTACGTCAAAACAGCTGGCATCTCCGCCCACCATGGCTCCACGAGAGAATATTGCCACTCCCTCCCACCGACGACGCCCGTCACTCCCCTTCAAATCCCGACCGCGGACCGCGACCGTATCGGCCTTACCCACAACTCCAGCTTCAGGGCTGGATCATGATGTCTGGAACGGCTTGCCTCTTGTGGATTCGGGAGATGATATGGAAGGTCCTGTTCTGTATGACGTGAAGCCGTTTCCCGAACAGACTGTCAGACATCGCAGCGCAAAGAGTTTCTCGGGCCTACGTCACCCAGTGGATGGACTGCGCGCGCTTGGTCGTCGTTTATCAGTTACTATTCGCAACAAATCATCCCGCACCACCAATTCTCCTTCTCAGAACGAGTCCGAGGTTGAGATTCGTAACCTTCGAAATGGTCAGGAGTCTGGCTATGATCGTCCCAAGAGTGTTCCTGCTTTCCAGGGCTTCTCTATCCCGCTACCGATTCCTGGAAATGGATCGGAGCCTCCAATTTTGCCCAACCACATGTACTCTGGGGCCGCCGCACGAGCGGCTGCGGCGGCCCAGAATGAAATGGCACGCAAGGTGGAGCAGATGAAGCTCACTCGGGACTCGGAGAGTGGAATCGGCATTATTCTACAAGATCGCTTCGACTACTCGGATGCCGAAACCGATTTCGTTCGTGTTGACCCTGCGGCCGCCTTTCCTACAGAGATTATGGCCAAGGTTCTCTCCTTCCTCGACCCTGAGTCCTTGATGAACAGTGGCTTGGTTTCACGCGCTTGGAGCGAGCAGGTCTCCTCTCAACATGTGTGGCGCAATGTATTCTGCTCTCACTATGGCGGACGCGGATACTCAGGGACTGGTAAACAGCCTGCTGCTGGGCTAGGCAAGCAATTCTTCCAGCAGAATTGGAAGCACCTGTATAAAATCCGCCGTGAACTGGAGAATCGATGGAAGGAAGGCAAAGCAGCAGCAGTCTATCTCCAGGGTCATACGGATAGTGTCTACTGCGTTCAATTTGATGAGTATGTATTCACGACTTCCTCCTGCTTTAACCTTTTTACTCATTCATATGCAGGGACAAGATCATTACTGGCTCGCGCGATCGGACAATCCGCGTTTGGGACGCTCACTATCCCTGGGCGTGTCGCAAAATCATCGGGCCAGCGCCTGGAGAGATTGTCAACCGAGGCCCACTCTATGGCCCGGAGCAGCAAGCATCGGGAAGTTCGCCTCTCCTTGCCATTCGACCTCCTCCCGCTGATGCTGCGGAGATTGCGGCTATTCATGAGAAGCCGTCAGACTACCACGGCGCCTCCATTCTGTGCCTTCAGTATGATGACGAAATCCTGGTAACTGGGTCTTCTGACCGTACTTGCATAGTGTGGGATATCAAGGATGGCTATAAACCCATTCGTCGCCTAGAGGGTCACACAGCTGGTGTACTGGATGTCTGCTTTGACCGTCGTTATATTGTGTCTTGCTCCAAAGACAACTCAATTTGTGTCTGGGATCGAAGCTCCGGTCTTTTGGCGAAGAAATTGCTTGGTCACAAGGGCCCGGTCAACGCCGTCCAACTACGCGGCGATCTTATCGTCTCTGCGAGCGGAGACGGCGTCGCAAAATTGTGGAATATTAGCTCCGGCCTGTGTGTGAAAGAGTTCTCTAGCAAGGACAGAGGCCTTGCGTGTGTTGAATTCAGCGACGATGCGCGGTCGGTTCTTACCGGCGGCAATGACCGAGCGATCTATCAATTTGATGCGAACACTGGTCAGCTTGTTAAAAAGATCAAGGGTCATTCTGGCTTGGTTCGTTGTTTGCATCTTGACAACGTGAATCAGCGAATCGTCAGCGGAAGCTACGACATGAGCGTTAAGATTTTCGATGCCCAGGCTGGAGAGCTGTCCGTGGATCTTCCCGGCTGGACAACCAGCTGGATGCTGAGCGTGAAGTCAGACTATAGACGCATAGTTGCGACTAGCCAGGACTCGCGCGCGGTTATAATGGACTTTGGATATGGGTTAGATGGCGTTGATTTGCTGGAAAGCTAGATTGCATCTATACTAAACTCCTTTGATTCTTGTGGCTCCGAGACAAAAGTCATATAGCTTTCTCATGTGTCGGCCTTTTGCTTCATTTTCAAATATTTCATTGGTTAGCGATAGATACTCATGGCGTTAGAATTACTGACATTTTGTTCTTGTTTTGCTATCCTCTGCATCTGTTGATATACTTCTTTACAGCCAACACCTCGGCCTCAATCAATCAAACATTATTCTCAACCGAATATACCCGCATATCAGACTAGAGATACCTATCTATCCCCGTCCAGATATGGAGTTGATGAAAACCGAGTCAGGCCTATACTGTCCGACGAGGAAGTCCAGCAGATCATGTAATAACATCTGTACACGTATCTATATACATACTTCGTCTAAAACGACAAAGCTTGACTCATCGCTAGCCTCCTCCTAATAATCAAGACAATGGGTTGGCGTAGGGCATGATTGCTCGCTTTAGAATTCTACAGCTTGCCAGCTTTTGGTTCAAAAATATATTATGACAGGTGCTATTGATGTTGAACTGCAGCGTGATTGTACCATTGTCGTGCTACACATAAAGCCGGAGCTTGGTAATGACCCTTCGTATACCTACTTATATTCTTGTTGTAGAGGCCACGGCGTCCGGATGCACATTATTTAGACACCCAATGCCCACTTCTTTCGACACCTGACGTTTGATTGAAAGCAGATTGCTGCCTCATACTTAAGGTGTCTGCCGCCTGAGCGGAACCAGACGGTGATTGGCCAGGAGACTTAGCGTCAACAAAGACGTTTCGACAGAAGAACGGAGAACAACAACAACAAATCTCATTTTCTACCTCGCTATCTATTCGTCTTAGACGATCTACCAACACACAAAACACTTAAACCCGGTCGCACCTAGGGCCACTTATCTCCGTCAATCTTTTCCTTCCATCCTTACACACCCTCGCCAGGCTCACCTTGCCCCCCCAAATCCTACCAAATCCTACCCCACCATGGGCGAATCCAGGTTCGTCAGACTTCGGCCTCTTTTCGATATACAAAAGATACCGGACGGATGCTGATGGATTGCCGCCTGGAATATAGACAGGAACTGCTGGCATGGCTTAACAACCTGCTGCAGCTGAACATGACCAAGATCGAACAGTGCGGAACCGGGTACGAGCGAACTCCCTGCCCTGCAACTATCCTTCTCCAATGCTTCTATGTCTCAATGGAGTGGTTATTGGATCAGCGGACAAATTGCTGACAGCCAGGCCCATAGAGCTGCGCTATGCCAGATTTTCGACTCCATTTTCAGTGGGTGACCCCTCGAGCGAGCAGGCGGGCATTGCGGAGACTGACAGATTATTGCTTCAACAGTGGACGTCCCTATGTCGCGAGTAAAGTTCAACGTTAACACCGAATACGCCTATCTCCAGAACTTCAAGGTCCTGCAGAGTACGTTACACATACGCCAATAATGCAGTCCCGCCGCTAATCCGCTCCTTTAACAGACGTTTTCGCGAAGCACCAAGTGGACAAGCCGATTCCCGTCGAGTCGCTCTCCAAATGCCGAATGCAGGATAACCTGGAGTTCCTCCAGTGGACAAAGAGGTACTGGGACCAACACTACCCGGGCGGAGACTACGATGCTCTCGCCCGCCGCAAGGCCTCCGGTGCGCCGTCCGCCTCCGCGGGCGGTTCGCGCGCAGGTGCTAGCTCTGCTAGCAGTGCCCGACGTGGAACAACCCCCACTGTCGGACGCGCACGACCTGCTGCTGGAGGAGCCAGCTCTGCTACTGTTGCTGCCCTGCAGGCGGAGATCAACTCGAACAAGGAGGCGATTAGTGGGCTGGAGAAGGAGCGCGACTTTTACTTCGCCAAGCTCCGGGATATTGAGCTGCTGCTCCAGAATGCGATTGAGGCGGACCCAGAGCTTGAGAAGGATGATGATTCACTGGTGAAGCACATCCAGGGCATTCTTTACTCGACAGAGGTATGACGGCAGAATTAGAGTGTAAGATGTGGCACTGACAAGTTTACAGGAAGGATTTGAGATTCCCGCCGAGGGTGAAGCCGCGGGCGAGGAGCTGGAGACGTTCTGAGGCAGCTAGCCTATTAATACCCTTCATCGTACAGCGCTGAATCATATTACCTTTTGCACATTCCTGGCGAGTCTTTTTTAATCTGTCTGTTTGGATCATGGACCACGGGGTCGGGTCTAGAGGTGCATGTTTAGTAAACCGGAGACGCGTTGCTGGCTTGTATAATTGGAAGAATGAGATTATCCTCGCCCACCTAGGCATGCTCGGATAAGGCTGAACTGAAGCATTCCTATCGCCGAGTCCAGGGTACAGTGTCACATTCCTCATCGCGGATCTACCCTCTCGATCTACGGAGTAGTCTACATCTCTACGACCTCGGGAGCAAATATACTACCCTGACGTCAGCGTGGAAGAGGGTTCGTAGCACCAAAGGCAGACCCTATACCGTCCATCGTTATGATAGTAAGCAGATTAATTTCGTACCTTGCATGTTTGTTTACTCGTCCCTTGCAGTTACACAGCGCCAGAAGGTCTCACCGAAGTGTCTGACGGTGGTGGGGATTCCAATTTTGGTAGTCGCCCAGAACCTTCGAGTGCGACGCACCCGTGGAACAGCTGGCCTGTTTCGACTCAGCACCAGGGCCAGGTTCTTAGGTTAACAAGCAGCTGTGGCATGGTTCGATTCTGCAGCGTCCGTTGAAGAGAACGACGAGGAAGTGAAACTGCTCTGCGACCCGCTTCGCGAGCTAAAATGGTTAGTCTGTCTTAAATCTGCAAGTCTAAGACCGTCATCTCATTTAATTACGGAGCCAGTCTGAGCGTTCGCCGTTGTTATTCTTAGCCTCCTTTTCCTGTTCCTGAACCGCCCTCGTCTCTTTCCCGTCTTCCCTCTCAACTCTTCCCGTCTTCTTTTCTCCTCCAGGGCTTCTTGCCGTCGTTCTCTTCTCCGGCTCTATTGTTACCAGAACAAAGGCATCTCATTTGTGGGCGGATTGATTCACGCCACGCGAGAGAGTGACAACTGTTGGGCCAGAGCCGGAACCTTGGGTCTCGCGAGTCAACGTGGAGCCACGCCCACTGACACCTGCGACCTGGAACACTTTCGGAACGGAATGAAATACCACCCGTTGCGATCTGACGGCGAAGATTCATGATGGCCTAGTCTTGACGACTCTCAACACCTTCGCTACGACCATTCGATTCTTTGTATGTTTCATCCGGATGGTCCATTCCATGGCTCCTCCTTGGTGGCCGAGATCTCCACTAACTCTTGGGTTGTTTCTGGTCAGATCGCATGTTGATTCGCTCCCCCAAGCCAACCTAGTTGTCGAACAGCCACTGTTTGCTGCTCGATGTCCGCTCCTTGACCTACCTCACACTGCACTTAACTCCAAAGACATTATTCGTCTCTCTCCTTGACGCCTTTCGGTTCGATTCTACTATCTTGCTTTATCGGAATTTTATCGGATACCCAGTTGCTATCATCGCATCACCTCGATTTGACGACACTCTTTCAAACAAAACACGACCTTTCGCATCGCATTGCAATTGACTGGCCTCAACGACGGCCTATACGAGTGTCGGCAGGCAGACATTTCGTTACATTCTACCATTTTCACTCCCTCTGCGCAGCGTCGTCTTCTCTCACCCGCCGCGGCTAGGTGAATAGCCAACATGACCACCCATGGCACCTCCAGACATGGTCGGTACGAACGATTAATAAGGAAACACCGGCTAGAAACACAGGAAGATGGGCAAGGGTCAACGTTGGATCAGCCAAAAACCGGCCTCAAGCACAAGACGCATTCGAAGAATTTACATGAGCGATGGTTGGAACTGCATGGGAAACGACAATACGCGCCTAATTCGGCAACGATTGTAACACAAGCTGATCCCCAAACCGCGGACAGCACCGACACCGAGCCAGTTTCAACTACCACGACGCAAGTTCCTGAGATAACATCTGCATCTGAGCCCACGGCCGTCAGTGTGTCAGATGACGCATCGACCACAGTGACAACAGTAACTACTATCACAACGATAGTTTCATATTCTCCGAATCCAACAACGGATTCGGGGTTTGAACTGACAACCTCAGTAGCAGACCATACTGCGGTAGCGGCCACCGTTGAAGATGCATCGGGAGGTCAATCAACAACAGTGGTCACAGCGCCTACAGAGTCTGCAACTGAAGACAGTTCCACTATGCCGCTGCCAGTGTCAGACCAGGCTGCATCTAGTACATCATCAGGAGCGGCTACTATTGATACGTCTACAGCACCGCTGACCGAGCCCACAGAGTCCGTGACTGCTGTGGCATCAATGTCAGAAGTGCTGTCATCGGCCATGAGCGAAGTCTCTGGAATAATTGCATCGCTTACATCCGATATTGAGAGTCTGTCCGCACCGACAGTGTCTGTCTCCGTTCCTACCACGTCTCGGACCACTCCCGCGTCTGTCTCTACGTCCGCTTCCATAATCGGCCAATCGTCCGGTTCTTCAAATGCCACTCCCATGTTTATTGGGTCGAGCCTCGATCTTCCCACTGCCGTGGTCTCCACTCAATCACCGGTTGCCACTCAAGATATCATGGGCATTGGATCTGGTGACGACTCTGACTCTAGCTCCGACATCAACACAAATCTCACAAGTACAGTTGCCTCCGATTCCTCTTCACCAGGTACCACGACCTCTTCCCAGTCACATACCACGTATTCCGATTCACCATCCTATTATGGCGGCTACGGTTCGGGCGTTGGCAGTACTTCAGAGCCCACAGGAACCGCAGACGGTTCAGCTGTTTCGTCCGATTCGAACGACACAGGGTCAAGTTCAATGAGCCCTCAAACCACTGGTAAAATAGTTGGAGGTGTTGTGGGAGGTGTGGCCGGCTTTTCGCTATTGTTCTTGTTGATCTGGTTTCTGCTGCGGCGGCGAAGGAAAACTGGTTTCTTCCTCGGATCACCCGCCAACAGGTCAATAGCGGACGATGGAGGCGTCGGCGGTCTCATCGGGGCAGGTGCCACAAGAGAAATGGCTTCGCGTGACTCGAACACACACTCGATGTTCGGCGCTGCATACTTCGCCCCGGCGTTCATGAAACGCTGGCGGCAGTCTCAAATATCCACCGGCGAGGAGAGTTTCGTGAGCACAACTCCTAGTAGCGAGCGTGGTTTTCAGAAGGTCGCAGGCCGCAAACTCCCATCCGGTACCCAGCCAGGATACGAATACGGCAATGGGAGTCTATCGCCGACAGAATCTGAAATTAGTGCTACCTTTCCGCCAATTATCCCTAGATCACCATTCTCGCCATCACAACCGCCACCGTCGAATCCGTTTAGCATGCCGCTGGATACGAGTTTCACTCGCGAAGCACCGGAGGAGGGCGTTCCCGTAATGCGACCGTCTCCAGCACGGATACCAACATCGGGCTCAGCAAATGCGACGACCTGGGCTGAGGCGAGTGCGCGGTCAGTGCCCATGCCTTACACCATGGCGCCGTCTGGTCCGATCGCGATACCAAAGCGGCCGGATGCGCTGGGACGCAGTCATCCAAGTTTCGATGGCAGTCGCGGGAGTCGCTTTACGGAGAGTTTATGATTTGAGTAAATACCTATCATGTAATGTACATAGTGATACCATGTAGGCATTTAATTATTGAAGATACCCTGAGCTGTCGATTGTAGGAGGACGCCGTAGGCCTAGATTTCTCTAACTGAAGATCGACATTTATCTACATCATTATGTAAGGTTCCTCGTTTCTATTGATCGATTCAAGATTCTGATAAGCCCTTAACCCAAGACACGGCATGGGCGGCGTCTTGCCAAGTTGCCGCCGCGCATAAGCCTGCAAAGCTTTTTGCTTTAAGTGGGGGTTATGAAGCTTAGCGTCCTGTCCGCGACATCGCATCTCGTCGTCAATGGTATTTTTGATCAGAATGGCCCTCCGCGGACCGCGGAGATGAGAACCGGAAGCCTAGAATCCCAGGCAATGATCTTTGCTTGCGGACCGCGTCCGAAGACCCTCCAGGGCCTCCACCCTCCACAGGACACACAAATCATGATAACCGGTTTTATCAATCCCGATTACTTGATCCTGATCAGCAGCCAATAAATACTCGAACAAGCCTACGGACCACGATGTAGGATCAAGAATCTAAAGCCTACAGCAATTGCGCTTCGCCATGGCCATCGCAGATGCACTCTCAGAAAGCCACACCAAGGCCGAGGAAACGGTCGTCGCAGACCAGGAAATCGAACAGCAGAAGCCGTACCGTCCTGCGCGATGGCAGAGTAACCTGACGATCCTGAGCTGTGTCAGTGCTTCCCCCCCACCCACAAAAGCACCGACCACGAAAAGCCCTACTGACAATTGCTTCCAGTACATCGCGAACTTCAGCGACGGCTTCCAAAACGGCCTCGCAAATCCCACAAATGTCATTTTCAAGCACCTGCTCGGCAGCTCGGGGTACCCGTCTGAGATGCAGACGCGGATCAGTAACTCGTTGATCATCGGCGCGATTCTGGGTGTTGTCGTCCTGGGCTATGTCTCGGATATGGTCTCGCGACGAGCAAGTCTTGTCTTTACGTCGGGACTGGTCACGATTAGCACATTAATGGCTGCGCTGGCGCTGCAGGTGCATCCTTCGCACAACATGCTGTGGTTTATGGTCATTGTGCGTGGAATCTGTGGATTTGGTGTTGGGGGCGAGTATCCGCCCAGTGCGGCGGCTGGGTTGGAGGAGTCAGACGATGTAAGCTCTTTTGATCCTTTTAAATCATAGCGTGTGTGCTAATAAGAGCAGTTTAAATGCCGCTACCGTGGCCCTGTCTTCGTCTCCTTTACGACCCTCATGGCAACGCTTGCCTCGCCGATTCTGCAAATCATCTACCTGATTAGCTTGAAGGCAAGCAACAACAACCTGCACATCACCTTCCATGCGATCTACTCGATTGCCACGATCCTTCCGTTCACGATCATGCTGCTGCGCTTCTTCATGGCGGATTCTACCCTCTATCACAACTCAAACTTCAAGAGCAGCCCGCAGAACCGCTCGTGGCGCTTTTACCTTCTACTGATCCGCCGCTACTGGCCCCGTCTCCTGACTACGTCCACGGCATTCTTCCTGTACGATTTCATCAACTTCCCCAACAGCATCATGTCCAGCACCATCATCTCGTCTCTTGTCAAAGACAGCAACATCCAGACAACCGCCATCTGGCAGGTGATTCTCGCCGTCCTCCCCGTCCCCGGCGTCGTGCTAGGCGCATACCTCACCAACGCCATCGGCCGCCGCAACACCGGTATCGCTGGTTTTGCAGGATACACAGTGACAGGCTTCATCATCGGCGGGTGCTTTCACAAGCTCTCGCAGCACATGGCTGCGTTCGTTGTTCTGTACGGCCTACTCAATGCCTTTGGGCACATGGGTCCTGGCGCTACTATCGGACTGATCTCATCCGAGTCGTTTCCCACTGCGATGCGCGGGATGGGATATAGTGTTGCGCTTGCTTTTGGACGGACTGGTGCGGCGGTGGGAACGCAGTGCTTTACGCCGTTGAGGGAGAGGGGCGGTGATAGTGCGACGTTTTACCTGGCGGGTGGTGTGGCTGTTTTGGGAATGATTGTTTATTGGTTTTTGCCGGAGAGTGGGGAGTTGGATCTTGGGGAAGAGGATCGGAAGCTTGAGGGGTATTTGAGGGAGAATGGGGTTGTTATGGGGTGATGCAGGGAGCTGAGGCTGGGAAGACTTGGGGTTGAGTGGGCATATCTTCTTAGAATTGAAGCAGTCTATATAGCATCATTGCAAGCGGTATGTATGCCTTCGTTTGTCTGAGAGAGCTATATGCATGATACTCAGATTCAAAAGCCGTGATTTCTTGATGCTGGTTTCATGTCCTTCTGATTTTTCAGGTTCTGGCTACTTATTCCACAGCTTCGGGACAGGTTTGCGCACATGAGCGAGATTCGGTGAAGACAATTGCTGCTGATAAGTCTATCAAACATGATTGAGAAAGAAAAGTTTATGGAAGTCATACCTGAGTTGCTGCCGCAGAGCACATTGAGAGAAGCATTGAGAGAAGCATTGAGAGAAGCATTGAGAGAAGCATTGAGAGAAGCATTGAGAGAAGCATTGAGAGAAGCATTGAGAGAAGCATTGAGAGAAGCATTGAGAGAAGCGAGCCAGGGAAGCCGCAGGACTCCCGTCTACTAACAATCTCCCCCCTCACATCCACGATCTTCTGCTTCCCATCCTCGTCCATCCTTCATCCTTCAACTCTATCTCCTTTCATCCCCATCACCCTCTCCTCCCATCTCAAGTCATCGCGTCTAGTGACATGCATCCCCGTCTCTGGACAGCATGGCTTTCCCTTTTAGAAAGAGAGACATCGAAAAAGCATTCTTCGGCCTCGACCTCAACGACGAAGCCGACACAAAGCCCGGGTCCTCCTCTGCGTCAACCAAAGCCTCGAAAGCGAAGCAAGCTCACCGCACTCCTCTCGAAACTATCACCAACCAAGCATTGAACGATGAGAACAGGTCTAATGCATCCGCTAAGTCTTCAGGTGCTTCGAAGGACAGCACGAAAGTGAAGACAGCCAGCGAGACTCCTTCCATAGTACGGAGCAATCAACCCACTTGTGGCAGGAATGAGACTAACATGAACATCAAGCCCTTGTCTGCCTCGGTCAACACTCCTCCCAAAATCAAATCTGATCAGACTTTCAACTTCCTAGGCCTCCCTCTCGAGGTCCGTCGTCGAGTCTACAACTTCCTGCTCTTCAGCCGTCATTCTGCAGCCGTCATTCCTAAAGACAGGGCCATGGTTACCACCGAGAAACAGATCTTCCTGGACGAAAGTCCCCCACAGGATCTTTACCAATGCGTCAAAGTCAAGGTACTGCACACAGCGATCCTTCGCACTTGCAAACAGATTCACAGCGAAGCCGCCATCCATCTCTACGGGGACAACTTCATGATCCGCTCGCCCACTCTTAGTGTTTGTTGAGTTGCGGATATCTTGAGCTCCGAGCCACTGAGCAGGGGCGGTAGAGGGCGAGGACTAGGTGACAATGTCGCCTTTGTGCGTGCCCTGGCAAAAGTCAAACAGATTACGCACCTGACCATCTGCGGGTTCTATGCGAAGAATTGGCTGGCCTACCTGAAGAGGGAGCTGGAGGGTCATAGTGTGAAGGTCCAAAATAAAGCTGGTGGGTTCGGCGCAGCTGTCCTCGGTGGTATGGGTGGTTTGTTTTTCTCGAGAGTCCGTGAGTTCCAGCAAGGAACGGTGGATATATGGCCTTAGTTGTATGGAGGTTCCTGTGCCGTTGATATGGCTGCGTCTGGGCCAAGATGTTATTTGCGAAGGACTTGTTTGAGTACGGAGTTTGTCTTCTGCTGTCAACTTAATTTGTTGATGGGCCATGCTCTGCCTGCCCCTGCTTTCCTCAATTTACTGACTGGAGGTCTTGTCCTCTCTGTGCTTCGTCTCTGTCTCTATCCGAGACCAACTAAAAGTCCATGTCCACTTATTATGGCTGCTTGATAATTGATCCCTTTGTTTTAATCTACCCTTTAACCAGCCAGCTCAAAACACAAGTTCTGAGATAGCAATAATATGAAAAAAAGTTCTTTGCTACAACGGGTTGACCTGATCTTCACCACGGTGCAGTCTTGCACATTTTCAGCTCTTCTGACTTCATGTGCCGACTAAGCAAGTGAACATCAGATTCCAGGGCAACACTTCCCTGCGTGTTGCCAGGTATCCACCCAATTTTTCCATCCCATCCTCTACCTCTTCCACATTACTTTCTATTTCCCTTACTTCATTTTCTGAAGCAACCCTAGCTGTTGCTGTTCAGTGAGCATCTCATCTTGATCTCTGTTCCCACCCCTAATCCCTCTTCAGAACAGGCCTTGGCCAGCAAACAAACAACACGTCTGAACCACATCATGGAGATCGCTTTCAGTCGCGAAGACATTGCGAAAGCTTTGTTATGCCTGAGTCAAGACAAGAGGAAGTTCAGCATCAAGGGCAACGATCTCTTCAGCCCTAGGGTCTCGAGCATCGACGTCTTTCCAAGCAACACAGCCAACACCGAAGTCCAATTGATACACAACAGCAACCCTAGCACCCTCGCAGCAACTGTTCTTCCCCTTCGCATTCGTGCCCCCGGATACACGTCTCGAAAACCCAGTCTGCTGACCATCCCACCCGAACTCCGCCTCCCGATCTACGAGATCCTCCTCATCAGCCGCAATCCCAAAGGAGACATCTCACCCTTGAACCTAGACGTGGACCTGCCGATGCTCAAGAACAGGTACCTCCACACGGCAATCCTATACACCTGCAACCAGATCTACAACGAAGCGAACCCAATCCTCTACGGCGCAAACGCCTTCCACACCATGACCGTAACCCCCATCACACTTATCGGCCTGTCAAACTTCCAAATGATCCACGATCTCGACATCTGGGTTAAAAGTGACTTTAGCCTTGACTCTCTGCTGGGGCTGTTAAGTGATTTGTGCATTGAAGCCAAAGCCCTCAGAAAGTTCTCGATCATATTCGAGGCTTCGGAGTTTTCGCCCGGCAGTGCTGCTAGAGGACTCGGCGGTAATCTAGATGTTGTGCGTGCGCTCGCCAAGATCAAGCAGCTCGATAAGCTTCTCATCTCGGGATACTACGCGAAACCGTGGCCGGCGTACCTGCGGAAGGAGATGGGGCCTGCCGGCGTCGAGGTCTTTGAGGAGTCGGGTGATGATCTGCCTCCCTGGATGAAGGAAATGATCATGAATGGCTTTACTCAGGGATCAGATCAGTTGGAGTTGTTTAATAAGTGGGAGTTGCAGAGTTTCAGGGAGTGGCAGAAGGGTACTGAGGACTTGATGCCTTGAGCGGATTGCGGTGGGCTTCTGGATTTGTCTGCGTACTAAGGGAGATCTCGTTGGTCTTTGAAGAAGATTTGTTGTCTTCATCTGTCTGGCTTGGATTTTGTCTTTTATGCATGTCTCTCATCTATGTATGTATGGTCTGGAGTGTTGGTTCTTGGTGACGGCTCAGTCATGCATGGTCTTTGGGTCCCCGCTTTGGCGCAGCAGAATCATTCGGGGAGGAGCGATGTTTGGAGCAGATGTATGTCTATTAAAGTGGTGCTCTTATGTTACAATAGAATACCACGTTTCCTCTAGAGTATAGATCCGTCCGCTGGTTTGGTTCAGCAACTGTACGGTTCCTGTCTCCATGGCTAAGTCTAAGACCTAGTATGCCTGAACCATGGACGCGAAACTAAATTTGGTTAAATGTGTCGGACTTGACTCCAGATTGCGAAACTGTTATCGTACTTGTACTGTTGTACACCATCTACGATTCAGTTTCTATTTATAACCAACCCCATAGATGCGCTGGTCCCTCTCCCTCCCCGTCCCCGTCCTCGTCCAATCAGCAATCCTGCAATGTAACCGTGTCACTATAGCCCAACCCCTCCCCTCATAACCCCCTCTACCCCCTCTTCAACCTTATCAACATCTTACAAAAAGCTTTCTTGCTGAAGTACACTAAATAGCGAGAATGAAACAACTAACCTTCCTCATAATCGGCGCCGGCTCGCGCGGCTCCGCCTACGCCCGCGCAATCACAACCTCCACCCCCGCACGCATCAGCGCCGTCGCCGAGCCAGACCCGTTCAAGCGGCGCATTCTCGGGGAGCGGTATATCTGGGGCTCTGAATCCCCAAAACCATCCCAAAATTTCGACGGATGGGGGAGCTGGATTACGTACGAAACTGAGCGACGGCGGCGAGAGAAAGCAGGCGACAAGATAGAAGCGGGCGTTGACGGTGTACTGATCTGTACGCTCGACGAAACCCATATTGTTGTCTTGAAGGCGCTTGCGAAGGCGGGGTTGTTGGATCTGCATGTTCTCTGCGAGAAACCGCTTGCGTTGTCGGTGGATGATTGTTTGGCTGTCTATGCGGCCTATACTCATACCAACTCTGATGGTGCGTTGACAGGGAAACCGAGGAGTATCTTCTCGATTGGGCATGTCCTCCGCTATAGTCCGCATAATCTGCAATTGCGGCGGTTAGTGCGTGAAGAAAAGGTCATTGGGGATATCGTCTCTGTTGAGCACACCGAGCCAGTCGGGCACTGGCACTTCGCACACAGCTACGTGCGCGGGAACTGGCGGCGGGAAACAGAGGATGGAGATGGGAGTCTCCTCACGAAGAGCTGTCACGACGTTGACTTCCTGATGTGGCTTGTCGAAGGCGCTCTCACATCCCCAACCTCTGTGTCTAGCGATGGCAACGAAGAGAAGCTGCTCCAGTTACGCACCGTTTCGTCAACAGGGTATCTCACCCAATTCACGCCCTCCCAAAAACCACCCGCCGCAGGTTCCGCAACGAACTGTACATCCTGCCCCATCGAGCGGGACTGCACATACTCCGCCATCAGACTCTACCGCGACAACCAGCTGCGGAAGGGCGAGACACGGTGGCCGATTAACATTGTCTGCCCGGATATAGAGGATTACCTGCCGCAGGGGTACGGAAAATATAACGCCGACGGGACGCATAAGGAAGTCAGTGGGGAGGGTGATATATCAGCGGCTGAATTGCATCTTATTTCGACGCTGGAGAAGGATTATGATGAGGGTACGCCTGATGAAGATATTAAGAAGAGAACGTGGTATGGTCGATGTGTTTGGGAGTCTGATAATGATGTTGTGGATGATCAGGTTGTTACGCTTGCTTGGGATGTTTTTCCTTCTGTACCAACATCTACACAGTCCAAGTCTAGAAAGAGCGCGAGAGGGCCAGGCATTACAGCAACACTGCATATGATTGCCCCAACACAAGCACAATGTATTCGACGAGGTCGTATCTACGGCACAGCGGGCGAAATCACGTATACGTCATCGACTATAACCATCTACACGTTTGCAGATAATCAGACGCGGGTCATTGAGATTCCCAAGCAGCCACCCGAGGAGGAAGAGGCACACGGGGGTGGTGACTACGGACTTGCACGTGGCTTCGTGGGTGCCGTTGAGAAGGTTGTAAATGAAGGGTGGGATGTTGAGAAAGCACAGAGGACGTATGTGGGATGTACGCTCGAAGACGTTATCAAAAGTCATGGGGTAGTTTTCGCGGCAGAGGAGAGTAGACGGGACGAAGGCGTTGTTAGGTGGGGAAGGTGGTGGGAAGAGAAGCTGGCGGGTGTCGGACTGTAAATGGAGAGATTGGAAAGTGCGATGAGAAGGCAATATATTATGGTAACTAATAACTAATGCTCATCAATGCTTAAATAGAAGAAGAGATCAACATGGTAGCTAGGTCTAGCCTAACCCAACCTAAGTCTTAACATCAGGCTCCTCACGGCCAACAAACTCCTTGAACTTCAGCAACTCCAGGGCCAGCCCGACGTTATCCTTGAGGTACTCCTGCGTCTGCATCTGGTACTTGCTCTTGTCACCCTCGTACTTCTCAACGTACAACCGGATGGTAGCGCCGCTGCTACCGGTACCAGACAGACGGACAACAAGACGGCTGCCATCGTCGAACTTGGCGTAAAGACCTTGGTTCTTGGCGACGCTACCGTCGAGGTCAGTGTAGGCGAAGTTGCCGGAGTCGACGACCTTGCGGCCGGAGACGGTGCTGCCGACGAAGGAGTCCTTGTTGTCGACGGCCTTCTCGCTCAGGGCGGCGATGAGCTTGTTCGCGCCCTCGGAGTCGACGTTCTCGTAGTCGTAGCGCGTGAAGAAGGTGCGGCCGTAGGTCTCCCAGAACTCGGCCTGGATGGAGGCAATGGAGGGGGTCTCGTTGGGCTTCTGTTCGGCAACGCCGGCGATGATGTTCAGCCATGCGACGATGGCCCAGACGCCGTCCTTCTCGCGGATGTGGTTGGAGCCTGTACCGAAGGACTCTTCACCGCAGATGGACATCTTCTTATTGTCGAAGAGGTTGCAGAAGAACTTCCAGCCCGTGGGGACCTCGTAACTCTGCAGGCCCTGGGCCTTGGCGACGAGGTCGACGGCGCCGGAGGTGGGCATGGAGCGGGCGAGGCCGTCGACGCCGTGCTTCTGGAACCAGGGGATGAGCTTGGCGTGGTGGGCGATGATGGCGAGGGAGTCGCCGGGGGAGACGAAGGTGTTGGCGCCGTAGATCATGTTGCGGTCTCCGTCGCCGTCGGAGGCGGCGCCGAAGTGGATGCCGTTCTTGTCGACGGCCTCGACGAGCTCGTGCGCGTACACGAGGTTAGGGTCCGGGTGGCCGCCGCCGAAGTCGGGCTTGGGAATGCAGTTCATTGTGCTGTCGGCGGGGAGGCCGAGCTCGTTGACGAAGATGTCGACGCCGTAGGGGCCGGTGACACCGTGCATGCCGTCGAAGAGGACCTTGAAGTCGGGGTGCTTCTTGAGGAAGCTGCGGATCAGGTCGAAGTCGAAAATCTCCTTCATCATGGCGACGTAGTCCTCGGTGGAGTGGACAACCTCAACCTCGAGAGGGCCATAGCTGCGGGTACCGATTGTGGTGGTGTCGACCTCGGGGAGGTCAATGTAGTTGTAGGAGGTGAGGGACTTGGAGACCTCGTAGATCTTGTTGGTGACTTGCTCGGGGGCGGGCGCGCCGTTGGTGAGGTTGTACTTGATACCGAAGTCGTTCTCGGGACCTATCCTTGCAAATTAGCCGCCGCTCATATTTCTTGAAGCGGGTGTAAACATACCACCAGGGTTGTGGCTAGCAGTCAGGAGGATACCACCAGTGGCCCTCCTCTTGCGAATGAGGTTGCTGGCAGCAGGGGTACTGAGGATGCCGTTCTGGCCGACAATGAGCTTCTTCACGCCATAGGCGGCACCGATCTTGGCGATCTTCTGGATGACGTCGGAGTTGTAGTAGCGGCCGTCGCCACCGATGACGAGGAAAGCGTCCTGAGCGCCTTCAGGGATGGAGAGGATGATGCTGGTGACGAAGGACTCGGTGTAGTTCTCTTGCTGGAAGATCTTGACCTTCTTTCGCAGGCCGGAGCTGGACAAGTGTCAGTTGGACGCAGTCGAACAAAAACTGAAGGCATTGACGTACGTTCCGGGCTTTTGGTCGCCGAAGGGCTTGATGGAAACGGTCTGGACCGACATGGCGGGGTAGCTGTGATGGGTTGGGTTTGATGGGAAAACAGAAGGGAGAGAAGGAGAAAGCAAGGGAGGGAGAAGGGCAATTATAAGTAGTAGCTCTAAGGTAAAACAGGGAATGGAATGTTCACCGACACTTGGCTCGATGCAGCAGAATGGATTAAAATAGTTGATGCTGTCTCCTGGTCTGGTCGCTGGTCGCTGGTGGGGGAGAGGAGAAACACAACAAATACCTGGCCTGAGGGGTCCTAATGTAATCATAGCATCACATTCACTCCCCACCATTCCTGACGGCCAATGCACCCTGACTACAATTTTGACTACTACTTACTACCACTAAACAGCTGCTCTCTGTAGAACTTCATCTCCTCAATGCTCTCCAGGATGTCCTCGCGCGCCTCATGCACCTCCTTCTTGGGCGGCACCGCAGCCAGCAGCCCCTCGCCCCCCCACCGCCTAACAACCTCCTTAATCGTGCTGACATCCACAATTCGATAGTGCAGCCACTCCAACACCGCCGCATACGGTCCACACGCCAGGAACGCCTTATCCGCGTGCACGCTGTTCCCCGCCAGCAGCGCCGTTCGGGGATTCGGTATGTACCGCTTGATGTACGCGAGCAGGTTGGCGGCCGCGGCCTCGGGCATGACCGTGGAGCTCTGGACGCGCTGCGTGAGTCCCGTGCGGCCGTGGGTGTCGATGCACCACTGCGACATGGCGTCTAGCGCGCTCTGGGGCACGTGGACGACGGTTTCGAAGCCCGTGGTGTCGAGGAGGTTGAGGTTGGCGTCGGTTATGAAGCAGCAGATTTGCAGGATTTGGTCGGTGTTCGGGTCGAGACCCGTCATCTTTGTCAATAGTGAGAAGGGGCTGTCAACTTGTCAGGAGTTGGGCGGCGGCCGAACCTCGCAATCGATCCAGACTAGGGGATCGGTGGAGCGTGTAAGAGGCATCGTAGGTAGGTGTAGTCTAGGTAGTTGTAGATAGGACGTAGAGAGGTTGAAGGGTGCAGAAAGTTTCCGTCTGCGGAAGTCATTTGAGCTCCGAACAATACGTAATAGGTCAATACAGTGCTATCCACTCTATCCTCTGATAGTAGACCTCTCTAGCAAATGCCAATCCTGCCTCCTAGTTTGTCATTCCACATCATGTACGTCCACAAAAAGAAATAGGATAGAGAAAATAAGAATTCCAATATGGGCTAAATGTTATGCCCCTTGCGCCAATCCGTCACGTCGTGAAGAGTTGATATGTCAGAAATGAAATGATATGAGTTGTTGTATGTGGATATATTCGCCTTTTTTGCACTCTACAGCTCCTCATCCACATTATCAGGTGGAGTCACCGTCTTCGGAGACTGCAGGGCTTCGTCGTGCCCAGGGCCGAGGGGAGGCTTAGAGTCGCTGGCGACACCTCCATTCTGGTCATTATTGCCTAGCACTTCGCTTATCTGTTGCGAGAGTCCAGACCCCATCCGCTGTCGGAATGAAGACTCGTCTGCGTGTGATACACTAGGACGCTGTTTCTTGAGCGGACTGCCGACGAATTCGCCATTTAAGGCGCTCATCGGCTGCGTTTCCGACGGCCCCTCGGTTATAACCGATGCTGCCGGCGCTACGGGCGGAGTTGTGGAAACGTTCAATGATGACGGGGTGCCGGCCGTATTGGGGCTTGCTGTGTCCCGTCGAGAGCTGCCGGCAAGCGACGCGGCCGAGTGTTGACGTTTAAGCTGATATTGCGTTAGTCACGAAACGTTGGAGTGGGAGTAGACGTACCTTGATCTGGCGCAAGCCCTCTGCCAGCTCACCCTGTCGCCTAATGTCATCCGCGGTGAGGTGCTGATCTTCTTCCTTTTCTTCCGCTTCGTCCGCCTGATTGAGTATTCGGTCATCATCGTCATCATCACTGTCCATATCATCGTCGTCCGCCATCACTTTATCCTTCTTGCCCTTTTTTTGTCCTTCTGTGTGTTCCCGAAAGTTCAAGAAACCAACGCCCCCTCCAGGCTTTATCGGGCCGAGATTTGCGAAGTCGAGCTGCTGCGATCGGCGTTTCACCGAACCGGGGGTCTCTTGCAACTTGGGATCTTTCAGGATGCCCATCTTCTGTAGTTGTCCTACGCAAAGTTAGCTTTGTTGCGTCACTGGCCGGACCGTACTTACGCTCTCCCCGGTACATAAAGGTGAAGATCGCATACGGCTTGTCCGACGGATCAATCCCAGTGACCGTTTGTGTGCTGATAGACTTCGGGTCGAGTGACTTCGGCTTCGCGAAGCTAGTAGTGTGATCAATCTCTTCGTCAGCAGCTTGCCCGCCCTGGTTATCTTCGTCATCGTCATGGGCATCGAATTGCGGCGAGTATTCTCCGCGCTTGATCTCGCCCGAGGCCAGGACGCGGAAAAGCGCGACCTTAATTTGGCCAGTAGATTCCGGAATTGGGTCGTCGTCAGAGCTTGCAAGCGAGTCATCATCGGAAACATCCTCCAAGGGCGACTTGTTATCATTGCTATATCGCATGATACCCTTGTCGCGCTTGCTCTTGCCACCCATATCCAGATTGTCGATATCTTCTGATTCGTGTTTGACTCGGCGTCTCTCCATCTTCTGCCTTCGCCGTTCAATCTTCGCTGCGGCGTCTTTCTTGCCGACCAAATCCAGCCCATCGAGCCACCTCTCCAGTGGAACCTCGCGGAACAAAAACTCTCGCTCCGCAAGTCCTCCACCCTCCGACTCGGGGATGCTGACCCATCGGGAGTTCACCCAGGTCTCCTCCCCGCGCCGAAGCAGTGTAGCAACCTCCTCCTTTTGCCGGCCATCAAAGTAGATGTAAGCAGCGACGGTCTCGTTCGGAGAGTTGGTTAACGCCTGGTACGGCGCGACCGTGCTAGTGTAAAGCCCACGCTGCTCCGTCTGTCCTGGAAGGCCTCCGACGACCTTGGGCTTGGGGTGGGGGTTGTCAGGCGTCGGCTTCCCCGCGGAGTAAGGCACATCCTGTCCGGGGTTCAATAAAGTAATGGAGATGGCAAACGTAGACTGCTCTGGTTTCCCGCCAGCCGTATCGGGGATTTTGGGCGGCGGGACAGGGATGTAGGAGGTAATGCGCGAGGCTCGGGACTGGCGCTGGATCGAGTGCTCGGGTAGCGGTCCGTCTGGAGTATGTATACTAACGGCGAGGCCTTTGAAGCATGGCATGACGAGAGGGGCAAAGGAAACCTAAAGAGTAGAGTCGCTCCGTGATATAGTTCAAGCCGATGTTCAACTGATCTGGCGATGAGGGGAAGAGAATTAAAAAAGGGCTATCGAATAGCCAAGGGAGGAGAAGTGGTGGCTGGAGGCGGTCAGGATACCTTTCACTTTCTCGAGGCGTTAAACAAATGACAAAAGGTTCGTTGAAAGTAATTCTAGCTGATTATATCTCTGCTGTGATGTAGTGATCCTTCAATGACGTCTTGAGGTCGCAGGAAAACCTGAGTAGACCAGGCGACTCTCTGTTGTGTGTGCGGAGGAGGGACAGCTAAGGAGGGGCGACGAGCAATCAGGAAAGGCGTCAACAATGAAGCAAATGAGCTTCAGCTAAATGCTTGAATGAACACTGAAAGTCTCAGCTTGAAGGGAAGCTCGATGGCATGTCGGTGGAAAATTGACTGAGGTTTAAGGAGGTATGAAAGGGTAGAGTGAGAACGAAAGTCCCGGTGGTTTGGGGTGGGAGAAAGTCACTTGTCAGGTGAGGTGAAGATCGACGCCGCCCTAGCTCACGCCGATGTATACCGTGACTCTACAGTTCTACATTCGGACACGGCGGTCAATCATGCGGTACATCTAACTGAATTCTATTTACGTGGCAGAAATGGTTATGTCAAGCAAGACATGGTCTCTTTAGAGTCCCTAGCGTCGCGCCTCTTCCCTCGCGAGAGCCGCAAGATCAGGGAAATCCCGGTCTAACCTGCTCAGAAGCAACTCGGTTTTCCGTCGCTTCCGTTGTGCACGCTCAGCCTCGAACTGAGAGATGCGATCTAGGATTCTTGCGTGAGATTCCATCAAGGAGAGCTCAAGAACGTCATCCGCATATCCCCGGAGAGCTTTTATCTTGTTCTCCAGCTCTTGAGTGCTTTCTTCGTCCGAGGTATCACCTCGAGTGCGGTCTCGAACAGGATGAGCTATTAATACAGACTCATCTGAGGTTGTAATCAAGGGTGCTGGTCGACCGTCGGATGCTGTCTCGACTTGATTCTCACGGCAAAATGGGGCCAGGGGATCAGATGTTCGGTTGGAGGTATGGTTTAGGTTGTTGTCGCTGGGCGTAGCCATGGATGTCGAAGGAGCTCCCGATATATCTAACGCGGCTGCTTGTCTTAGCTCCGCCCCTATTAATGCAGTAGGTTTCGCATTCTGCCCTTGCTGCCCCGTATCCTCTTCTGTAGGCAGTCAAGAACGTTTCACCCCTCGCGGGGACAGATGCGTTTGCGACGGAATGCTTGAAGCGACCAGGCTAGCTCATTTCCCTCGTTTTTTATCGAACACATCATCGGCAAATCCAACTTGGCGACCTCGAGTATCGATCGACTTGATCCGCCCTCGCACCGGTTTGTCTTTGCTCTGGTATGGTCGATTGAAATGACAGCAACGGCAGTTGCAAATCTGTTCGCATTTCGGGCAGGTCCAATTCTCACCATCTCCCAACAGAGAGATTAGCTCAGCGCCAAAATGTCGATGAAGGCCCCGGAAGCAAAAGAATGCCGAGCACTGATTGCATATGGTGCCTTTCCACGAAGGATGACTGTCTCGACATAGATGACAAAGTCGCTCCTACATAAAAGGTAAGCATCTACCCTAGAAAGCAACTTGATCTTGAATACATACTGCCAATTGTTGTCGCGCACCCATTGCGACCGCTGCTACAGCACCAAGTGACCTTTACCTGAGCGGCATATTAGTAACTTGCATAAGATAATGCTATGACATAAGCATGAGGATGGATTCATACTTAGATGGTCGCGATGTTTGAGCAGCTTCAACACCTAGTCTGTTTCTCGCTGCCATGATAATTTTTCGACATCGTTCCAGCGGCAGGATTTCTGCCCAGGTGTAGTCGGCAACGTGTTTGCAGCTTCTACCCCAAACGAAGCAAGTCAAACACAAGTCAAAATCCCTGCACTCTTCGCAGTGTAGATGACGATTCCATATTGTAAGCCCGCAGAAGTTACACTCAACTACAGCACCCTGAGTGTCCACAGTCTTGATGGTGGGTAGAAGTCTCTTCGCTGAGTCGTCAACGTTGGTAGGGGTGCCTGGGACACCCTTGGGATTGACGTAGGCCTCTGATCCGACAGTTTCACCAGAGACTTGTTGGTGGAATATATCCAAAAGCAGAAGTTCCTCTTCTCTCCCGCATACACCCGTTTGCAACGCGTACATTGGGACCAAAGGAACGCGGCTTGTGTCCGCGTGGCACTGTTTATGGTATGCAGGCTGCACGTAGTCAAAGAAAGATGCTACCGAGGTAGAATGCATGATATTCCAGACCACCTTGGTAACCATAGAGCTTATGTTCCAAACTTGATGAGCAGTGACAGCGGGGAAGACTACCAGGTCACCAGGACCTTGGTCTGTGACATATATCGGAAAATCGGCAGATCTTAGCTTGCTGATAGACACGTTGGCCCAATCGGTGTGGGCGGACTTGCCCAGTCCATCTATGAACGCATCGTACTTCTCTTGCGAGTTCGTGTCTGCTCCAAAACAGATTGATTCAGGGCCAATTCCTAGCTAGTTGTATTAGCCCTCGGATCTGTGCTCGTTTGAAGTAGAAAAGTAGTGCCTACCTTCCGATTCAATTATAAGATTGAGGACTACGGTAGCGCTGAAGCATCTATGAAATCCAGAACTAGAGGATTTCGTCGTTAGGCAACATCAGCTATATGGACTTAAATATACACCTACAAAGACATCCGAGTCCCAACATAGGCCAGCAACACTTCTGGAGCGGTCTCCTTTGGCAAGACTCGAAAGAGGTCGAGTGAACCAAGATGTCTCAAGGAAGATGGCAGGATTGTCTCCAAGAACTTGACCCATTCTTTTGGGCAATGAAGGTCCTTCGCGTAGAGGCTTTAGGGTAAACTGTTAGATGTGTCTCGGGTTTTTGAGGCCAACGAAAGACCCACGATTCCCGAGTGTCGCCTGCACTTGCTTGATCTGAATGGAAAAGGAGGTCCCGTAGCCGTAATTTGACATATCTTCCGGTTTGACAGTTTCTCACTGGAATTGCTGAATGAAGAGAACCAAATCAGCATGATCGAAATCTATGCAGGTAAGTGTAAGTGAAGGAAGCAAAGTGCACATACCTGCCGAGGCAGACAGGTTGACTAGGCTCTCATTGCTCAAGTTTGCTGTCCGCCATGCATCCGTTTGAGCGAAGCCTCGTACGACAAATGGCCTGCCATCACGGAGTTTATTCTCAATCCACCGAGAAGCATCCTCGTTTGATTGCGCCTGGAGGGCTTGGACCGAGAACTCGGAAAACGGGACAAAGGGGGCGCCGGAATGCAGGTCTTGCACGGAGGGAGGGTCTGTTTGCGGAGATTCCATATAGATGCAGATCTTTAGATAGCATGATGCCAGGATCTGACTTGTTCCTGTGGCATTTTCACAGCATTTTTCATTGGCTACTATAGTGATCGAGTTCGGTTCTTTCCGAGATCCTGAGACGGACGTTATCTTATGTCAGCATGTGACTTCCGTGACATCGGATGTAAATGAAATGGCTATACAAGAGTGGCTGGTCAATGGTTGCCAGGGTGATATGTGCTGGTACAGTTGTCCTCCTCTCGAGCACAGCTATG
Organism: Aspergillus multicolor; assembly: GCF_047715735.1. Lineage (NCBI taxonomy): Eukaryota > Fungi > Ascomycota > Eurotiomycetes > Eurotiales > Aspergillaceae > Aspergillus > Aspergillus multicolor. The sequence continues at coordinate 659,698 of NW_027395960.1, forward strand.
AAAATATATATATTAGAAACGTTTGATTAAAAATTATTTGATATACCTCCAGCAGCGGAGATTGACCCAGCCATTACATTGAAAGGCTAATGAAAGATCCTTCAAAGAGCGCGCAATACATAGCTAACTGATTGAAAAAAGCCCAGGAGTGTCAGGTGCTACAATGTTTTGAAGTATGTATGCGAGGGCACGATCTATTGAGAAAGTTGTCTTGTAGCTTCATTCTCGAAGCCTCAAGCCATTCAATCTAGATCTATGTGTCCTACAATACGCGGTTCTGGCTACGTGGATTTTCGGCATATATCGAGAAGCCGAGACAGTTTGCTCGCAGGTGGGGATCTCGAACTTCCAAAAGGGCACAGGTGCCAGGAGGATCATCAAGCTTTGTGACCCCTGTCGAGTACCGATAGCCTTGTCAAACCTCAGTAAGCTGGCCTCGCTCAAGCTCAGCTTCGAAGGTAGCTTCTTCAACCGATAGTTTTGAGGTTGTTGTTCAGCGTTCTGTAAAACACCCAGCTCGCCAAAGTCCGTATTGCGAGAAAGACGAAAAGAGCATCTGCTGGAGACTGGGACCACCCACTGTTTTCAGTTAACTCCGGGCAGTTACACTCGAAGAAGCAGGTGGTTTGCTGTCGATCGTCAAGTGGCGTGTTCCAGCCTCTTCTCCAGTCTCCAGTCTCCAAATCTTCAGATCCAGATCCAGATCCAGATCCAGATGGCCACGTGAGTCGAAGAATGTCGCGGGGAAAGATTCCGACGGTTGCATCTCGACATCCTTCGCGACTTGGTCTGTTCCACTACGCAATCGTCCAACCTAGGTCACGGGACCACTCAAGCTCCGCCCGCGAACAGTCTCCCACAGAACCCATTTGCCCGAAAATCTCTCGCCTTTGGGGAGTGAGGAAAACCAAGAAGCGGCTGGAATCTGGAGTCTGGGGCAGGCTAACAGTCATTGGCTGGAGAGCTTTCCCAGCCCCATCCGGGGACGAAACCCTTCTTAGTGTGCTAGTCCGGCTTAGGAATAGCGCGTTAACCCCAGCCAAGAAATCAACACCACAAACAATTGACTCCCCAAGCTTCGCCTTAGCTAGAAAATCAGGGCGACAAGCTCCACACTTAGGTGAGACAGAAAATTTGTATGGCTCACAAGTGCAAAAGCAAATTGAGTACTGTCGAGTCCTCGGTCAATGTCCTCAGGTTTCGAGGAGTGGATTCTAGCTTGCGAACCTCTTCTGGACCGGAGATAAGAGCCTTCCGGGGACCCCGGAGAATGGCTTTCAACCAAAGTATTCTCAGCTTTTTGCTTTGGTACTGTGGCTCCAGATGCTGCTACCTTCTGAGACCGACGTGACTCCATCATGTCTTGTCTTTTACTGGCTCAGTCCACGCATGATCGGGAGACAAGGTATCCACAGCAGTCCTCTCCTGCTCTGTCTCCAGAATCGCAAACAAACGGCTGACGCCAGCGTTACCTTTCCTTATAGGAAGACACAGTCCTCTGATTTTCTCTACGCAAAGAAAGCAGGAGCCGTGCTGTATGTCCTCCCATAATGATTCCTGCTGGAGAATTGTGGATGTGGCCATCTGGGGATTTGTGAATAGCTTCATAGTTGCCCATTCAATCCTAACCAACCAATATTGAAAGCTTAACCTTATCCCAGAACCAAAGTACTCATCTGTCCACCTGATTACTAGTTACTGGGCCCACAATTAATTTCTGGAAGCATGATGCTGGCTGTGTGAATGACTGAGTGAATAACACAACTGTCTGATTGGATTTGGTGAAATTTCTTCTCCTTTCCATTCACTCCCACACTTACTGCTTACTGCCCCTCCTGTTCTCCGCCTTTCTTAATATATCTGCCCCAGCTTCTCCTGCGTTTGGACTTATTTTTTCCCCATCCTCCTCACCCCACACAAGCCTCAACTTCTGCATCCTGCACCTTCCTGCGTGCCGAGTGTTTTAGCTTGAACACTACTTCTTATTATCTCTTTGCTTTTTCTGCTACCCCTACATCAAGGATCATTGTTTTCTAGGCTCTTCAATCAGTGTTACAGTTGTCTCTTTAACCACCGTTCTGTTCTTGACTCCGGTTGGACAATGGCAGACCAGGTGGGAGAGGTGGACGAGGTGTACCCGATTGGCGTGCCCCTCAAGCATGCTGGTGACACTCTCAGTCCCATCAACAAGCTGTAAGTTCTGCCGTCTGATATATCTGTTGCATCATACCTTGCTGACAGTCTGCAGGAGCAGCGAGAATGAAGACAGCGCCGAGAAGGGGTTTGTCGAACACGTCGATCTGAACTTCAACACCTCAGCAAAGTAAGTATCCTTTCTTTTGCATCCGAAGCCATTGCTAATTATATTCAGAATCAAGAATCCTCTCTCCGGTTTTACTGAGGCCCAGGTCCTCCGTGACGTTGAGCTGTTTGCACGCGAGCATGAATTGACCGATCTGCTGCCCAACCTGCGCAAAGGAGCCCTCATTGCTCGTGACCCTCAAAACTTCAGAGCTGTTCCTGGAGTTGGCGCAGAGGACATTCGCATCATCGAGCATGAGACCAAACACAAGTGGCGTCAGCCTCGTGCGCTCTACTTTTCGATCATCCTCTGCTCTGTTGGCGCTGCTGTTCAGTAAATCATCAATCCTCTCCAGATGTTTGGACAAAACTAATCTTTCGACAGAGGCTGGGATCAGACTGGTAGTAATGGTAAGTTCCACTAACTTGTTACGTCACATCCTCGCTGACCGTGCTTTAGGAGCCAATCTTAGCATGCCTGCCGCTCTGGGCATTCCGACGGCGAAAGACCCTAATGCTGAACTGAATCAGTGGCTTGTTGGAGTGATCAATGCGTAAGTTCTTCCTGGTACAATATATGACTTAACAAGCTAACTGTTTGCAGTGGCCCCTACATCGGCAGCGCTCTTCTCGGCTGCTGGCTGTCCGACCCTGCTAACAAGTATCTCGGCCGTCGCGGTGCGATCTTCATCTCTGCCATCTTTTGTCTGCTTACTCCGTTCGGTCAGGCTCTCAGCCAAACTTGGCCCCAGCTCTTTATCACTCGTTTTCTTCTTGGTATCGGCATGGGCTTGAAGGCCTCGACTATCCCCATCTTCTGTGCCGAAAACACTCCTGCTTCTATTCGCGGCGGTTTGGTTATGTGCTGGCAGTTGTGGACCGCATTTGGTATCTTTCTTGGAACCACCGCGAACCTGATCGTCAAGGATATGGGTCACTTGGCCTGGCGTATGCAAATGGGTTCTGCGTTTATTCCGGCAGTTCCTCTTCTTCTTGGTGTCTATTTCTGCCCAGAGTCCCCTCGGTGGTATATCAAGAACGGTAAACTTCGCTCCGCGTACGAATCTCTGCTACGTCTTCGAAACACTCCCCTTCAGGCTGCTCGTGATCTCTACTACATCCACGCTCAGGTCAAGCTTGAGCAAGAGATTTCTGGCGAAGGATCCTACTTGACTCGCTTTGTTGAGCTGTTCACAATCCCTCGTGTCCGCCGGGCTACTCTTGCATCGTTTGTTGTCATGATCGCCCAACAGATGTGCGGCATTAACATCATTGCATTCTACTCCTCTACAATCTTTGCAGATGCAGGCACAGGCTACAACGGAGCTCTCTGGGCCTCTTGGGGCTTCGGATTGGTGAACTTTCTGTTTGCCTTCCCCGCGGTTTGGACCATCGACACATTTGGGCGTCGCAGCTTACTTCTCTTCACCTTCCCCCAGATGGCATGGACTTTGCTTGCAGCTGGATTCTCATTTTACATTGATAAGGAGTCGAAGGCTCATCTTGTTCTGGTTGCTCTCTTTGTCTTCCTGTTCGCCGCGTTCTACTCGCCTGGTGAGGGACCAGTTCCTTTCACCTACTCGGCCGAGGTCTTCCCTCTCTCTCATCGCGGTATGTTTTCGCTCCTTCCCTGCCTAATCAAGAATATAGCTAATTCAATCCAGAGGTCGGAATGTCCTGGGCTGTCGCAACCTGTCTCTTCTGGGCCGCCGCCCTGAGTATCACCTTCCCCCGAATGCTTGTTGCCCTTACCGCTCAGGGTGCTTTCGGATTCTACGCGTTAGTCTCCCAGATTTTTTGCCAAACCTTGATCACTTACTAACACAATCCCATCATCAGTGGCCTCAATGTCGTCGCACTCGTCATGATCTTCCTCTGGGTCCCCGAGACAAAGCAGCGCACTCTCGAGGAGCTCGACTACATCTTCGCCGTCCCAACCCGCACTCACATGCGCTACCAGCTGTTCCAGGTTTTGCCCTGGTGGATCAAGCGCTACATCTTCTTCCGCAAGGATGCTCATCTCGAGCCTCTCTACCATTTCGACCACATCGCGGAGACTAACTAAGTGTTTGATTTCCATTTGACAGATGCGCGTGAGCGTCACGAGACTCACGACTGAACGAGTCATGGCTGAACGTCTTAGGACGCCCCAACGAAACGAAAGTAATCGAAATGGAAAAACAAAAAAAAAATAAAAAAACACAGGAATACCGACAAAATCCACAAACGAAATTTCCAACACCCAGGGACTTGACTAATCGAGTGAGACCTATTCTTCTCTCTCCCGTTCCCTTTTTGGATCGAAGAAAGCTGAAGATAGCTCTCTGAACTCGTCCATCTGTCCTTTTCCTCTATTTTCTTTGTCTTTCTCGATTTATGTTCTCGTCGATTTCTTACATCTGCAAATCTCATCGTCTTGTTGAACCTCGCTCTACATTCTATCCTTGCGTTTGCTTTGGATTAGAATAGAAGACGGCTACGGCCACGGTCAACACTAGATAGATAGATGCCTAGACATCTATCATATCATCGCATCATGTACTATCAGATCTTTGTCTCTTGTTTACGCCTGCTTCCGATGTCTCTTTACAACAGGATTTGGCTGCGGTGGATACTGGTTGTCTGCCTTCTACTTGGCTTAGAGTCTAGATAGATCTTGATTGTATTGGGCCCAGATGTCTATCAAACACTCATCTTCTTTGCTAATCTTATCTAAATCGGCTATTGTCTCACGTAGAAGCATGTTGTGTGTAATTGCGTCTAGGTCAATTGCTCTCTAGGTGCGATTGCTCTTCCAGGCCTGTTGCCTCCAGGCTCCGCCCTATAAATGATGCATGCTAATCGCGTCTTGAACAGAAATTGATTGATCTCCTCATTGTGCTTCCGGTGCCAAAGTGCTCGACGCTCAGACTTGACCTCGCACTTCAACGTCAGAATACTCTTAGGGCTCGAACGGTGGAGATTTGAAACTATGAGTGCGGGGACGAGCTATCTAGTTAGTGTGGAGAGAATCGAGATCGAGATCGTACTGCGGAAACTCGCTCGAATTCAAGTCTCCTGTAGATTATAGCTCAGCCTACGTAGCCATATTTTGGCATAAGCCATAATGCAGACATTGCTCATATAAGCTTCTAACACAACCCTCTAATCCTCATCTCGGAATATCCCCCGGGATTTACGAGAGCTTCCTCCAGGGTCTCCGGGCCCACCCGAGCCACGCCAAGCCGATCCTAGGATTTCGGAAAACCATCCCGATCTACAAAGTATAGGGCAGGAAAGAACGACAGACAACGGTTCTAGAAACACCCTTTCCAGGTAGAAGGTACCAGAAGCAAAGAAATTGGTAATGCAAATAAACTTCCACTAGCAAGAATTCCCTATAAAATGTTCCCGAGCCTGCTCCACCTCGCAACCCTTTTCTCCCTCGTCCAGCACCCAACATCCAACAACAAAAGCCGGTATGGTGTAATGGGGCAAACACACCTCTGAATACGCAAGGTATCCGGAGGAGATTTAGGTTCGGGTCCTATGCCGGCATTCCAAACTACGGAAACTCAGATTCAGCGTAAGCATTGCTGCGATGGTCTAGACATATAACACAATGCCTCTAAGACGGGGTGGGGCGATGCTGAACTATGCCGATCGCCACTCTTGTTCTTAAAGGAATTTTGGATGTAGCTTCATAGACCCGGAGGACGATATATGAAGCAGCGCAGGGTAGAGATAAGTGCTGCTTCACAGAGATGATATAGAACCGACCGAGCCTTGCCAGCTATATCTCTTTGAAGCTTCTTAATCACGGAATTATTTCTCCCGTGCGGTATTTTGCCCAAACTTCAAAGCCGACTCTCTCGTAGAATCCTTCCAGAGCAACCCAGTCCACAAAGACACCTTCGACACCTCGGTTCTTCATGTCGTTCAACGCATGGGCTACGAGCGCAATTCCCACGCCCGACTTGCGGTGCCCTTCGTCAATACCCACGCAGCCTATCAGACCCGTTTTCGGCCCGCAGATAGATGGCATCGCCCAGTTGGTTTGCAGATTAGTTGAAGAGGGACCGAGCATGAGCGTCCACCCGACTTGATTACTGGTGGAATCAAAGGCCGTCATGATAGACGACGGATGCAATGACGGGTCCAGCTGTACGTACATATTGACCCAGTCCTAGCATAATTAGCAAGCAGCCCCAGAAAAAAAGATTGGGAAGGGACCACAAACAGGATTATCCCCAAAGTTCCTCCTCTGCCTAGCCAGACATTCTTCATACCCATCCGGACCTAATGGGGCGAACGTATACCCAGCCTCATGAGCGCGCGCAGCATAACCATTACCGCTTCCCTCCTCGGTGAGACTGAACGACCGGATGTCCCTATACAAATCCACAGACCGCGGCGGGTCAGGGTTTAGGCAAAAGCCGCGGTTGACGAAGAAGCTCAGCGCTGACCGTTCGCTATTCGCACCCTGCTCTCCAGCTAAGTCTAAGCCTGAGCCTGAGCCAGAGACAGAACCAGAAACAACCGATGGCCCCTCAACCGGAATGCCAGGCCAAAACCTCGGAAACGAACTGCCAATCTCAACCTTCCTAAATCCAGCCTCTGTCGCATCGCAAGCAGCATTCAACAGCGCCGTCCCGATTCCCTTATCCTGGAACTCGGGAAGCACGGCAATGGCGGCAATGTAGACTTTCGGTGCTTTGTATGACTTTAGATCCAGATGTTTTGCCGTATAGACGAGGCAAAATCCAACGGGCTTGTCTCTGTCTTCATCTCCACCTTTGTCTTGATCTTCATCGTTGCGTTTAACCCTAGCGATCCAGTGCTGGCCGTTTTCCTGGGGGAGCAGGGCTGCGAGCGTCTCTTGGCTTATGGGGTAGGCTGGGAGTGCAGCGGACCAAATTCCGTGTATTGAGGGGATGTCTTGAGTGGTGAAGGGGATTATGTTGAGGTTTGTTTGAGCGGGGGATTGCCGTGATGAGGGGTCGGGTTTGGACATGGTGAGCGTTGGTGGTGATGACCCTGATGTCTCCAATCCTGGAGAGGTTGTGGCTGATGAGAGCGACTGCTCGTCAAGTGATACTTGGAGTCCGATGTTGGTAGATTCCTTGGATGCGTCGAGGAGGAGAACTGGTGAGTAGTCGGTAATCCGCAAGTTGGATGGATGGTAGAAGAGATGTCCCGCACTGTAGACCTGTAGACTCACGGCAACGAAATCAGCTGATTCGATGCACTGCAAACAGAGACCATAGCGAGGATGCCCGTCAAGACATTAAGGCAGGAGCTTAGTTGCATTGAGTTTACATGACCAAAACACTATCGCTTGGACGAATCTCAAGCACCGGCTTCTGAACAGCTACAGCTTGACTCTAGACTCCATGGGTAATTCTACAGCGTACAGAACTCAAGTGCAACGCCACCAAATCAATGGATTCGTGCAGATTTTCCCATCCTCCGTGCCAACCCAGTTGTTTGCATGGATGTAGTCCCAACTGTCCCAAATATGTAGTACAGGAAACGCGGAATATGCAACGCAGCCCGACAGAACGAAGACGAACGAAAACCCATTTTTTTGTTCGAATTGGAAGAGGAGAGGAGAAAGAGGAAAATAACAGTCGCAAAAAGAGAAAAAAAAAAGAAAGAGACAGAGAACACAAGTATCGGATAGAAATATTGCCCAAATGTTACGAACAAGATGATAAGAAGCAGCGTTTTCCCCCATTCAGTACATCGTAACCACAGCCCGGCATGAGACATTGCGAAAAGCGATCAAGTCCAAACGAGTTAAAACGTAACGCATAATAAAAGGAATCCAGCCAAGCTCCCATGGAGAGTAGAGATTACACATTGAGAGTGACGAAAGTGTAAAAAAGGCACACCCAATTGAACTATAAGATTTTAGAGTCCAGGGATTGTCCGTCCCTAACAGAGTATGAAATAAGGGAAGATTTCATTCACCTGGGGAACATTGAACGCAATAATCCTCTAGTGACCGTAGTTACCACCCCAGCCTCCTCGCCCAGTGTTCCCGCCGTAGTAATTACCGAAGCTGGCACCACCGTAGTTGCCGTACCCGGTAGCCTGGTGATGGGTCTGGTTGGCAGTCTGGTGCCCGCCGAGGCCACCAAGACCGCTGTACTGAGGGTTCAAGTGAGGGTAGCCACCGAAGCCCTGCTGGGCCTGCTGACCCTGCAGCGGGGGAAGACCGGTTTGGCTCTGAGATTGACCAGGAGTGTTGGTCGCGGAGCCAGGGCGGTTGGCCTGTGACAGCGAAGGACTGGGGCCACCGGTCTTGGAGGTGTCAAATGCCTTTGTCTCTTCCGTCGATACCGGGGTCTGCTGGGTGATCGGCTGCGTCTGTCCGAAGCTACCCTGGCTGCGGCCAAAGACATCCGTCATGCCCGCTCCGAACGCACTTGTGCCTGCAGCGGACTGCTGGCTCTCGGAAGGCTGGGCTGATCCAGTACGGCCATAGACCGAGTCACGACCGGGGATGCCTTGGTTGAAGTTGCCAGTAGTCGCCGGGGATGCGGTGTGATCGTACGAGAAACCGTGCGGGTGACCGTACATGCCGCCCTTGCCGCCATAAGGACCGTACTGGCTTCCATAACCATACTGAGAGCTATGAGGCATGTATTGATCTTCGTACCTGCGAGCGTCGTCGTACATCGGGCGATTGCGGCCGTATTGCTGCTGGCTCATGTAAGACGCATAGTGAGGGTTCGAGTAGTATGGGTAGCCATAGCCGTAAGCTTGAGCAGCCTGACCGGGCATGTGGTGTGCGGCGGGGGTCTGAGTAACTCCGGGAAGAGTGGGGTTGGGGGTCGTGTGGCCGCTGTTCGGGGCTTCAACATGACCATAGCGGCTGGGGGGTTGGGTGGTGGGGATTTGAGGCTGAGCCTCGGCGCCAGAGACACCAAATCCAGCAGCGCGCTGAGCGAGCGACGCATCCTGAGACTGACCGTAGGCATTGTAGTAGTTGTAAGGAAGACGCTGGTCACCGGCGTAGAATGGAGAATATTCGCTGCCAGTGGTGACGGTGGGTTGAACAGGAGCCTGGTTGGCGAACGGCTCCTGGACCTGAGGTTGTGGCTGAGTGACCTGTTGAGTGAACGGGTCGTAGGGCTTTTGAGAGTCGTAGCGAGCAAAGTCGGAGAATGTGTTTTCGGCAGTGGCGGCGTGAGGAACCGGGGGCAAGCCAGGAGCAGGGCGGGAGACGGCAGCCACCTCCTGAGGAGCTTGAGCCTGAGTAGACGGAGGCAATGACGCACGAGGAGCAACAGGGGAGTGCTGGGGAGGCTGAGCACGGGTTTCGGTGTCTTCTCTGTTCTCATCGATATCAATGTCAGCAGCATCGCCATTCAAACCCATGCTGCCAAACTGCACGGCAGCACGGTCGACGGCGTGGTTTCCTGGCATGACAACAGCCTCCTGCTGTTCCATAACACGGCGCTGTGTTCCAGGTGTGCGGATAGCCTGCTTGAATGCGCTGGTGGGCAACGCACTACCAGTGGGGCGGGCGGGAGTAGATGCGGCGGCGACGCTGGGATCAACGGTGCTGCCAACAGTGCTAGCAGCGGTGGCGGATGGAACAGGGGGCGAGACATCGGGGATTTGCGCAAGGTTGTTCTTAGTCAAGTCATCCTTGGCCGGCGAGACGTCGGCCGATGTGGGCGTTGCGATCTGTGCCTCCTCGGTGGGGGGTTGAGGTACCGCTGGCTGGGGAGCCTTCTCGGCGGGAAGAGGGATAGCGACGGGGACGGGCGCGGGAGCAGGAGCGGAGACAGCTTCAGGTTCGGCAGGCTTCTCTTCTTCGGGTTCGAGAATGGCAGCGGGTTGTTCAGTGACAGGAGCGGGAGCAGGGGCAGGAGCGACTGGTTTCTTCTGAGGAGGAGGCACTGCTGGTTTCGCGAACAACGACGCCCAGTTCTTGGTACCTTCGGGCACGGCAGGGGTATCCTTTGTGGTAGAGTCTGTTTCCAGAGCAGCCGCATCGGCAGACGGAGCATCAGTTGTAGTCGTCACTGAATCGGCAATAGGAGTAATTTCGGCCGGAAGGGATGGCTTCTCTATGCGTGTTCCGTTGGCATGAGCACCAGCCCGACCGCCGCGACCGCCACGGCCACGATCTCCACGGGCGCGACCACGGCCTTCAAACCCACCGCGTCCACGTCCTCCTCGAACGGCAGTTGTAGCGGGCTCGATCGGGGTGGGCTGTACATCCTTGGGCTTGGGGCGGCTCCGGTCGGTAGTCTTCTTCTCTACCTTTCCCCACTGGGAGACGTTGCCTATTGTAAGACCGAATTAGAAGGAGAACACGCTGGCAGACTATCGGACTGAATGAAACACAATATTGACGAACCTTCACTGATGCGATCAATTGCCTGCTCAAGGTCACCACCAGCGTCCTCCAAGGCGAAGACCAAGTCCTCGTCCGTCCAGTCGGAGAACAGCTCCTTCAGCATAGGCAGAGTATTCGAGTATTTCTTCTTCATCTGGCCGAGCTCTCCTTCATCTTCGAATGTAGGCTCTGAAATGTCGAGCTTTGTGGATCTGCTGCCACCTCGACCACCTCTGGAGCTGTAACCGCCACGGCCACCACGGGCGGATACCCTGCCACGAGAGGCAGAAGACCTCGATTGAACTTCAGACATGTTGCTGCAAAATCTCTGATTCTCCGGGGAGAAATTTGATGGAGCTCGAAGGAGTCTAAGGAAGACAGAAGGTAGAAAATAAGATGCGGCGAGTGGGAGGAAAAAAAGCGGGTAAAAAGAGGTTCGTTAGTGTTGTCGTCCTCCGTAACGATCACAGATGCAGCCTCTCGCGTGAGGCAGCACCAAAGCACGGGAGAAGAGCCGCGGGGGGCCGATATCGAGCAAGAGGAGGAATTGAAGATGCGGAGAGAAGCTGCTAGGACGGAAAGGGCGAGAAGAATGAAGAGGGAGGGTTGATGTATTAGAGTGGAAGGGAGGAGTAGGAGAGAAAGTGAGGAAGAAGGAAATGAGGTTTTCAGTGGAGAGCGACCAGCGACCGGGCGATGAAAGACCACAGCTTGGGTCCTGCTGCTGCTCCCTGGCCGATCAATCGAAACAAAGCCGCTGCGTGCTTGTTCTACAACTCTATATATATACAGCATGGGCTGCGACCAATATACTTTCTTTTTATTGTTCTCTCTTTCACGGCATGTACATAGATAGATCAGCAGCCCCGTCGTTGTGGGATTTCGTCATCTTTTTGGTTTCGATCTATCCATGGAATCTGTGCTACTACTACTACGGAGGACCTAGGTAACTAGTACACTGGGCAGACAAACGATCAATGACCCTGTAAATGTTCCTTGCTCAATAATCTGTCGACTATTCTGTAGCAAAGTTTGTCATCGATAAATAAAGCGATAATTGTTTTCCAAGGGGCTCAGCTGAGTAGTAGTCCAAACTTGACTGGATCTGTATTCGTGGCGGTTGGTGGCAGGTTGGCAGCCCTTTTTCACCGCCCGCTTTCCGTTCTCGAGACTTGCCATGGCCCATGGCCCATGGCCCAAGTTGTGACGAGGAACCATCATCATATGATCAGGGTCTGGAATGAAAGACTCAATGCCATCCACCGACACCTTTCAGTGCTAGAAGTCATAAATCCCGCATCATGAAGATATCAAATATTCTCAGTTCAAATCCCTTGTCGAAAATCCACCTCCCATTGCCGCGGACTCCTCGCCAGTCTCAGCAGCTACTAAATGCCCTTACGTCCTCCTTCCGCCGCGAACTTGATCGTGAACATCCTCTAACCGCTTCCTCCTCAGATGAGGCAACTGGTGTCAATAACTCCTCCACTGGAAACCGTCTAAACGAGGCTCATTCCCACTCCTCCGCTCATGCTACCGAACAACATCTCCGCACACTTCTCAATAATCCCCTCTTCCGCGTATCGCTCCGCGGTCACGGCATCCGGCCCGAGCCACATTTGGATGCGGATGGATCACGGCGTGGTAAAGAGCCTATGGCAATCTTCGACGAACTTGTGGCGGCTGGGTCTGCTACTGCGGCATCCGTCTCAGACTGTCTCAACTGGCAGCTGTTAATAGCCAGCCGTCACAGCGACGAGCGGTTTGTCAAGACACTCAGGGACTCTCGAGCAGGCTCCAGGGTACTTTCCTGGTGGTATTCTTCAGACACGATCTCGAAAATTGAGTTTTTCAGAGACGAAAGAGCGGTGCGTAGCACATGCAAATTCATGGCTGCGGAGGGGCTACAAAGCTCGGTACTGGCTTGGCTGGAAATGCTGCGCGACTGTGATGTTGGTGGCTGGAATCCGACCAAACGTGCTGCGGGAAAACATTTCAAGTATCTTTTGGGGAGTTTCCTGAAGGCTGAAATCGAATGCGGCGGCGGAATAGGTTCTTCCCTACGTTTTTATCTCGACGCATGCAGGATACTCGTGCCAATTGGTGGTGGGGAACCTAGCATGTCCCTGCACATTGCCCTTGGTGCACCGGCGGCCTATCTAATTGATGTTATCGATGGGAGCTTACGCCAGAATCCCGAACTTCCTGTCCCAGTTGATCTATACGATGAGTACGCACAGATGGTATCTACGCTGAAGCTCAGTAAGCTTCACAGCGCTATTATAGCCATTTACCACCCAGCGCGTCCAGACGCAGAACCGTTCGTTCAATTTCTGCACGATTTGCGGCCAGCAGACTTTGAACTGTTTTCACAAGCTCGGCGTACCAAAATTGTTCGAGTAGCTTTTGATGCACTGCGTGTTTTGGCCGATGCTGGGAAGCCAAAAGATGTCACATATGTGGCAAAGTTCTTGGCACAACATACACAGCCAATCCACAGAGCGCAAGGGGCCAGTACTCCGCCCGAGGATGAGGAGCTGCTCAGCACTCTCCTAGACCCGATTGTGAGCGTAGTTTGACTGCTCCCCTGCGGTAACGATGGATGATATCTTGAGCACAGCCTGGCTCTGTTGCTTCTACTGGCTCTCATCCTGGATGTCCCAAATCTATAGCTCCTGCATCTTTATAAGTACTGATCCATGAGGATTGAGGGCGGATCAAAAGACCTGCAATACTATGTAACTCAGTTTCTGGGCTGGTGCATTGCTGAGGGATGGTTCTTCGCATTCTACTCCACAAGCAGCCGCACCAAATGCCATGGAGGTCTGGTTCTTGGCATGCTGACTGAGTTGGGCCGTGGGCCTAGATTGGAGAGTAACTATGCTTACACAGAGTGTTGTTTTCGGGTCTTTTAGCGCGAATTGCTTACTTTGTCTGCGGCCATGATCTCCGAGAGGTCAAGTGTCAAGAGAGGACAGCCGAAATTATTATTTATCCGCAGATGCTCTTGGTAAACGTCACCGCGCAACCACCTCTTGCTCACCCTGATTTCCCTCCATCAGTTTGCACCTCAGATTGATCCATACCTCAAGAGCAAATCCTCAAATTGCTTTTTAAACCAAGAACAGTCTGCTTCCAGTTTCAACTAGCACATCTCTGATAACCGCATCTGTCATTCCCTTCTATCCCCTTCGACATACCATGGCCTCTGCACCTTCAATCGCCGCGCTCGTGTCAGGTACGTACCCCATCCTTAATCATAGCAATACATGTGCTTGATTCTCTAAGATTGACCAAATCAATGATACTAACCATGTTCTAGACCCTATGGGCACGCGACCTCTCAATGATGCTCCGCACCAGAACGGCGATATCCATCCTTCTAAGCCAGCCGAGGACTCAACCAACGCGAACTCATCAGAAACTCGTGCTCCAGCCAATAGAACCCCTAGTGAACCTCTATCGGGATCTCAACTAAATGAGCCCGCTGTTGGCGAGAAGCGAGAGCTTGATAAGCCCTCCAACACGAAACCTGGCATTGAGGAGGTGCCAGAGCGCGACTCTAAAAAGCAGAAAATAGACAAGGATGCCTTTGCCGCTAACGCTGCATACTCCCCTGCAAAGGAAGAGAAAACTGAGCCTAGCCAGACTGCAGTGCAGAAGAAGAGAGGAGGCCGACCCAGGAAGACCAAGGATACCGTCAACAAGGACATCCCTACAGATGGTATCGGAAGTCGGACTCGCAGCCGCACCAAAGTTGTTGCTTGAGATTCCTTGATCATCTTGTCCTCTGTATGTAAGACAAAGTGGAGTGGTGACGTCGGCTTTGAAGGTGGTGCTTTATGCTTGCGAGCAGAGTGCCTCTATTGAATCCTCTCATTTATGATGTTTGCCAAATATGGCCATTGGCCTAAACGAATCTATGTATGGCCTATGAATATGACATCTGCTTCAATTCTCAAGCAATTCTCTCAGATGTTCGAATGTTTCGGGATCATAGTATAGTCGTAACACGAATGCCGACATCGGCACGTAGCTATGTGGACAGGAAGCTGACTCACGCAGTTTCGGAACGGAAGAACCATGATCATTGATAATTTCCCCCCACTATCGTAGGAGGGGAAAGTCGGTGTCATAGATTGAAGAGTCATACAAGGCATTTTTGACTATTATTTCATCTTTCTCGGACACAATTGAGCAACTACTTTGACATTTGACCGCAACTGACCTCCAGACACAATGGGTTCCAACAAGATCTGGCTGCGCGCTGAGACCAAGCCCGCCGAAGCGCGGTCTGCTTGTATGTGATTTCTCATACATCCAGGTACCGTTTGCTAACTGATGGATAGTGACTCCCACCACCTGCAAGGCTCTCATTGATGCTGGCTATGAGGTGACAGTCGAGCGATCTACTCAGCGTATCTTCGACGGTAAGCCTTGTCCCATGAAAACCAATCGCGTGCTCAAAGCAATTGTGTGGACATTGAGTCACCGCTGGCTTTCAATATTTTGTGCTGGACTTTGCTGACTTTGGTCTTTGGTAGATGAGGAATTTGCCAAGGTTCGAACGTCCGATATCTCAATGCGACGAACTTCGGTTCTAACTATACATGGTACAGGTTGGCGCTCCTCTTGTCGAGGAAGGTTCCTGGGTCAAGGATGCGCCCAAGGACGCATACATTCTGGGTCTCAAGGAGCTTCCTGAGGACGACTTTCCCCTCGAGCACGTTCACATCTCATTTGCGCACTGCTACAAGGAGCAGGGCGGTTGGGAGAAGGTCCTGAGCAGATGGCCTCGTGGTGGCGGTGTCCTCCTCGATCTCGAGTTCCTCACTGATGATGTTGGTCGCCGTGTTGCTGGTAAGAAGCTGAATTGTGCTGGGTATCATGGATCAAACTGATTTGATTTCGCGCAGCCTTCGGTTTCTCCGCTGGATATGCTGGTTAGTTCGCCGTTCGACCAGATTGGAAGCATGCTTAACATCATCCTAGGTGCCGCTCTGGCCGTCAAGAACTGGGCTTGGCAACTGACACACCCCGAGGGCGAGCCTCTTGCTGGCGAGAAGCCTTACGCTAACCAAGATCTCTTGATTGAGTCCGTCAAGGCCTCTCTCCAGGCGGGCCAGAAGCAATCCGGCAAGTCCCCGAAGATCCTGGTCATCGGTGCTGTGAGTATTCCACCCGCGCTCTCCAGGCATGTCTGACCTTACGTCTTGTAGCTTGGACGTTGCGGTAAGGGTGCTGTGCAGCTAGCCAAGGACGTCGGCATTCCCGAGTCCGACATCATCCAGTGGGATATGGAGGAGACCAAGAAGGGTTTGTGCTTTTGGTCTTTCTGATGCTCTAATCGCTAACGATGGCTAGGTGGCCCCTTCAAGGAGATTGTCGAGGACTCCGACATCTTTGTTAACTGCATCTACCTGTCTTCCAAGATCCCTCACTGTCAGTCAGCTCCAGGGCCATATCGGAAATGTCCATGATTTTGCTGACTCCTGCATCACAGTCGTCAATGTTGAGAGCCTTTCGACACCCAACCGCCGCTTGTCCGTCATATGCGACGTGAGCGCTGACACGTATGGCGATTTCCTCTGAAAATTCTATGACTGTTACTAAAAGTACCCTTAGTACCAACCCCAACAACCCCATCCCTGTCTACGACATCACCACCACCTTCGACAAGCCCACAGTACCCGTCACTCTGCCCTCAGGCACTCAGGGCACACCTCTCAGTGTGATCAGCATCGACCACCTCCCATCGCTTCTTCCCCGTGAGAGCTCCGAGATGTTCAGTGAAGCGCTGATGCCCAGCTTGCTCCAGCTGAGGGACCGTGAGAACGCTCGCGTTTGGAAGCAAGCCGAAGACCTCTTCAACGAGAAGGTTGCTACTCTTCCCAAGTCGGCGTAAATGCGAAACGCAATGCATGCCAAATACCCAGCGGTAGCGCTGCATGAATCATGTATGGATTAGGGTTACGATAGATACAGAACAAAAGCTTTAGATAATGAACATATTCGGGCATTGATGTATATTTTCATTTGCTGTTGCACCTGCTAAATGTTCTGCCGGACATTTTAGGCGTAACAAGCGCTGAAGTCTCACCGATGCCTCAGTGGCAGCAAAACTCAATTGATCTACAATCGAACTCCGAGTCTCCAACGTTTCATCTCCATTATTGTCCATCCCACGCCGAGCCCTTAACAACCCCGCTCGCATCATTTCTTCAACTCACAGACTGCCATTCTGAAGCAGGCATCACAGGCACAGGAAGTCTGGAAGTCATAGCTCGGTCACAACTTGTCGTGGCGTCACTAACCGTCCAGCAAAGGATCTGCAGGTCTATCGACCGCAAATCCCCTCTGGCGCCCACCTCGTCGTCAATCGTGACGGCAATCCGACCGCAATCATTGGCTCTGCTGACGTCCGCTGAGGCATGATCATGGCGTCCCTAGGCAATTAGCCTTACTAGCTGTCCAGCCCTGCTTTTGGATCTGGATTATTGTTCATTGTGAAGCTGCCCTGGCGCAGAAGGATGTGGGGACTCCAACGGAGCTTCGGGCACTAGGTACAGCGACTGCGGTCGGCGCTGGAGAACATCCGAACATCTGCGCTCAGTCTGCAGCCTTGCTTCCATTTGCTTTCCCTTCTTCCATTAATTGCGAATCTTACTGCTGACGGGTAAATTCTCGAGCAGTAGCCTATGGACGGTTACTGTGCTGCCTACGTATTCGTCTGAACGACCCCTCCGGACGTGGTCGGAACCTGTCATCCTTCATCAGCACCTACGGTACCCCAGTCTCTCTTCTCTCCGCAGCCCGCACAGCCTTCCCCGAAACCTGGCTGGGGTCTTTGATGGCAAATTTATTCTTCCACGGCTGACATCCGCCCGCTTTCTGGCTCACCCGTCCTGGAGAACGACATCTCGGAAAGAGTGCTGAATTCCAAATCGGGGTTCCAAATACATCACTAGCAACAGTAATTGCTTTTTCGCAGCTCAGAGACAACGCCTGTGCGCGGTTTTCACTTGCAGGCTTTGTTATAGGCGACCCATGGAAGACCAATAATATAGCAGCCAAACAGCCCTTGTACGAAAAATCCACGGGTTGATGCAGGAAAAACCAAC
The DNA here is from genome assembly GCF_047715735.1 of Aspergillus multicolor. Classification (NCBI taxonomy): domain Eukaryota; kingdom Fungi; phylum Ascomycota; class Eurotiomycetes; order Eurotiales; family Aspergillaceae; genus Aspergillus; species Aspergillus multicolor. The sequence goes on from NW_027395960.1 coordinate 677,455, forward strand.
TACGGTCGCCGCTTATGCGGCAGGAGCATCTCTGGCGGCTGTTGCTTTGTTCTACGTCTTTGGGCCGAATTACACCATTGATGGCGATGATGCAGGAGGGAATCGCAAGAAGAGCATCGTTGGCCTTTCCAACCCCGCCAATGACTGTTTTATCAACTCCGTCCTTCAGGCACTAGCCGGCTTGGGAGATCTGCGCTTGTACTTGATCAGAGAGCTCCATCGGCGTGAGCTTGATGGGCCTGAAGTCTACAACCAGTTGCCCGAGTCGGATGAGCAGTTACGCGAGAAGAGGCCGGATCGGCTCCGGGAGCTTCAGCAGGGTACGATCACCAGGGCGCTGAAGGAGATGCTAGATCGGCTGAATGAGCGGCCGATTTACAAGAAGACAATCACGGCGCGCGGTTTCATCCAGGCCTTGGAGTTTGCTTACCGCACACGAATCAGTCGCAACCAGCAGGACGCGCAGGAGTTCCTGCAGATTGTGGCTGAAAGACTGTCAGACGAGTACCATGCCGGTGTCAAGGCACGCCAGCGGGCGGAGAAGTCAATTGAAGGCAGCCCTGAGCAAGACAGCGAGGAAGCTCCATCTGAAATTGAAGTGCGAGTGGATGATGGCTCGGAAAACGGCCTCCCCGCCACTATAGACACCAAGCTCAAGGAGATTGACAACGAGTACGGCTTTCCTTTTGAAGGCAAGATGGAATCGCAGATCGAATGCCAGTTCTGCCACTACAAATACAAACCAAACCAAACAACGTTTGTCAACTTGACTCTACAAGTCCCGCAGAAGAGCTCTACCACACTCAATGCATGCTTTGACGGCCTACTTAAGACCGAATACATCGACGACTTTAAGTGTGACAAATGCCGGCTGCTACACGCAATCGAAGTGAAGTCAAACGAGCTTATCAAAGCTCGTTCAGCATCGGACAGGCAGTCTCTAGAAGCTGAAATAGAGAAGATCCAGATCGCTCTTGCCAGTGATCCGGAATGCGCCCTGGATGGAGTGACGCTACCACCGTCAGAGCTTGCACCGAAACGCAAAATCGCCAGGCATATGCGGATTACGGTCTTCCCCAAAATCATCGCCATCCATCTTTCACGGTCGATGTTCGACCGAAGCGGTTCCACGAAGAATGCCGCGAAGGTCTCTTTTCCCGAACGACTCGCGCTCGGGGGTATCCTGGACCAAAAGTGGTTCAAATTGCTAGCCATTGTCTGCCACAAAGGTAGTCATAATAGCGGACATTACGAATCATTCCGGCGAAACCATCTCTACCCTCCATACTCCACACCCAGCGTGTTCAGCTCCTATGCACAAAGTCGTGCAGCTAGCGAGAATCCCTCCCGCGTAGCAAGCCCGCGTCTTCCCGCCAGCAGCAGCAGCATCGAACCTCCGGCTCTTAACATATCGACTCCAGCCTCACCATCATCATCTCTCTCCCCGGACTCACCATCTAGACCTTCTTCAACAACTGACCTCAAGAGCCCTCGCCCAGCAACATCCAACTCCCGCGTCTCTTTTCAGAGTACGCACTCGTCCTCCAAACAGAATCTCTCACCTACGTCCGCGCAACGTGGCTCATCTCTCGATACCGCTCGCCTCAGCAGCCCTGCTTCACGATCATCCCTCGCCGAGCGAAACGCTTCAGCAACAGACACGGAAGCCAGTGCAAGCGCATCAGTTGCATCGCGACTGCGGCGACGCCGCAAACCGGCTGACCGGTGGTGGCGGATCTCGGACGAAAAGATCAAGGAGTGCAAGACCTCTGACGTGCTGGGAATGCAGAAGGAAGTGTATCTTTTGTTCTACGAGTTGGAGAAGACGGCTGCTTGAGGCCGCGGTTGCTCCATTGCACTTCCTCGCATTCTCGGGAGAATGGCTAGGTTTATACGGCTAATTACTATACAAGTTTGTAGAGACTTGGATCATGTGAAGAATTTCATAGAGTATTTGCACGACTGGATATATGGATATCTATTGTTTCTGTTCTCTTCTGGCTAAATATAGAGGGCATTTTGTCGGTTTGTTCTTTTGTTCTCTACTTCGCCTTCTTCTGTCTATCCACGATATGAACCAGACTCTTTGTTCATTGGCTACCAGTAGAGATCAAGGTCGTCAGACGCAATTGTGATATAACGAGCTGCCACGCGGCAATTCTATATAGAAGTCACCAGGGAGTTAGTTCTCAGTGAGTCATAGTGCGTACAAGTCGTAGAAAGTCCAAGAGCCTTGAAGGATCACCAACGCAGAAATCAGAGGTGACTTTCCAGCACCGGGTCTGAATCCTCGTATAAAATAAGAAATGTTCTCGGTCCTCTGAAAATACATATACCGAGTCTCAGTTTGGGCATTAGAGGTTGAAACAGGAGCTGGAGCAGCGCTGCCTATACATACCTACAACGGCAACTAAAAATAATCTGCACACCTAAACATCAAGTAATTGTTTTGCTTTGATGGCTAGATACAAATAGGCTCGTGCCATTTGTTAAGCATCATACCCGTTTCACCGACAGCTTTCTTTCTTTGAGAGTAAAACTTGCTGAAGACGGCTAACCCTATTGGGTGTGTACAAAGAGCTTATGGGCGTTCGTCTACAAAGAGTTTGGTATATACTCTCTACACAGCGCGCAAATATAGATGCATGTTCAAGACAGTAAAGAGATATGGAACAGTTTGGAGCCAGACTTGGGGAGATAGTGATTGATGATAGATAAATAATACATTCTGTCCCTGACGGAGGATTTTAGCATACATACTTGAGGTTCTGACTTTATGAAATACGATCTACACTTTGATAGTGGCTATACATTGATATATTTTACAGTATAGCGCAGATACATCTTCATGGCTATACCTTACGTTCTAATCCCACCAATACCAGAGGGATACTATGAGCCCTACCTCAAGTCTGTGATGGCCGACGATCATGAGGACCAGCACAACGACAACGACGAATACAACAACAACCACAACAGACGATTAGACGACGACGACGATAATAACGACCGTCCCATTAGCGCCGAGTCTCTTCGGCCATGGTATGCGAAGGACTTCCCCATCGAATATCCCCTACCACGACACTCGCCACCAGCTGTACTTCCCCCACTGCCACGGCGTTTCTCCTGGCCACCCGATGATCTCCCTCCGCCTCCAAAGGTGGTGATTCGGAACCTGCCACCGGCTCCATTGTGCCCAGCTCTGCCAAAGAAGCCGCTTATCGGGGTTCGGCAGCGGCTGGGTGGTGCGTTTAATGTTTTGGCAGGCGCGCTGGGGTTTGGAGTAGGAGGCGCTGGGGATGCAACTGAGCACAATGATGCTCGTCCAGGAGATGAGGCTATTACACAGTCTGAGGGCGAGTCTGAGTCTGAGTCTGAGCGTGCCTCTGCTTCCCCTTCTGCTTCTCCTCGTATCCGCGAATATGTGGAGTATCGAGGAGACGAACCCATGGATTCCCCTGAGGAGACGGAGCAGTCGGAGGAGAGTAGAGGTAATGAGAGGAGAGACCCATGGAATTTCATGGCGCCAGGATCGGGATTCTATTCGGATAGCGCTACGTCGAGTGAGGATGGCGGTGCTGGGGGTTGGGACAAAGAAGCTGGAGAGCGGGAGGAAGTGCCAGAAGAGGAAGGAGGGAGCGGGAAGGAGGAGGGGCCGGAGGAGCCTCTTATCTCCGACGCCAGCTCTGGCTCCGACGATGACCTGCCATCCAACACCACCACCACCGCTCCTTCCCGCTTCTACAACCCAGACGTCCCACGCCCGTCAATCGAGGACGAGAACGATGAGGCGCTAGTCGCCAGCCCCGCGACAAGCCCTATTCGCTTGTTCTCTGACGATGTTCCTGCTCGCAGGCCTTCACCAGGACTCGCCCGATCTTCTAACCGACCAGAGGAACCGGAAGACAGGGCCCAGAGTCTGCCTCAAGACGAAGACGTCGTTCAGCCTGGTGATATCTCGATTGCGTTTGCACCAGCATTAGCAGGGTACCCTGCAGGCCTCCTACCTGCAGCTGATGAAGAGAATGTGCCGGCTATCAACGTTGCTCCAGAGCCTCGTGATCCTTTGCCAGTTCAGGCGCAAACATTGCTAGACCTGTCTCCCGAGCAAATAGCGCCAACGAAAGAGAACAATGAACAAGACTCTACAGAAGCCAGAGGCGCTGCTGCGCCGCCTGGCAGTGCCTCATCTGCTTTTGTGCAAACGGTGCCAGACCTGCCCTCTAGCAGGCCAGCACAACTGAGGGAAAATAAGGCACAAATTCCCAGCGATGAACCTACTTCCGTGTGGAACGGCAATGGCTTGCCTAGCCAGGCTTGGGCAGCATTAGACTCTCCTCCTAATTTACCACCGCAGCCAGAGGCGGATGACAGTCTAGACAGTGCAGATTCCGCTTCTACAAAACCCGAGGATAACTTGCCTTCTTTTGGGAGAACATCACCGTCCTCTGCTCCTGAGCGAGCAGTAGAACAGGATGGGGATGAGGACGAGGACCAAACTTCCACAGACTCTGATTCTATTGCAGACAGCGATTCGACCGGCTCTATACCAACCACCCCAGAATTACTGGCAGGCCCTCTAAATCCGCCTGCAACCCTAATGGGTGACGGAGGGTTTGCGTTCTGGACCAGAATAGAATCTGTGGAACCAAGACGTTGCACTCCACCGCCATTCCCACGGTTCTGGTCCCAAAGTCCTAAACAGCCATCAGATGCTGGATGGGATGTATCGCCTCCAAATGCTGCTTCTAGTCAGAGAAATGATGGTCCTGATCACGGCTCTAATGCGCCCCGCTCCTCAGTATCACAATCGAATGAGCCCAATTCAGTGGTCGAAAATGAGCAAGGGGAGAAGAATCGAAGTAAAGATAGTGAGAGGAATGGCCATCACGTTGATAAAGGAGAAGGCCAGCGAGAAGGCCAGGGAGAAGGCCAGGGAGACGACCGGGGAGACGACCGGCGGGATAAGCAACAGGACAAGCGGCAGGGCCAGCAGGAGGACGAGCAGGAGGACGAGCAACAACTCAGTCCTGATGAACCAATTCCGTCAATTGAGGGCGGTTTCTCCCTTAATGACCAAGATAATCTCCGCTCCAATAGTCAAAAGGGTTCCCGCTCAAGTTCGGACGGCTTCCACTTCAATGACAAAAACAGCAATGCTGATAACGCCAGCAACGATAAGAACGATAATTTCCGCTCAGACTCGGACGACATGCTCTCCAATCACAAAGGTAGCAATGCCGATAAAGCCGACAACGATAGGCAGGGGTCGCGGCAGGGTCGAGCGGTTTCTAACCGCCATCTCAATATGGATTTTCCGGGGGGATGGAACCCTGAGCCCTTATCACCGCGAGAGGAGGCGATTAATTTCCCTTTGAATAAGAAAAATATTCTGCTAGGACGTTCGCCTACGGACTCACCTACAGATGAAGACACCGAGAAAGCTACCTCGGAAGAACCAGAAAAGCGGCCTGCGAAAGAGAGATATGGATCTGAAGAGCTTGAGGAGGTTGTAAGTCAGCTTAACCCCGATTTGTATAATGCCATCTGGGCACTAAATCTCCCTGTTCTACGGCAGCCGTTGTCGCCAATGTCTTCTGAGCCTCCCACTCCAAGAGAGGCCGAGTTCGATGGCTGTCCTACTGAATCAGTGTCTTCTGAGCCTCCTACTCCAAGAGAGTCCAATTTTGATGGCTGTCCTGGTGTGTCAGTGTCCCCTGAGTTTGAATCTTCAGAGGAAATGTCTTCTGAGCCTCTAACTCCAAGAGAGGCCGATTTCGATGGCTTTCCTACTGATTCAATGTCTTCTGAGCCTCCCACTCCAAGAGAGTCCAATTTCTGTGGTTGTCCGGGTGTGTCAGTGTCTCCGAGGAGTGGTCTTTTTGGCAATGGTGCGTCTGATTATGATTCGTCTGGTGATAGTTCTTCTGGGGATAATTTTCCAAGGGGTGGTCCTGCAGCAAGGGGCTCTAGATCTCCGCCAGAAGCTTCACCAACCGGACGTCGACGAACGCATATTAGAGCTGGCGAAGCAAATGTGTCTGATGCAGATCCTCGTTGGAGAGGAGACTCTGGAACTGGACGTCCACAAGTGTGCAATGGGTCTGGAGAACCGACGGTGTCTCATGCACCTGTTCACTGGAAGGGGGAAGGTCCGTCTACAGGCCGGAGAGGTAGAAGTGGGAGGGAGTCGGACCTCGATTATGTGGATAATGGAGTGGGAGAGGATGAGGATGAGGAGGAAGAAGAGGGCGAAAGAGAGGAGGAAGATGATAACAGTTCAGCGAACACTGGCGGTGACGACGATGACCCGAAACCCCCCCCCAAAGGCCATACGAGGTAGGAAACGTCCGGCAACCGCTGCCGCCGGCACTCGCGCAGGAGGGCCAAAAAAAATAAACTTGGGCAATCGTGATCAATCTCCAGGAAGTCCAGGAACAGGCAGGCCCAGAGGAAGCGCAAGAAATGGCACTGATGGTAACGATCCGACGGCAACAACCACCGGGGCCACCGGGGCCACCAATGGCGCTGGAGCTGAAGGTGCCAGAGGCGCTGCAGGATCCGGAGAGGCTACCGGTAGAGTAACAAGAAGTAGCACCAAACGAGCAGCAGCTACGCCGTCTGATAACCCGGGGGGTGCAAAGAAAAGAAAGAAAAAAGATCCCCGTATGAAACCCATCCCCTTCACCCATTTTCAGGATCTGCATTACAATGTAAGAAACTAATTGCCAATTTCTTTGCAGCACCATCTCTGAGAGTTAAGAATACGGCCCCCACCACGAAGGGTTCTCTTTATGTCCTAGGGGAAAATGACTTCGGCCAGCTTGGTATGGGCGATCGAAAGACGTACACGCGGCCCACCAAAAACACAACCCCCGGGCTTCCAAAGTTCGTACAGGTAGCGGCTGGCCGTTGGCACTGCATTGCTCTCTCCGATGACCTTAAGAAGATTTTCACTTGGGGTGACAATTCGTACGCTCAGCTGGGAAGGGACCCACCGGATTTTAAGGGTATTGATACGACGCGCCCCTCTGAAGTTGAAAGATTAGCAAGACTCAAGGCCGAGGGAAAGGAAGAGGAAGCGAACGCCAAGGGCTCGAAATCCGCTAGATCCGCAAAGAAAACCCCAAAAAACAAAAAAAACCAAGAAAAGCCAGAAGAACCAAAAGAACCAAAAGAACCGGATAAACCGAATCCCGATATGGGAACTGAAATTAGGGAAACACCAGCCGAAGTTGTATTCCCGAGGTTAAGGCCTGGTTCGAGATTCGTGCAGGTCGTGGCAACGGATACGGCATGTTTCGTCCTGACGGAAGATGGTGATGTGTGGGGTTGGGGAACCTTCAGAGTACGTCCCTTGCATCGATTTGGCGTGGAACATAATGCTAATCCAATGTGTTGTATAGGAGGGAGACGCTAAAGAATACTGGAATACGCCAGTGATTGGCTTCCGCCGAGACATGAAATTCCAAAAACGACCATATCGGTACCCAAAGAACACCGAACTCAAAAACGTCAAACGACTTGCTGCCGGCGCCGAGCACGTCCTCGCCCAGATCGCAGTAACAGCTCAGTCTGCTGGAAACCTGTCTAAAACACCAATGCTGTGCGATAGAGATTGTGTCAGGTCCTGGGGCAGCCACAAAAACGGTCAACTCGGTCATAGGAGCTCTACCGACTTCACCTGCCTTAACGTAGGCCTTTGTGCCTTTAGTAAAGATAACGATGCACGTTGGAGGAAGGAGTACGATTTCGAAGTAGAGACCATCAGCACAGGCAAGTACCAGAGCTTTGTTACCTTTAAGGACAAACATATTTATTCCTGGGGATATAACAAACATTACCAGACGGGCCACATGGATTATATTGGTACTGACACAAACACTTGGATCCATGGAATTCCCACGAACCTCGATTTACCTAGGGTTAGGCCCTACTTCAACAAGCAATACCCGTGTTTTACATCTGTCAGCGCGGGCGTACAATATGGTGTTGCTATACCACACAACGACAGACTGTGTCGGGCTTGGGGCCATGTGTCCTACGGTCTAGTGGGAAACCCCATGGACGAAATAGCCCGCCCCCCCCTCGACATCGACAAGGGTGTCGTAGACCGCCCCATATTGGTTCGAGACACCACAAAAGCTGTGATGGGCAGGGTCAGCGAGGTGGCCGCCGGGGCCACCCATACGGTTGCGGTCTTGGAAAACGGGAGAGCGATGGGTTGGGGGCGGAATGGCTGGTGCCAACTCGGAGAGACTGGACCCTTGTTCGATCCTAACGCTGCCGGACTCAACGGAAACAACTATTGTGATTTGGCGACGGAGCTTGTGCTGCCGCAGAGGCGGGGGAGAGTTGTTTCGGCTGCTGTGGGTGCACATTTTACCATCTTGCTTGTTGATGAGGATGCGGAGCCGGATGCGGAGGCGGTTGGGGTACCGGCGCCCGAAAATGGCCTAAGACGCAGTAACCGGAGCCGCACTACCAGGGGACCTTATTGAGGCTTGGGCTTGAGACTGAAGATGGGAGTTGGGATGGGAATGGGAATGGGAATGGGGATCCCATGGTTGTTTCTTGTATATATACTCTGCATTGCTTTTTGGCTTGGCTATTCACGGTATTGCTTTAGCGTGGATTGTTTGTATATATGAATATACATGTATATAGAACCATCCACCGGTTTAGACTAGATGTTTCTGCATATAGAACTGTATATAACTCACTATATACCAGCATACATACCCCACGAAGTACAAAGAGACACCTAATCAATATCCATACGATATGACAAAGCCCCGCATCAGCCCAGGTAGCCAGCCCAATACCCCAGAGCCACAATTGGACTGAGTACGGAGTATATGGAGTACGGACGAAAGTTCCGAGGCCTACCGTGTCCATGGTAGAGTTAAAGTCATCAGAAGTTAATTTAGGTTTCCTGCCGCTGTAGATCCGGAGTATTAAGGTTTTCATTGTTTGATACAATAAGGTACTACGCAATCTGCGGTGCACCTGTGGTTTCAGGTATAATGGTATGGTGGTATGGATGCTACCGAGCTTTTAAGGGTTTCGGCGTGCGCGTCGCCGGTCAGGGGTATGCGCTTGCAGGATATGTGAGGATTGGACAGGATGCAACTCCTGCTCGAATTACGGTTTCGGGATCACGGATGAAAGGGGAGACTAATGCTATGATTTGGTTCGCGAATAAAACTCTATTATGACATGAATGTTGAAAGCAAAAGTGTATCATCTCAATCTTTAACCTGAGCGCCGAAATAGGAAAAAACTCAATAGTGAAAGCAAGAGCGAAGCCAAAGCAGGCAGGCATCTCACAATCTGTATCCCACCTCGCAAGGCATGACTTTTGAGGGAGCTAGAAAGAGCAAGGGCAATGGCAGGAGCGATGGGAAGGTTGCGATAACCACTGACCCCCAATTCCCGCTAGCCCCGTCACCATAGCATTTTGTGAGATGCCTTGAGGATGTAGCAGCAGCTCATACCGGAGAGGGAACCCTGTCAGGTAAGAACCAATGTAGATTCCCCAACTTCGCCAACGAGTCCTTGACGCCGCTGATGTGCGATTTGATTTGCAGGAGCTTGCTCCAGTCTTCATCTATGGCCGCATTCAGCTTGACATAGTCCACGTCGTCGTCTTCACCAGTAGGCACAGTATAGACATGATCCGTCTCGTGGTCCATAAGATGCGCAATGCTGTTCTGACCGTAGTGACCCCTGTCACGGCCCCAGTCACCGCCCAAGTTATGGTCAGTGGCAAAAGCATAATGGCTTCCATACAGGCCTGCCCCAGAGACGGGAGGTTGTTCCGCGTTGAGGTCATCAGGTAGAAGAGGCTTTGGGATTGCACCATCAGCATCAGCAAAAGGTTGAAGCGCAGGGGCCTCATGTAACAACTTCTTGGACCTGACGGACTCCTGGATGTTATCCAGTTTTTCGATCCAATCGTCCATCTGCTCGGCGAGATCGTTGTAAAATTGCCGGAGGAAGTCGTCTGGGTCGGCGAACCGAGTAGACCGCGGGATACGTCTAGGCGGTTCAACTCCTTGAGATGGCGGATATCCGCTGATTGGAGAGAGGGGGCTTTGGAGGGTTGGACAGTACTGGCCGTCCACAGTGTCGGAGTCGCTGTCCATTTGGCTTGGTCTCTGCGGGCTTGGGCAGCAGGCAGGTGGTATTCTGAGGTCGTCTATCATAACCTGGACCTGAGAAGGCGTTGATATTGGTGAAGAAGCGTTGAAATTGTAGAAGCAGACGAAATGCAGTCAATATACAATTGTTGCAAAAAAAAAAAGAGGATATCAAGAAGAACAAGTGAAACACTCAACTGCTGGCCACTCTGAGAGGTTTTTATTAGTATGTTGAAAACTTTAATGTTTCATGACACAGGATGAAGTACTGAGAGTCATGGCGGAATACCAGCCCTAGATTGCTGAGCCGAGTACATTTTGGAAAGCAGAGTCTTTCCAGCAGGTTCGAGTGAGTCATCTACACAAAAATCTAAGAACCACATCAGTATAAGTATGTCTGGGGGGAATGATTCCAACCGCGTACAGCCATCGCATGATCAAGTATGAGACGACAGGAACGGTTGGGTAGCAGAGCCGTTGTACCTAGATAGGGAGAGAGTGCCGGATCCAACGTCCTACTACTAGAGCTTTCCGGAGGCAACCGCATAAGACTGCTGTGAATAGTGTCAGGATTCCGAGCCTGCAACTTGTTCTGAGCGCTGTGCTCCGAAGGCCCAAGACTGGCGGGAAGTTAACGCAGGAACCCCGCTATTTTCCCGAATCTGAGATTGAGGCACGAAAGAAAAACGGAGATGGGTTAATTCTTTAGAGCTCAGCCGAGCTTGTTTCGTTTATTGGTCTTATGTTGTCTCGACAAGATATAGAATCCCCGGCTGGATACAAGACCATGCGTAATCTGATGCATCTCTTTGGCTGAGGTTGAAGGCCATCAGCCCTGCAGCAGAGCAGCAGTGAAGTGGTCGAGTCGTGGTTGACTCGGCGACGGCAAGCATGATGTCATGTGATTCGATTCCGATAGCGGGGAGTTTCGGAGCTATGGCCTAAGGCACCAATAGAGCGTCATAATCCCTCAGCCAACCCCACCAGAGCAACAGCTGTACCGGCAGGCAACTTGGAAGAATCAAGACCGAGAACCGTCGAGAACGGGACTGCAGAGACGAAAACAGGAGATAGCCGGGGCCAATTGGCCATATTAATAAGATCTTCATCCCCTCTGGACGCTGATTCTGTCCTTTCTCCTTTTCTCTGCCTACCAGTCGTAACATCACTCATACATCACTTACATCACTTCCCCACTACCCGGTGAGTTCTTTGCCCCTCATTCCTTACTTAACCGCCGTATTCGTCGTTTCGGTAAAGGCCTCGAGCTCAGACTTTCTTATTTCTAACTTCTTCCAGCCTCCTTTCTTCTTCCCCTCTTCCATCTTCCACATCTCTAATCCAAGCCTCTACCTAATCACTTCTATCTATTCACATCAATCACAATGGGTGTCCTCGAGAAGCTCTCCCGCAAGTCCGGTGTCATCGTCGGTGACGACGTTCTCCGTCTCTTCGAGTACGCTCAGGAGAACAACTTTGCTGTCCCCGCCATTGTACGTCCTTTGTTGCTTGGCTCACCAATGAAGGAGTTACTCTAACATACCACAGAACGTCACCTCCTCTTCCGTCGTCGTTTCCTGCCTTGAGGCTGCTCGCGACCAGAACTGCCCCATCATCCTCCAGGTCTCTCAGGGTGGTGCTGCTTTCTTCGCTGGCAAGGTGCGTGCATAAAAAACCACAATTGTAAATGAAACCAACCTAACCCGCGCAGGGCGTCAGCAACGATGGACAGGCCGCTTCCATTGCCGGTGGTATCGCCGCTGCTCACTACATCCGCAGCATTGCTCCTGCCTACGGCATCCCCGTTGTCCTCCACACCGACCACTGCGCCAAGAAGCTCCTCCCTTGGCTCGATGGTCTCCTCGACGCCGACGAGGCCTACTTCAAGCAGCACGGCGAGCCCCTCTACTCTTCTCACATGATCGATCTGTCTGAGGAGCCCGTCGACTACAACATCGACACCACCGCCAAGTACCTCAAGCGTGCTGCTCCCATGAAGCAGTGGCTCGAGATGGTGAGTTCTTCCACCTTAGCTGCAAAATCCTTGATCTAACTGTCGCAGGAAATCGGTATCACCGGTGGTGAGGAGGACGGTGTCAACAACGAGGACGTCGACAACAACTCCCTCTACACCCAGCCCGAGGACATCCTCGCCATCCACAACGCTCTCTCCAAGATCTCCCCCTACTTCTCTATTGCCGCTGGTTTCGGTAATGTCCACGGTGTCTACAAGCCCGGCAACGTCCGTCTCCACCCCGAACTCCTCAGCAAGCACCAGGCCTACGTCAAGGAGCAGACCGGCTCCAAGAAGGACAAGCCCGTCTTCTTCGTCTTCCACGGTGGTTCCGGTTCCTCCAAGGCCGAGTACAAGGAGGCCATCAGCTATGGTGTCGTCAAGGTCAACCTCGACACCGACATGCAGTACGCCTACCTCACCGGTGTCCGTGACTTCATTCTCGGCAAGAAGGACTACCTTATGTCGACTGTCGGCAACCCTGAGGGTGAGGACAAGCCCAACAAGAAGTTCTTCGATCCCCGCGTCTGGGTTCGTGAGGGTGAGAAGACCATGAGCAAGCGTGTCCAGGTCGCTCTCGAGGACTTCAACACCGCTGGCAAGCTCTAAAGAAGTTATGACTTTGCAAATAATTTTGGACATTCATGATTATACAGATATGAGGCGACGAGATACCAATGAAAGAATGTGTACAGCCTAGAAAAGCTTGAGTTTGTCAGTAGATGGGGATGGCGTTAGCGTGGTATTGACGATGTATCTTATGATATCAATCCATCAGTGAAACACTAATAGGCGACTTGTGCTTGTAATCAATTAGAGTAGGAGAGCCGGCCTGGCCCATCGTATCCACTTGAACTTGGGCTACACCATAGAAGTGAAATCTATATAGTCTCTTCTCATTCAGCCTACCGGTTGAAGGAGTCGTCAAAAAGTGCTAATGATATCCATACTAAGTAATGGTCGGCTTTTTATAGTCTGTCGTTCTTCTGAATTCTATTGGAGCTTTCAAGATGATGTATGCTAGTCAGGAAATGCTGCTAAGTACACCGAAATCCATAACATTATCAAATTGTTCCTGAAAGGAAGCGCAGCGCATTTTAACCTACAATGGTTCTCTCCGGTAGGCTTCTACTGTCGATCAGCGATAAGAAGTTGACGCATGACCATCCCTGTCTAGGTTTTGTTGAGCGGGGTTGCAGGAATGCCATCGTCCTTTCATCAACCCGTCGCGATTGATCATTCGATCACCATCATAACCTCTCGTGTTTCCATCAATATCCCGCATTGTATAACGAATAGACCAGAAATACAGCGAGATGACCTCCCGTGTGGCGGGGGAACCTCCAGCCCTGAGCCAAACCGAACCAGACAGGGATGAATACGATCGCCTGTTTGCAGCGGAAGAGGACTCGACTGATGCCCCATCAACAACCCGGAGGGAACTATGGTCTTACTACCTTTACTACAATGGTATATCTGGACGAATCCTTATCTTATAGTACCGCAACTAATCCGGTCTCTTTCACAATAAGGTGACAACGGCGTAGGGCCTCTTTCATACACCCAGGCCCTGTAAGCACCATCCCATGTCTACCCTCTATACCCTGCCTAACAACCACAGCTTCCAATGGTCCCTCAACGGCGCCGGCTGGCAACCAGGCACGAGCCCCCGCCAACCCTGCACCGACTCATCCCCCTGCGTAGTCCCCTGGGCCGGCGGAACACGCAGCGTCTCCTCGGTCGTGCTAATCGCCAACGGTCTCAGTTTCACCTTCATGACAATCATCTTCGTCTGGTTAGGCAGTGCGGCAGACTACGGCTCTTTCGGGCGGTGGTTACTCCTCGGGCTGACGGTCGTCTGCTGGGCTCTGCAGTATGGGACGCTGAGTATCAGAGACCCGAGCCAGTGGCCTAGTGCTATGGGGCTGTATATCGTGACGTATGTTGCGTATGGCGCTACGCTGGTGTTCTATGCGGCCGTGTTCCCGAAACTCGCGAGATATATGCCGCATGTTCGGAAGGCGCGCGAGGAGGATTTGAGGGAGGGCAGAATTAATCAGAGGGGGTACGATGCAGTGGAGTCGTTGGAGAGGAACCATATCTCGTGAGTGGGCTCTCTCTTTTTCGCTACAGGGTTGCTCATGTGGTCGTGCAGGAATATCTCCACGGCACATAGTAACATCGGTTATCTGGCCGTGTTGCTTCTGAACCTCAGCGTGTTGCTGCCCATGCAGGGTAACAACTATGCGAATAACCTGGCTATCTGTCTGACGAACTCGTGTGCGTGACTCTTGGTAGTGGGTGCTGGCCAGCTGCTGATGTTGCTCAGATTGGGTCGTCTTAGGCGTGTGGTGGTTTATCTTTCAGCAGAAGCGGCCAGGACCTAAAGTCCCAGAGGGCTCGAACTATGCGACTATCGGATTCAAGCAGATATGGCTGGCAATGAGGAAGGTACGGTCTCTGCCGCAGACGTTTCTGTACTATATCGCCTACTTCCTTCTGGCTGATGGGTTGAATACGACAGGTACATGCCTCCTTTTGACACCTACACGCTTACAGGATTGCACTAAGAATTTGACAGGAACACTGGTATCCATCATTCAAAATGATTTCATCGATTTCTCCTTCCTACAACTAACGTGCCTGGGCATCTCGCAAGCCGTATGCTCCATCGCCTCAACCTTCGGCTTCTGGTATTTCCAGCAGCACTTCAAAGTACGAACGAAGCGGATGTTCCTCTTCACCAACTTCTTCACCGTGCTCATACCCTTCTGGGGCATGTTGGGACTGTGGACGCATCGCATTGGGTACCATAACCGGGTAAGCTGCTACCCATCGTGGAAGTGCTGATACAGTACTGACGCGCACAGTGGGAGTTTTACTTCTATAATATTATATTTGGGCTTTTTCAGGCTCCATACTATGCCGTAAGTTGAGCTTCTGCTTCTCTAGGGTTGGGCTTGGTACTAATGCCTTAACGCAGTACGCCCAAACGATGATTAGCGAGCTCATGCCGCCAGGATACGACAACATGTTCTTCGCGCTGTTTGGAATCACGAACCGTGCTGTTAGTGCCCTTGGACCACCTGTCCGCTTGGATTTCTACTGAATTGAAGCAGTCATCCATTATAGGTCCCAATGTCATCCAGGCGATCATCAACGACACCCAGAACAACTGGATGGGGTTCCCATTTCTGTTCGCTATATGCTTTGCTGCAATGATAGCTATCGCGTTTATTGACGTTGAAAAGGGCCGTGAGGATGGAAGGAAGTTTGTTGAGGCTCATAGACGCAAGACGACTGCTGTACGGGTCGCTCCTGATGCACCAGAATCTAGAACATCGACAAAGACTGCTTCGGTTCGGGCTGAGGGAGTGGAAGTGGTAGAGAGCACGAGTGGCCACTCTTCCGACGGTGCAGGAAGTAAGTGATACGGTGGGCTGCATGTCATTCTAGACGTATCCATTCCTTATGCTCAACAAGCTCGCCAAGGCATCAGATAAGATCGCAGTCCACAATTTCCTGTCCACAGCGATCTCGATGATCGTGTTAAGGTTAGAATAGTAGCAGAGTTTGTTGGCTGCTCAAGATTGATGGTGGAGATGTTCTTGCGCCAGGGTCTTGCGATGTGCATGGCAGTTCTTCCGTTTTCATCCTCACACTGCTCCCGGATATATTTCCACCACTCAGACACACCGAAGTAGATTTGGCGTTCGGACCAGCTGACTGTTCGCCACGACCCTGCCTGTCAGTATCGTCAGGCACGGCGTTTTAAGATAGCAATAACGGCCAAGATTGACACTTTTGGCGACAGGTGTTGAGCCAGCGTCGTCATAATTGGGCTGTGCAGCGCGAGCGAGGTGGGGAGGAGTGGAGGATGACGTCGAGATCGGAGCCTCTGACGACCCGGTTAGGACTCGCAAATTTCCCCAGAACACCTCCTCCCCTCCCTGGTTCCTTGCTCCATCTTTAATAAATCTGTTGTTGCGAGACCCTCTCGTCTCAATTCTTTAATTTATCCATCGTCTGCCTATTAGGCCTTCAATTTATTCTTCCTCTCGCCTCTCGGTGTCCGGCTATCAGCCCCTTTGCTGCCTGGTGACACACGAACTTAAACCTCAACGAGTACCTCATCATCAACCAACACATACCTACTACCTACCTAGCAACCATCGGACAATAAACCGTCAACATGTCTTCCAAGGACGCTGCCTCCAGCCTGCCGGCCCAAAACAAATCCACGTGGTCGAGTTTCCTCAAGGTACGCTGCCAACTTTACCCCCTCCATCCCTGCAAGCACAGGATCACAGCTGACTTCACCCCGCTTGGCACCAGTCAATCGCCTCGTTCAACGGCGACCTCTCCTCCCTGACCGCACCTCCCTTCATCCTCTCCGGCACCTCTCTCACCGAGTACTCTGCCTACTGGGCCGAGCACCCCGCCCTGTTCGTCGCCCCGGCCCAAGAATCCGACCCGGAGAAGCGAGCCCTCGCCGTCCTGAAGTGGTTCCTCAGCACCCTCCGCCAGCAGTACTGCAGCCGCAGCGAGAAACTCGGCAGCGAGAAGAAGCCCCTGAATCCGTTCCTCGGAGAACTGTTTCTTGGCAAGTGGAATAGCGATGCGAATGTGGGTGAGACTAGCTTGATTAGCGAGCAAGTTAGGTGGGTATGCCTGTCAAAGTGTGAGGAATACGTAACTGATTGAGCAGCCACCACCCCCCGGCGACCGCGTATGCGATCCGCAATGAGAAACATGGAGTTGAGGTTCGTCGTTTTGTCCACGTGTCCAACTTGCGATATTCAGGGGAAACTAATCTATTCGCAGCTGCAAGGATACAACGCCCAGAAAGCTTCGTTCTCCAGCACTATCTACGTCAAACAGATCGGTCATGCCCTGTACACCCTTACGCCCCCCGGCGCGGACAAGAACGACCCATCCCAGCAGGAGAAATATGTCATCACCCTCCCCGCCCTCCACGTCGAATCGCTGATCTACGGAAACCCCTTTATGGAACTAGAAAAGTCGACTTACATCGTCGGCAGCAATGGCTACGTTTCGAAGATCAGCTACTCTGGAAAGGGCTGGGTGAGCGGAAAGAAGAACACCTTCACAGCCAGTCTGTACAAGGAAAGCGAGGGCGAGAAGAAGCCCCTATACACAATCGACGGCCAGTGGTCCAAGGAATTCACCATCAAGGACGCCAGGGCCAAGAAGGACATTGAGACCGTGACGGTTACGAATCTGCAAACCACCCCTCTCACACTTGCGCCTATCGAGCAGCAAGACCTCTGGGAAAGTCGCCGCGCCTGGAGCGACGTCTCGGCAAACATCGAAACAGGCAACATGGACGCCGTCTCCACAGCCAAGGGCAAGATCGAGAATGCGCAGCGCGAGCTCCGCAAGATCGAAAAGGCCGAGGGCCGCGAATGGGAGCGCCGCTTCTTCAACCGCGTCGACGAGAACTCGGACCCGCAGTTTCTGGAGCTCGCGAGGAAGGCTGGTCTGACTACTCTGGAGAGCGACAAGACCGGCGGTGTGTGGCGATTCAGCCCGGAGAAGGCTGCTGGTGCGAAGCCCCCGTATCACAAGACGGGTGGCGAGGGTTTGGGAGTGTCAAACTAAATGTGCTCGGTTATATACGGTTGTTTATATTCGGTTCTGTGTCCCGTTACGACGGCAAGATTGGGGATAGGCAAAGTTTAATAGATTCACTTGGTTATGTTCTGGCTACGGATGTTTCCTTCCTGTACATAGTGCAAAAGATAATGCTTTATTGGTCCTGCAGGTTCGTAGTGATGATTCCCGAAACAGCTAACAGAAGAGACCCGTGCATCTTGGTCCCATCATCAATGGCATAGTGGGGATCCCGAGTCAAAATACGAAGTAGACCATGGTTCAACCTATGAATGTAGACTACCTATATGAATCCAGTATAACTGGGCCCGGCGCCGCTGTCAGTGAGCTGAAAGCTTCACTAGCCCACGATCTACAACGGCTGACACCCCGCACTAAGTAAGCCCAGCGGCCAGCCGAATCCTCCGCAGTATAGATACGCCGTGCCAACCCCTCCCCTCTACCTTACCCCATACCTATACCCAACAGACCATACACCCCTCACCATCATCGATCACAATGTCCATAAACCCCATCCCAAAACAGATACCCTACCCCTTCAACCTCGGCCCCTTCAACCGCCCCATCACAACCACATCCCCCGAAACCCAAACGTGGTTCAACCGCGGCCTAACATGGGTCTACACCTTCAACCACAAGGAAGCAGCGACATGCTTCGAGCAGGCCATTATTCACGACGAGAAATGTGCAATCGCGCACTGGGGACTCGCGTACGCGCTGGGGCCGAATTATAACTACACGTGGGAATTCTTCGGCGAGAATCTGGGGGAGATTGTTAGACGCACTTATCGCGCTTCTCAGAGGGCGGGGGAGCTTGCGGATGAGGATCCGGGGTCTGCGACGGATGTTGAGAAGGCGCTTATTAAAGCCCTCCAGGCAAGGTTTACGAGTGATAAGCCGGCGGAGGATTTTGGAGAGTATGCGAGGCAGAACCGCGCGTATGCTGACGCCATGGAGAAGGTGTATGGCGCCTTTGGAGACGATCTTGATGTTGCGGCGCTGTACGCGGATTCGCTGATGAGCCTGACGCCGTGGAAGCTGTGGGATTTGAAGAGTGGGAAACCGAATCCGGGGACTAGGACGCTCGATGCGAAGAATGTGCTTGAGAAGGCGTTGCGGGGTGGGAATTCGTCGAAGCATCCTGGTCTTCTGCATTTTTATATCCATTTGATTGAGATGTCGCCGACGCCGGAGCTGGGGCTTGTGCCTGCGGACCATTTACGGGAACTTGTGCCTGATTCAGGGCATGCGAATCATATGCCTTCGCATTTGGATGTGCTGGTTGGAGATTATCGGGCTGCGATACGGGCGAACCAGCGTGCTACTATTGCGGACGAGAAGTACCTTGCTCATGAGGGTGCTATGAATTTCTACTCTAACTACCGCATGCATAATTATCATACTCTCATCTATGCGGCTATGTTTGCGGGCCAGAAGGCTGTTGCGCTGGATGCTGTTGATCGCATGGAGAAGACGCTGCCGATAGAGCTCCTGACTAGTCTGGCTGACTTTGTTGAGGTGTACATGTCTGTTCGTCCGCATGTTATGGTCCGCTTTGGGCTGTGGGATGAGATTATCAATGACCTGCCTGTTCCGACGGATAAAGAGTTGTACTGTGTTACGACAGCAATGACATACTACGCCAAGGGTGTCGCGCACGCAGCAACAGGGAATGTTACTGAAGCGAAGAAGTTCCGAAGCCTCTATGCTGCCGCCGCAGCATCCGTTCCAGAGACACGCCTCGATTTCCCAAACAAATGTACCGACATTCTAGCCATCGCTTCCGCAATGTTAGATGGAGAAATTGAGTACCGGCTGGCCAACTATGACACCGCATTCGAGCATCTGGCTCATGCCGTCGAGCTCGACGACGGCTTAGGTTATAGCGAGCCCTGGTCCTGGATGCAACCTGCTCGTCATGCGTATGCCGCTTTATTACTAGAGCAAGGCCATGTCGAGAAAGCGCTGGCCGTGTACAAGACTGACCTAGGCCTCGATAACTCCGCAATCCGGGCGAGACGACATGCCAACAACGTTTGGGCGCTGAGAGGGTACTATGAGTGTCTTCTGCGACTGGGGAAAGAGGACGAGGCTCGTGTGATTGAGCCGCAGTTGACGCTTGCTGTCGCGGTTGCCGATGTCAGCGTCGAAAAGAGTTGTTTTTGCGCAAGGGAAAGAGGCAAGGAGACAGGAGTGCTTGGGCCTAGCTTTGAGGAAAAGGAGGAAGATGGGGCTTGTTGTCGGTGATAAAATCGATCGAGCAGCCCTTGATCTCGCGCTTAGATGATTGTAGATATCAAGACTGGATGCCAACTACTAGCCACCGGGCCAAGCATAATCTGATCGGCGTCGGAGACGTGATCTTGAGCAAGCACCAACCACCATGCGTAAATAGGTGCAAAGAATCTTCCAAATGGCTCAACGTGAATACAGTCCCTTAAGTAGCAAGTTGGCCCACGTACCACCATATCCATTAATTAGACGAAAGACGCCAAATCAACAGACAATGGGGCATGACCTCAGGCCGCCCAGACCTTATTGGATCCGCGGGTCTTAGGGTTGGAGATCTTTGACGGGCGGCCCAGTCAGGAATGGGAATGCGCCGGTGGGTTGACCGGCGTATACGTATTCCCCGCCATGCTTAGCGCCTGTGAGTGTCAAACTGGAGCTGGCTTCAGCTGGAGTTGCCGTCGCTGACAATATACCCGCTCTGCAATTAATCAGAATCGGCGAGAGCTGAATAATTGAGGATTGCCGCTACTATTATAAAGCCTGCATTGCCGCTGAGACCTTGAAGCCGTAGTCACTTACCTATCCATCGAACGAGTCTTATCTGCTACTTCCGACGTACCGACGTACCGACGTACCGACGTACCAGCTGGATCAACATGGCGGGAGAAACCTGGCAAGAAATTGTAGCCGAGCGGCGAAAAGAGTTGGATGCTCTGATTCCGTCAGAATGGAGACTGAGCGAGGAATTCATGGCTTCGCTTCCGGCGAACGGCCGTCTGTTGCAGGCGGACCCTGTGCGGAAGAGTGGACTTCTCTCTGAAACCGAGCTGGACATCACGGAGAACTATACGGCAGGACAGCTTCTTCAGCGGCTGGCCTGGGGAGACGTGAGCTCTTTGGCTGTTACAACAGCATTTTGCAAGAGAGCGGCAATTGCGCAGCAGTTGGTGGGTTGTCACGACCCAGGTGTTGTCCTAATTACTTCTGATACATTATAGACGTCGTGCTTGACCGAGCATTTCTTCGCCCAAGCCCTCGAGCGAGCACGGTTCCTTGATGAGTACCTTCAGCGTGAAGGGAAAGTCGTTGGCCCCCTGCACGGCCTGCCGATCAGTATCAAAGATAGCTTTCAAGTCAAAGGTGCGCATACAACCGTGGGGTATGTCTCCTTCCTGAAGAATGGAGTGGCAACGGAGAACTCGGCGCTGGTGAACCTGTTGCTTGATCTTGGAGCGGTTCTCTATGTCAAGACGAATATTCCGCAGACAATGATGGTTGGTATTCTCACTTGATGTCCGTTAGATATGCTAATGTAGACAGACCGGCGATTCAGAGAACAACATCTACGGCCGCACGCTAAACCCTCACAACACCAACCTCACTGCGGGAGGATCAAGTGGCGGGGAAGGCGCTCTCATCGCCCTTCGAGGCTCTATCCTCGGCGTCGGAACTGATGTCGCCGGATCGATCCGAATCCCCTCGCTTTGCTGTGGCACGTACGGCTTCAAGCCGACAACGGACCGAGTGCCTTTTGGCGGACAGGTCTCCGGTGTGGCAGAAGAGACACCGATGATCTCGCCATCGGCGGGCCCGCTAGCCCAGTCTTTCGATGATCTTGAGCTCTTCATGTCCCGAATCCTAGGCGCAGAACCCTGGAGATATGACGCCAAAGCTGCCGCAGTGCCATGGAACAAATGTGTTGAGTCTAAACCTCTCCTCACAATTGGGGTCCCGCCAGAGGATACACACTTCCCTCTTCACCCACCTGTCAAGCGGGCACTCGAATCTGCCATTGAAGCCCTCAAGAGAAAGGGCCATCGCATCATTCGACTACCGATTGATCCATCTCGAGACGTTGCGGACGCCAATCGGTTGGCATTCGAGTACTTTACCTACGGACCACGTCTCGACCATATCACTCCGAGCGGAGAACCAGTCATAAAGTCCGTGGCTGGGCTTGCCTCACCAATGTTCTCAGGGCCACCCTATCTCACCGAAGACCTGGGAGTGTTCGAGAAAATCAAAACCCTACAGGTCGCACGGAGGAAGAACAGCGATGCCTGGCGCAAGGCAATCGTAGAGAATGGCCTCGATGTCATTCTCGCCCCAGGTGCGCAAAATACAGCCGTGCCGCACGATACATATGGGTGGCCGCCATATACGGCTATATGGAACTTGCTCGACGTAAAATCACCCCATCGAAGTCCGCTCGATAATTACTGACCTTCAAAAGTACCCGGCATGTATCATTCCGTATGGGAAAGCGAGTAAAGAACTGGATCCAGAGCCAATGCAAGTGGGCGGCGGCCAGCCAAGTTGTGCGTGAACCTGAGCCCTATGCTAGGGGTAGTAAGGAAGCTGACAGTAGCAGACGATCCCGCAGCCGTTGATGGAGCCCCTTGTGCTCTTCAGATCATAACGCCGCGATTTCAGGACGAGAAGTGTCTTACTGCGGCGAGGATTATTGATCGTGACATTCGCGCCTGACAAAAGTCGATCCGTTATCTGAAGGTAGGGATCATTGATCCACCCGATCTGCAGACTGCAAGGGCGTATTGAATTTTGAACGCATACTTAGCGCAGCCACTCCACTCATATGTACAAAATTTTCAGTTGGTGTACATAACAACTGGATAGATCGCTTTTTGGACTATTGTAAGCATACCTAACAGGAATCAGTTACCGACGAACAGTTTATGATCGCAGGATATATTGTACGTACTAGCTTAGGGCCCCGCAGTATAGTGACTTGCTCCGTAGGTTCCTGAATCATGCTGGCCTGGACCCTGGTGTCGTGTGACGTCGTCACTGACGACGACTGACAATGTAATCCTGAGGCATCATTGAGACCGAGGCATCAAAGCGGAAAAACGTTTCAGTGATGTTGTATTCTCAACTTGCCAACCACGTCAGTGCTGGATGGTTATTAACAATTTGCCACGCTGGGAGACGCTGGTCCGTGGTTCGCAGGCTGCCTCGTGGATTCTGCACGTAGGTGAGGCGCTCAAGGCCGCCGGTTTTCCGGGCAGGTGAGACAGCAGGCGGCAGAATGGCCCAATCAGGTAGGCGGCGGATGGCAAAAGTAAGACATCTCGCCGGTCCCTCCAGGATCTTTACCCAGAGAAGATTAGCGGGCCAAAAATAGCATCTCCACACTGTTGATTCTTTTTCTGCTGCGACTATGACTTGCTATTTATCTTCATCTCCGGCAAAGGGTCCAGGGCCGAACACTACCGTCTCTTTCTCCAGCTTTTTCGCAGTCATCTATTTGACCCCATCTGGGCACTCTGGGCAGGCTATATTAGCAGGCAGACCCGTAATCTGGGCTGAGAGGTTCTAGAACGCCTCCGTTGGAGATCTGCTTTCCTGCTGTGACGACGCCCGCGATCCAGTCCGTCCCATTGCCATCGATCGTCCTTGGCCATCTCTCGTTCTTTGATTCTAGGCTCCTTTATTCGCTTGTCGCTCGCTTGTCTTTCGCTTGCTATTGCAGGCCTCTCTTTGCCATTCCTCTTCCTGGCTGTTCACCCATGCTGTCTTTTCTTTCGCTATACCATGGACTCTAGAGCTCTTTGGCGGCGTGACAGCGCCGAGGAGTTCCTCCAGCTTATCCAAGACCCATTTAAATCGGCAGTATGTCCCCTAGTATTATATCTTAACTTCTCCAAGACAGATCACTGACTCCTCAGTTCCAAACCAACGCCGTCTGGTCTGCGTTAGCTACCTCCGCTTCTGTTGCCATCCTCCTCGCCCTTGTCTTCTCTCTCTTTCGGCCTCGCCATACACTTGTCTATGCCCCCAAAGTCAAACATGCCGACCGCAAGCACACTCCGCCGCCGGTTGGGAAAGGCTTCTTTGCCTGGATCAAGCCTGTCATTCGTACAAAAGAGGCCCAGCTGGTGGATTGTGTCGGTCTCGATGCGACGATCTTCATCCGCTTCACCAAAATGTGCCGCAACATTTTCATCCTACTCAGCATCATTGGGTGTGGTGTCATGATTCCGGTCAACCTTACCCAAAGTACAAATACCGACGGAGCTACCGCGTTTGCGATCATGACCCCGCTCTATGTCAATGTGAATGCGATTTGGAGTCAAGTTGTCTGTGCTTGGGCTTTTGACATCATTATTGCTTATTTTTTGTGGAGGAACTACAAAGCGGTTCTGGCATTGCGCAGACGGTACTTTGAGAGCTCCGACTACCAGCGAAGTCTTCATGCGCGGACTTTAATGGTGCGTTACTTTTTTGCAGTCATCACTTCGAAATACCTAACCAGATCATAAGATCACCGATATTCCCCCAGATGTACGCACCGATGAAGGATTTCTCCGCTTAACAGACGAATTGAACCCCACCGCCGCGATCCCCCGGTCATCTGTCGGACGTAACGTGAAAGGACTCCCGAAATTGATCAAAGAACACGAGGAATTCGTGCGAAAACTCGAATCCGTCTTAGCCAAGTATCTCAAGAACCCCGATCGACTACCGCCATGCCGCCCAACTATGCGCCCGCCCCGTCAATATAGGGCCGAGAGTGGAAGTGGCAAGGTTGATGCTATTGACTTTCTCACTGACCGCATTTCGAGGCTCGAGGAGGAGATCCGTCATGTTCGGGCCTCTATCGATAAACGAAATGCGATGCCGTACGGGTTCGTCAGCTGGGACAAGATTGAACACGCCCATGCGGTAGCATACGTTGCTCGCAACAAGCACCCTCGCGGTACAACTATCCGCCTCGCGACACGACCGCACGATCTTATCTGGGAGAACCTGACGCTGTCAAAATCGGCTCGGAAATGGAAGGCTTTCGTCATGTTTCTGTGGGTAAGCGCTTTGACGATTGTCTGGATTGCGCCGAACGCATTGATTGCCGTTTTCCTTTCCAACTTGTCAAACCTGGGTTCTGTTTGGCCAGCTTTTCAAACAGAACTTGACAGCAATCGCAAAGTCTGGGCTGCTGTTCAAGGTATCCTGTCGCCTGCTGTGACGTCTTTGTTCTATCTGATCCTGCCCATCATCTTCCGTCGCTTGTCAACTCGAACCGGTGACGTGACCAAGACTCTTAGAGAGCAGCACGTCCTGAGGCATCTCTACTCTTTCTTCGTCTTCAACAACCTAATCGTGTTCTCTCTCTTTTCTGCGGTATGGACATTCATTGCGGCAGTCATCGACTTGAAGAACAAAAATGAGGATCCCTGGCAAGCTGTTCAGGATGGAGCATTCTACACCAAAGCTGTCAGTGCCTTGTGCGGCGTCTCTCCCTTCTGGGTGACTTATCTGTTGCAGCGGAGCATGGGTGCTGCTATTGATCTGGTACAGTTTGTTCATCTCATTTGGGTTTGGTTTGCCAAAACCTTCCTCGCACCGACGCCCCGACAGACAATCGAATGGACAGCGCCGCCAGCGTTCGACTATGCTAGCTATTACAACTACTTCCTCTACTACTCAACGATTGCCATCTGTTTCGCGACCCTGCAGCCCATTGTCCTGCCGGTTACTGCTCTGTATTTCGGCGTGGATGCGATGATGAAGAAGTACATGCTGATGTACATCTTCATCACCAAGAACGAATCCGGTGGTCAATTTTGGCGCGTGCTTTTCAACCGGTTGGTATTTGCCGCTATCTTGTCCAACGTGATTATTGGTCTTGTGGCAAAGGCGCGAGGAACGTGGAACATGGTGTATAGTGTCGTACCGCTTCCATTCCTGATGCTACTATTCAAGTGGTACTGCGTGAGGACTTTCGATGACGGCATCACTTATTACAACAAGGCTAATCTCAACGATGCCGAGGCGCTCGCTGTCGGCAAGTCTAGCAAGTCCGCTGGAGACCGACTCAGTTCCAGATTCGGCCATCCAGCTCTGTTCAAGCCGTTGATCACGCCTATGGTGCACGCTAAGGCAGCAGACGCGCTCAAGCAGATCTACCACGGACGATTGGGAGGCAACGAAGGAGAGGGAGAGTACTCAGACATCGTGATGGACCCGATGATGAAATCTCAGCCTGGCAAGACCATGCCGGACTCGTCGGCTCCATTCGAGGTTGTCCCAGAAAACCACCTCGATTTCTCATACTACAAGGACCGTGCGGACTTCCAGGAGGAGTTTGGCGGAGGTATCTACGGCCGACCAGAGGATCTCATGACCGAGCGCTCGCATACACCACGAAGTGGGTTAGGCGAGTGGTCCCCTACCTCTTCTCGGGCGTCTTCTCCCGCACCCTCTGTCCCAAGCTTGCCTATACTACAACCCGAAGCACACGATCCGCGGTTGAATCAGGGAATGCACCCAGCGTTCCGCCCTCCACCATTCAGAACGGAGAGCGGGATGAGTAGGGGGCTTTACCAGCATCAGAACGAGAGTGAATCAGAGCTCCTGGGGCAGCCGCAGCAGCCAGCGTCACCCCTGCAGTCGTGGCGGCCAGGAGGGGGTTACGGCCCTGTTGACCAGGACGACCCTGCCTTTACCTCGTATGAACATTACCGAACGGCGAGGTGATTTTTGCTTTTAGCGTGATAGATTATTTCATTTTGCATTTGCATATACCCTCAGCCGTGTATAGCGGAGAGGCTTGGATATGGGTGGTTTTTATGATTGGACATACTGGGATACCCCTGTATATGAATATCAATTAATAGACATGGTGTTTAACTTTCTCTAAGCAATTATACCCCGTACTCCGTGAAATGTACCTCGATAATACTCCGTAGGCTGTGCGACCTGATCTCAGCCTCAGGCACCAGGCGTGCTTACCAAAAAGGTATTAAACGGGGCCGATCGCTCCTTCCCGGCCAAGTCGGTGCCACGGATAGTCTGGAGTCTCACAGTTGCTGGCAGCCCTGGCTTCCACGTTGCACGCCCTGAGCCGAGTACGATGCGGCTGCTAGTTCGAACCGCACCGACAGCTTATGAAAGCCACCCCCCTGCAAGCTGAATCCCCGCCCTATTCGTCGCTGCCTGGCGCGACACCTCAACCGATTGAGCCACTCACTTCTAGTCTCCGACATATCCGGATTCTGCGTTGTCGACGGATGGTTCCTGATCCCACACATACCGGTTTCCTGAAGTGACCTTCTTACCGCGCTCGCTATAAACGGCTCGAGAGAGAGCACACTGGCCCCTTACCTATACCCTCGAAACCGTAAAGTTCGGCGACATTGGTGCGGATATACTTGGACCCAATGGCTTGGTACTCCATCCTCCCCGCGGAGCTCATATACTTTGAGAGCTGGGTGGTTCGGTGCTTTGTATGTAGCCTACTACCTACCTACCTGACTCAACATGTCGCTGTTGACCTACGCTAACGAGTTTATGACTAGTTATTCCTCGGCATCATGACGGTCCTCCCGTGGGTGACCCTCCTCATCCTGGATATGGCGCTATACGCCTGGCGCCTAGTGACGTATTATACCCCGGGAATCGGTGGCCGGGCGAGGGGGATGCAGCGACCAAGAGCGCCGAGCTTGAATGAGCTTCCGGATCGATTTGGCCTGAGTGCCACGGCAGAGACGGATGAGAAGGAGAATGTATCGACGAGATCGGATCCGGATGCAGGGGGAGGGTTGAAGAGGAGAGGCGGGCAGTCTGGGATATACTGAGCCGTGACTCACGAAAGCATCAATTACATTTCTCAACCTCCTGGCGAGGTGGCGATAGCCGAGGTGGGTTGTTCTATGACATGGTATGAATGTCCTCTTGCGGGGCTGTTCGGCGCTCGCTGTCGTTTCTATTCCTCATTGATACCCTGTGTACATTATACTACTGCCCATATCAATACTAATATGTGTTTTGCCGTTCAACCTGTCGGTGCTTGGATCAATCGGCGTTGAGACGGTGGTGTCGGCCAATCGGAGGCCTCGCGATATCGAAGTCACCTGCGGTATACCAGCTCTAACTTCTCCAACTGATAAGCTATATATCTAGACTGCTCTGGGTATCTTTGGACCCTTACAAGACATTAGAAAGCATCGACATTTCAATAGAAGTTGTGCACAATGCCGACCATGGATACCATCCTCGCGAGAACCCCGCTTGCCCTCTTGCTCTCCGTTTTCATCTGTTTCTTTGTGATCTACATCCGAGTACGAGCATCCCCTCCTCATATTATTGTCATTTAACTAACCGCCCATGTATAGTCCAAGCCAAGTACTGGCCGTAAACCTGGCGTCGAATCTCCAAGTCCACCACCAGAAAAGAATGCAGAGCAAACACCTTCTGGCTATCCCCCAGTCGCCGCCCTGCCCAGCTTCAATTGGGAAATAACTGAACCGCTCGTCTTCAGACCATTCAAGCCCAAGTTTCATATGACGATGGGTGAGCTCCCTCCCTTACATCTCATGAATATTCCGGTGAAAATATAGTGGCTAACCAGACCGCAGCAATAACAAACCTCAGCCTCTCAGACCTAATTCCCATGGACAAGACATACCTCTCCCGCCTGTCTCTGCGCAAAGGCCTTCTAGCCGAGCACGCAGACGTCGTGCGTGGCGTGAACATCCAAGCGCATAACTCAGTAAAGAACGCAGAGATCCGCGAAGCCCTCTGCGAGTGGTACGAGTACGCCATGGGTACATACCTACCAGAGCGATACCCCAGCATGTTCCGCCTTATCCCCAGCGACAACGAAAAGCAAGGCACACAGCTCGAATCCCTCGTCACCGGCCTAAAAGCCCCCATTGACGCCGAGGAACAGATGCGTTCCTACCTCCGCACCTCAACAAACAGCCCAGACCCAGTCGCGCATGAAAAAGCCCAACTCCTCCACCTCCTCGATACCCTCGGCACCTGGGTCGACGAGGACTTCCTGATCCTGCTCCCCTCGCGCATCCCTTCCACACCCGAAGATCCCACCCCGGACCCAAGCACGCAGTACATCCTGGAAGCGTACACAACCTACTACCCAGCGGGCTTCGATACACGCAAGAAGCTCGGAAAGACACTGCAGCAGATCCACGTCCCGCTGCCGCGGTACAAGCAGAAGCTGTCGATGAGCATGGACCGGTTCTTTGAGCGGCTCGAGGTCGGCAAGGCCGTTATGCGTGTGAACTGGAGCATTATGCCGAAGGGAACGGGGCTTTTCGCGGCGTTTGGAGGGTTGCATGATCATTCGCCGAATAGTGCGCCGAGGGAGGAGAAGATTGAGCCCGTGGGATTTGATGGGACTGAGACGTTTTTGCGGTGTGAGAGGCAGACGTTGCATAGGTTGCCGAGAAGTAAGGCGGTGTTGTTTGCATTTCATACGTATACGTACCCTATCAAAGATATTAGGGAGGAGGGGCTTGGGGAGGAGTTGGCTACGGCGATTGAGGGGTTGGAGGGGGGAAGTGTGCCCGAGATTTACCCGTATAAGAATGGGCCGTATTGGGGGGAGGCTGTGAAGGCGTTTTTGAGGTCATGAGTTGGATTTGTGTGATGTGGTTGCTATTTGCCTTTGGATCTATTTCTTGTCATATATTATGCTAGAGGTTGTTGGCGGTTGGTATTTATAGACGCTCAATAACCTTCAGTAGATCGGCTGTGACGCCCATAGCAGTGACATCGCCTCCGGCGCCAGCACCTTGGACAATAAGCGGATTGTTGCCGTATCGGCGGGTGTAGAAGGAGATGATGTTGTCGCTGCCCTTGAGTCCCGCAATGGCACTGTCCTTGTCGAACTGCTGGAGTCCAACGCGGACCTCCTTCTTAGCGACGTCGATGCTACCAACATACCGGACGACCTTGCCGGCCTTCTCAGCACCCTCCTTGATAGAAGCCATCTGGCCATCGAACTCGGGGAGACGGGTCATGAACTGCGTGATTCCGTCCGCGGAAGAAGGCAGACTCGCCAGCTCGGCGGGGATCAGGCTCTCAATGGGGAATGAGTCGGGGGACTGCACATCCAGCCCGGCAATGCGCGCAAGGATGGTCAGCTTGCGGGCGACATCCATGCCGTTCAGGTCATCGCGGGGATCGGGCTCGGTGTAACCCAGCTCCTTGGCCTGGCTGACGACCTCGCTCCACTTTGCACTCGAGGACCCAGAAGCCGGCGCAAAGGTGTTGAACAGGAATGAGAGGGTACCGGAGAAAACACCCTCGATGCGGGTAACCTCGTCGCCGGTCTTGACGAGATCCTTCAGCGTCGAGATAACGGGCAGGCCGGCACCAACTGTGCTCTCGTGGTAGACAAGGGCCTTGCCTTCGGCAGCGGAAGCGAAAATCTCCTTCCACAGGCTCAGGTCCGAGGAGAAACCCTTCTTGTTCGGTGTGACGACGCTGATGCCCTTGCGCAGGAAGACGGGGTAGTTGGAGGCCAGGGCGGGGTCGCTGGTGTTGTCGACGAGAATAGAGCGGCCAGGGGCGGAGGCAAGGTATGCAGCGATCTCATCGGGGGTTAGGGCACCGGACTTGGTGAGCGAGGGAGTCTCAACGGCGGTCTTCCATTCCGCGGCGGGGATGGCGGGGGAGTAGGAGGGGGTGGGCGAGAGGAGAGTCTGGCTGGAGCGGGCGAGGAGAACGAGCTGAGGGGCGTTGGGAAGACGGGCGAGTTGGTTCAGGAAAGCGGTTCCAACGCCGCCGACACCTGCAGACTGTTAGTTGTAGGTTCAATATCACCGAGTTCAATTTGCTTGTGCTATGGCGAGGTAGGTTAGAGGCAGGATATATAGCAGCTTACCAATGACACCGAGGTATATAGGAGCAGACATGCCGTACGTGTTCAATTGGACTTTGTCAGTTGATAAATCAAGAGGGATACTAAACGAGAACAAAATGAAACCTTGAGAGGGGAATCTTGAGGACTGTACAAATTCATGACTCCGACCATCGGACCCGCTCGATCGTGGGGTAGCCGCTTAGTCATCTCTCGGAGACAGCCTCCAAGTCCGCAGGTCTGATGCTCCAGGAACTTCAATAATTGATAACCCTACAATCAGCGCCGTCATTCGGACAAGTTCAAGTCATCATGTCGAATCCCTCATTATACGGCCAAAAATCCTCGAAACAGCAATCCAAATCAACCCCGTCCTCATCGACCCTCGCCTTCACTACAACGCTCTCTTCGCTAATCGCCTCGGGCACCTCCAACGACCGCAGCCAGGGCCGCCCGCGCCCCTCCAAAGCCCCGAAATCCGACCTCTTCTCTCGGCCAAATAAAGGCGCCCAGAAGCGTGCGGCCGCCGACCTCCGTGATGACGATACAACCGTCCGACAGGTCCACCAGTCCTCAAAGGACATCGGATCTGTAGATGAAGCAACGCTACACCGCTCAAAAAGGCGCATGGAAGAGAAGGCAAAGCAATATGAGGACTTGAAGAAGGGACTGTATCTCGCTGGAGGAAGCGATAGCGAAGACGAAGGTCAACAAGGCGGAGATGCGTATCTCTCACGACTACGGAGGAAGGAGAAAGAGGGACTAGTCGATTTTGATAAGAAGTGGGCTGACGAGCGGGAGAAGCACTCCGGGTCAGATTTAGATTCTGAGGAGGAAGAAAACGACAACGCCTCGATGATCTCCTACGAAGACGAATTGGGCCGCACGCGTCGCGGAACAAGGAAGGAGGCTGCGCACGCGGCGAAAGAGAAAGCTGCGGCCGAGGGAGATACGCAGGATGCCGAGCGCTGGCGGCCCTCTCGACCGGAGAACCTTATTTACGGCGCGACGGTGCAGAGCGAGGCATTCCAGCCGACGGATATAGCTGCCGAGCAGATGGCGTACCTTGCGAAACGGCGTGATCGCTCGCCAACGCCGGATGAAGTGCACTACGATGCTGATGCGGAGGTTCGGAATCGGGGTACGGGGTTCTATGCGTTTTCGAAGGACGAAGAGGTGCGCAAGAAACAGATGGAGGAGTTGTTGAATGCGCGGGTTGAGACGGAGAAAGAGAGGGATGCCAGGAGGGAAAGGCGTGTTGAGAGGGAGAGGGTCAAGGACGAGAGGCGTGCAGAGATTGAGAAGCTGAGGGCGAAGAGGCGTGCAGAGATGTTCTTGGCTGGGTTGGGGGATGTCGATATTGGGGTTTCGGGATAGCTTTGTCTATCTCGCTAAGTTATTGGAGTTTGGGATTGACTGATATTGCTTTAAGATACCCATTTAGTTCTGCTGACAAGTCACATTATTCTACTCTAATCGAATTACATAAGGTACTATCAAATATCAAACGGTAAGATTGAACAATCCAGCCGCTCACGCTCGGTGCTCAATGCGCCATGCTGCGGCCGCGGCCTATAATTCAGATTCAAGGGGAACTTGCGAGGGCTCGCTCAAGCTAAGTAGACCGTATCAGTCGTCACGCGTAAGTCATAAGTCATGTTCCTGCAGGACATATCCAGGCCCTGATTATAAGTCTTCTGTCGTTATGTAACCAAAATTGTCAAAGTGTTGAAACAATAAATCGCTGATATTATGAGAACCTTCCCAATAGGTAGTTTGTAAGAGGTAGATTATATTACCTAACTGGCGAGCTCCGCCATGACGTTTAAGAAGCCTTCAGCGTCTGTAACGTGTTAGTACAAACGGCAAAATTTGGGTGTGCTGCTGACCTTCACGATGCTGAAATTTCAGCATGTGCCCTCCCTTCTGTGTCCTGGGCGGGTTGTAATCCGAATCTGTAAAGATGTTTATGGGGAGCTCCCTGAGTACTATGAGCTTCGGCTCGCGATCGACTATGCGGAGCCACCGGGGTGTTCGGACAAGGTCTGTAATAAACGCTGTCCAGACAGGAGACCTGAAATAGATTAGGAATGGGATCCTGCAATCAGATTCCAAGTGCAAGCTCAGCGTACCTCTTCATCTCGCCTTTGTGGACTGAGGCTTGAAGCCTCACTGCGCCGGTCACTTTGTCCCGATACACGCGCAATGCGTGCTCGAAGCCATCGTCGAGAATTGGCCTGCCAGATTAGTATTAGAGTCCGAGAAAGATGCGGCTAGGCTTACGATGCAAATAGCTCCTCTTCTTGGATCAGCTCGTAGTCGCGGATCGATGACACAGGTCGACCGCCGTCTTGAGAGCGCAGCGCGAGGAATGTGCAAAAGAAAAGCACCATAACTGCACATGTCAGCAGCGGCATCAGGATCATGGTAACGTTGGCATACTTTCAATCGTGCTGAACTTGAGATTTGCCCAAACCACTAGCTCAGACCCGCCTTTACGGCGTCGACATAAGTTCAGGCACGATGTACCGTACCGGTTAATCTCCAGTAGGTTCAGAGGAAGGCAGTAATATTCCCCAGACGAACCGAGCACAATTCGAGCGCGGTGATCATCTTCTCGAACGAAGAAAAGCACGCGGAAGCTGCCGAAAGCCCTATATCAGTCAGCCAGACTGCTAGCACTAGGAACCAATCAAAACTCTCACAGTTCTAGAGTCTTCGCAAAACTCTCTGCTTCGAGCCAATCAAACAGGTCGGGCTGCGGGTTCCCGTAGCACTGGCATCTGTCAAACCCATCAGCATGGTCCCAGCGATAGGCTTCTGAAACCGCACCTATCACCCTTGCTCGGAAGCCGCGTGTCCGAACGGGGTTGAAAAAACACCTGCGACGCCCAGTGCTCGCTCATTACACCAGAGCCCAACGAATGGCTGGCCGCGGAGCTCGTCACAGGCGAGCCGGGGACGGCAGGAACTCGTGGAGGCCGTATATCGAAAGACCCAGACGAAGGGGAAGTAGGCATAGGCGTCGGAGACAGATGAGCTGGCCGAGCTCGCTCGTAGGACCTGCGAGTCCGAGGCTTGCGATCACCTATTGGACTGTTGGGTGCAGTGCTATTGCTACCCGAAGATGAAGAGCTCACGGACATTGCGCCTATGCGCCTCGCAAGGCGGCCATCCTGCTTTACTAATAATTCCTGGAACTCCTCGCGAAGCCGAGACATAAACAAGTAGTCAGGGCCAGCTCTACTCGAACACATCATTGGTTAGCACCAGAGCCAATTGAAGGCTATCACCACTTACTCCGAGATCAAGTCCTCCAATTCTTTCAAGAATGATTTGTAATTAGCCAACCGGCGAGATAAATTATAACCGGACTCTTCCTGGAAAAACCTGGACATGGAAACCCAAGTCCGCTTATATGCATTGCGATTGGTTGAGCCTCGTCGGCTGTCAATGTCGCCAAAGAAATCGACTATATCGTCCAAGGTATACTGCAAGCTTGCACTGACGAGGTCCACATCTGAACGTGCGACGTTGAAGATAGACCCGTAGTGGCGGTGTAGTGATAGGTCCTCTAATGTCTTGAGGGATGTACTGATCGTGAAGAGATCGGCAATCAGGCCAGTGATTTCGGTACTATGTTCTGGCAGCGGGTCGCGAAACCGACGGAGGCCAGCAGCGACTTCTTCTGCGACACCGGCAGGAACACTCAGCGCCATTGTGAGGTCACATATGACAGGCCATGCAAGGCCGGGGTGGTAGTCGGCGCGGTATATATAGAATTTGGCGGATATGCGGTATAGTCGACAACGGGAGAGTAAACAAAGTTACTGCAGGAAAATCAAGCAAACCGCCGCACAAGCACAAAGGCAAGGTGATTAACAAGTGCTATATCAGCCCAGCTGTTATATAAGACGAGAGGCGGAAGAGGATGGAAGCGAAGAAGAGTCACTGTACGATGAGGGGCACCCTGGAGACAACGCAGAAGCCCACCACAGCACAGTCGGAGAAGGAAGAGGACGCAGAATATTCTTGCAGGATTCAAAAAGTGCGGTGGTATCGGAATCGCCGCCCATCTGCATATTGAAACAATCGAGGATTCTCCGGGAAGAGGATCGCTCAGTGGATAACTGGCAAAAGGAGAGAACTCCACCAGCATCGGGTTTGAGATCAAAGAGACAAGGCCCGTTCAAGTCACCCGCCCCTCCGGTGCAGAACAAGAAGACCAGAACGCTCAGGTGGGGGGAGGACTGACAAGAACAGGCCCAGGGATGCGGCTCTCAAGACGAATTCAGGTTAACCAGGCCATGATGCAGAAGAACAAGAGTTGACGTGGTCGCGTCTAATTAGCCTCGGGCTCTCGAGGGTGCAACCCCGCTGCATGTATAGCGCGGCGCCAGCACCTGACACTGCGGTTAAAGCGAGTCTGACGCCGAAACATGAGTTCTACAGCCCTTAACCTTATCAATAATGCTTGACTCTGCCCAGCTGCTGAAAATATCAAGTCAGAACAGTGTTGCACGAATACGACCTGGCATCAGCCCGAAGCTAGCCAGCATAACAGCAATGTGTCGATTACGTGCCACTCGGCCTCTTGGTAATCCAATTTAGAGATTGATAATACATTCGAAGAACGGCCAGTATGGCACTTGAAACCTGACGAGGCGGCATTCAATTGTTCAAGTATCTCGTCGAGAATCTTGGTGTTACATCTTACTGAGACAAGTCCGAAGTAGAAGATGGA
The DNA here is from genome assembly GCF_047715735.1 of Aspergillus multicolor. Lineage (NCBI taxonomy): Eukaryota > Fungi > Ascomycota > Eurotiomycetes > Eurotiales > Aspergillaceae > Aspergillus > Aspergillus multicolor. The sequence goes on from NW_027395960.1 coordinate 712,848, forward strand.
GATCAGCGTCGTGACCCTGAAATATGGTAGATATCAGGACCAGTCTTCATGGCTTGCCATTTTCCCATGGCCCAACTTCACCAATGATGCCAGCCCCGGAGCACTGCAATCTCACTCATTCCGGCAGCCCGAATCTCGGGACAAAGCACATGGTGATTCCGATGCCACCCTGAGAACCCTCTAGAGGTACGTTTCGGAGGCGACATGCAGATATGGCAAGATTCAACCCTATCATAGAGCAATACCCTCGAGCACAATCGTAGCGTTTCAGCATGCACGAATTATAGACCGAAATGCAGATGTCCATGCTAAAACAAGGCTTTGACCCAGTTGGGCACTCGTGTACTCATACAAAAGAACCAAGCCAATGAAAAAGCAAGAAGAGCCTCAAATGCAGTCTAGCAGTCAATTGGAGCATCGGATATTTTCTGTACACTGCTCAGCACGACGTGTCAGATCTATGCAGGCGCAAAATTGTACATTCTTCTGATAGAGCTTCTAGAAGCCTTAGGCCGAATCAGGCATCCACGGAGTTAACGGAGCTTGACGCGTCTCCCGTAAACAATGACGTTTGCGCGTCAGGAGCTCGGGTCAACTTATCGAGCTCTAACTCGGCGCAATCCAATTTTCAACGAGGTCGATCTTAAACTACAGTTGGTGATAGGGACACAGTTTAGCTTCACTCAATGGTATTTTATTGCTCGAATTAAGGCTTCCGACGACCGGGTATCAGCGCCGCGCACCTAATTCAAACAATCCCAGTCCATACACTAACATCCCATTGAAGATCCTTCATGAACAGAAAAGCAAGGACAAACCACCATCATCCCATCCCAGAAGCCATTGATAGAGAACAAACAAATGATAGAAAGACAATAAAGTTTAAAGAATTATCAGTTATTAGGAAATCAGAACACACAACGCCAGAGGCCAAGCGACTCGACACCTAAAGGTGCTCAGGAAGACTCATCGTCCTCTTCGGCTTCACCGGCCTATAGTTTGATGCGTGATCAGTGCTGTGCTCTTCACAGATGGAGTGCGTGGTAAACATACCTTGTAGGCGGCCTTCTCATCCTCGTACCGCTTCTTGTCAGCAGCGGCCTTGTCCTCATAGGGCTTGCGGTCCTTGTCGCTGAGAGCCTTCCACTTCTCACCGAGCATCTTTCCGACCTGGCCTGCACGATGTTAGACACCGATGACATCCGTTGTACAAAACACAGGTAGACTTACCGAAGGTGATACCGGGATTGTCCTCGCGGACCTTGTCGCGGTTGTCGTTGGCGAAGAACATATAGGCGGAAAGACCACGCTTGGGGGCGTTGGGGTCTCGAGGACTAGGTTAGCAGAGATCAATAGTAACAGACAACAAACTTACCCTTCTTCTTGCGAGTGCCGGTCTCGCGGGTGGCGGTCTTGGTCTTGCGGGTGGGCTGGGCCTTAGGCATTTTGAAAGATTGAGACTGTGGGCGAGGCGCTGTTAGCGAAACAGGAGTCGAGTCGTTGGTGATATTGACCAAGACACAGAAAATTGAGCAGGCATTCGAAATTAAATACTCGGGCGACGAGGTGAAAAGCACAAAGAAGAGAGAAAGGAACGTTGTGGTGACGCGCGCAGAGAGGTAAGTGTGGTGGGCGGGTTGGCAGTGCAGCGCGCACCCAAACAAGCGCGGTCGCAAGTCGGATGATGACACGAAAATTAAACGCGCAAAAGATCAACTTACGTGACAATTAGGTCGAGAAGGGTGTCAAATTATTTGTTGAGGTTGGCGTTTGCAGCCTGTGATTGTTAGTCCGCTGCCTGTTCACGAACTATACAATCGCTGTCGCAAATGCGACAACGAAGACGGCGCAAGGATGAAGGAAAAATCGAGGAACACAATGATTTCAGAAGGTGAATAAGAAGGGAACAAGCTGTTAGAGAAGGGGAGAAGATGGTTGTGTTGGTGGTGTAGAGCGAATGCCTGAGAAATGGAGTGTTTATTGAGTATACTCACCTATGCGGGTGTACTTTTTGTATGGGAGAGGAAAATGTATGGGAGAGCTGTAGTGAGGGAAAGCAGAGTGAGAGAGAGAGAGGGAGAGGGGGAGAGCCGTAGTAGTAGGAAGGGAGAGAGGGCGACCGACCGACGGCCACGGGAAAGCGGGCCATCGATTCTTACCAGACCAACGCTTGTTGAAGGGGGGCACAGCAAGGGAATTGGAAGGAAAGCAGTGGCTCCCACTGCTGGAATGACTGTAATTTACCAGCGTACCGTCGACGCCCTCTAATCCCCCTGCAACGCATTCGGCCTCTCTTTCCTTCTCTCTGCATCAAAGTTGGGTGAGAAAACGCGAGATTTTCTCTCCAGAATGCTGTCTATCTAGATCTTCAAAAATTACTCTCCAAAATCTGATTCCTACCTGCATTTTTTAATGTGTTGCCCGCTGAGCGTCTGCTCTCAGACACCCGGGGCTGCTGCTCGTTTGTAAGGGTATGGTACGGCCGCAATACGCCACTGCCTCGATTATGTGGAAATATCAGATCACACCGAGCATAACTGATAGGCTGTGAGTGAAGTGGTACCATAGATACGCGGTCACAGCACTCTAACAAGCAATCAAGTCGCGGACTTGCTGGCTATGGCGGGAGGAGTTGCAGACCATGTCCGTACAACATCCATTCGCACAGCGGACGAGTCTTGTCTGCCCTTCTGCTCAAGATGGGCTACTCCGTATGGGTGCGAGTGTACAACTCAGCCGGTCGCGGATAGAAGGATGAGGTATGAGAGGAACTCGTATTAATACGCAGTCTATAATGTTGATGTTCCATACAAGTAATGAGGGGATTTCTTAGTGCAGTCTTTCAGCTCTCTTCTCCTCAGCAGTCGCAGTCGACCTCGGCGCACCCTTGTCGAAGCAAAGGCAAAATGATGACAGCGCCCTCTTTGTCAAAAGCGCCGTTGATTGGACTTGAAGTTAATCCTGAACCCTTCCAGACGCTCTGTCGACTGTCGCGGTTCCAAAGCTCCAAACCTTGCAAGACGCTTCTCCACACGAGCTCTGGAAATTCGTCAGCGACTCTCCGGCTGTCTCCCCATGCCGCGTTCAGGGCTCTCTGAAACTCTGCCACTCCAAGTTTGCATGTGTAAAGGACCCCTGCTGCCATACGCCCACAGCCAAAGTACCTCCGATTCTTACAGTTCGTACGGAGTACTAGTGGCTTTGGGCCTCCTTGCTCATCTAAGTTCTGCCTATCCATAACAGAGCAGATGTTCGTCGTACAGCAAACGCCTGCTCCTGGGTTCTGACTTAGCCCAGTCGCTGCGTTTGCAAGGAGCAGCGGATCTACCTGTCATATTTGCCAACCAACTCGGCCTCTATGGATTTGGCCATGTAAACGACAGTATTGTTGCCTACTGCTTGATGGCAGATAGGAAATTCCGTACTCTCAGCTCTCCACGCGAAGTTTGCCTGTCAAATGATCATCCATCATCCATCATCCATCATCCAGCGGCTGAACCTGAGTTGGCTGATCGACCGGGCTGATTGAAGGCCGAAATAGACTTTCTATTATCGAGATAGTGCAGTATTTTAGAGCAAGGGCAAGGATTCATCGAGAATTCGAGATCGAGATCGGGCAGACGAGAACACAGTCAGCAGGCAAATACCCACCGCATTCCAGGACAAACAACACCGCCGTGGTAATCCAGTAAGTTTGCCGTGAGTAGTGGTATTGTAAACCCCCGGTTCACGACTAATTAATGTGATATGTGATTAATTTTCCCCTGGCAATGGTGCGCTGTCGGACTCGGAGTTTGATCGCCTCTCCCGCTGATCTCCTGTCTTGCTCAGTACTCCCGTATGCCCATCGTGCTCTCAAGCCATCATCACTCCGTATCTACATGGATTTCAGCCACGTACCGACCAAGCCAGTTTTATGTGGCGATTTTCTGAGGCTCCAGTCAGCACAAGAGATTCGAGTTCCTGCAGGATTCTTACCACATTTTGGAACGGTCCTCCACCTTAATCTTGACGAATCCAACTCCATCCTGTTCCTAGGCATGATGTCACGTGGGTCTATAGACTCGAGATCACCATTTGGATGGGCACTCGTCGAATGCAAAAGAAGGTTATAAATCAATGAAGTAATATGCTTCATGAGAAAGCCAACGATTGGACTAACTCTGAGACAAAAATACAAACAGCCATGCCATTTAATCAAGGGTATCGTATCCCGTAAGCCAACGCCTGTCTATCCGTAAACACCATAGCTATCTTGAAAAAGATAGTAATGTCAAAATGTACCAGCAATCGCCTCATCACTCATTTGACTCGTCGAGCACAAGAGCCGTGAGATCCTCATCTTCCGCCCAATTCACTCCGCTACCAACAACGATCGCGCTCGCGACGCTTTTCATAACCTCCCATCGAGCTTTACTTTTCTTGTGCTCTTCCTCGAGTTGCACTAGCTGCTGCTTGAGTTCAGGGTCGTCGAGCTGTTCCATCCAAGAGTCGTCGTCCTCTGTAAGCTCAAGGAGCTCCCGAACCAATTGTTGATTCTCCCGGTGGAGCTGCAAGTTCTCTACCTCGAGATTTGAGAGCTTCTTCATGATTGAAGCTCGCGCCTCGGTCAGGTTTTCTTGGACCAGTGATAATATGTCGCGTCGGTTGACCAGACGGAAAAGAGCTCTGTAACTTGCTTAGTACTAGCACGCGTTAAAAGCGTAGGCCGGACTTGAGGCGCAGGCGGCGCAAGGCATACATACCGCTCAGCAGGGGATATTCCTTTCAAGTGAACAGCCTTGAGGATAGGATCTGTTATGAGCACGGTGCTGACCGCTTTTTTCCTAACGGTGTAGGTTGCTCTCGCGTCGAGCAGCTCGCGTTCTGCAGCCGCGAGCTCCTCGGCATTGCTTATGGAAACTGGTTCTAGATCTGGGATTGTTAGTACAGCAAATCATAGAAGAGTAGAAGAGGCACACCTTGCTCTAGAAGCGCTTTTTCTAGCTCATGCTCCTGAATTTGATGATATAGCTGGATGATTGAAGCTTCTTTGTCTGAAAAAGATACAGTGTCTCGCGGGTCGTCAGCTGCCAAATCCAGCAGTGTGACCTCGCCCGCGCCCAATTGAGGGAGACTCCGGGCCTTGGACGATGACATAGAGCAGGGCCTCGTGGTGGATCACAGACTCAATATAACCATCGCGTGATTTCCGGCTTTATTTAGGTGTAAGCACCCCAGGGACTTTGTAGGCTGGGCGGTGGAGATCCCGGCGTGTGCTGCCGGGCCCGCGTCATCCAAATCCAGCCTAGGCCGGGGAAGCTCTCAGGCATCTGGGAGCCTTAACTGACGCTCTCTTATCATTCCATCAACTTCCCGCACTCCTCACAGACGGGACGGACGACTTCTGAGCTGCGTTGCTCAGCTGGTGAGGCGGATGTCTCTGCACATCTATATCGCTCACACCGGTGAGCATTTATTGGCTGATTCAGGCTCGTTCTCTACGTACGTTCCGCACTCCGCCTAGCGCATCCTGGTACTCGGAGTCTGCTCGCTGCCTATACTGACCAACGCCGGTGTTGTAGAACGGACACACTTCGGTCATGGATCACACAAAGCGCATCTATCCCGCCTCAACGGCAGATTTTGATGACGGCTCGTGGAAAGAACGTCAAGCTTCAAACGCTTGCCACAGAAGTATGACCGACCGCCTCGGGTTATCTCAAGTTCGCAGGCTGATACTTAATCTTTCACACAGAGCGAGATATATGTATATGATAGACGATACGTTAGCGAACAAGATAACCCCGAACTACCCAAACTCCCTTCACCGCAACCTCTCGTGCTCGATAACCCGCCGGATACGCTTACCGACCAGAATGACCTACAAGCATGGAGGAATCTGTACTCGGCGCGGAACTCTTGGGCCTCCAAGTTAACGGCGAGGAGTGAAGTGGCGGAAACAACTATTCAGGAGCTGAATGCGCGCACGGAGATTGTCAATCGAGCTGCAGGCGTTGCTCTCGAGAATCTCAAGACGCATGTGGCTACCTTGGAGAACCGATTCCAGGAAGTCCAGGTGTGGGCAAACGACATGTCGAAGGAGCAGCAAGCAGCTCTTGGAGAATGGAAGCTTGCTCTGAGTAACCTAGAGAACATTCCGGCGCGAAAGGAGTTCTCTTTTCTAGGCCGGCCGTCGACACCCAAAAGGGATTCCGATATGACGGGGACATTGCTCGACTATGTGGATGCAGTGGAGGTACACAAGGCTGGAACGGAAGCTTCTGCGATATCTTCAAGATTCATTCGACAATTTCAGGACATGGAGCAAGCGGTCGGGGAGATTACTGCGGAGACACAACGATTGCTAGATGAGGTAGCTCCTTCAAGCTCGGTCAACGTTGACGGTCTACTACAAGAGATGGAAACTTTGTCTAGGAAAATTCAAACTGATTACGAGCATGTTCTCGGCTTGCCCAACAATCAAACGACGCTGGCAAACATATCTAGACTTGCCTTCAACCATACTCAAAACTTGCTGCCGTCAATGTTGGAATGCGGAACAGAGATCCGAGAGGGGCTGGGGAGCGCCGCCAGGCAATATGACGCTGCAGCAAAGGCTGCGCTTGGCCGCACGAAGCTTATTTCCTCTACACAATCACGCCTAGCTGATGTACAGGTGCACCTTGCCAACTTCACCTTCCAGAGTGATGCTTTTGATTTGCTATATTCTGTTTTTCATATGCCTCTGGTATATGGATCTGTCTTAATCGAATCCGTAAGGCGGCGCGAGTTCAACGAGAAGATGAAGAGCGACTCGTTGACCCTAGCGGAGGAACTGTCCGTCTTTCAGGATGAAGAACAGCGCCGACGAAAGAAGTGGGTGAAGAACATGGAGGAGTTCCTTTCTGTTACGGATACCACCACCCCAGGTATTGAGGTCAACTTGCGAGGGCATGAATTTGATTGGCCAACCGTCACGAGAAAAGACGTTGAGGCATACATTGAAGATCTAAAGGCGAAACCTGATACGGTCAATGCTGCGCAGGAGCTGGCTCACGCTTTCAAAGAGCTCGATGCTCCCACACGCGTGCAAAGACGCAGAGCAAAAGCGTTCAAGCAGGGCAGCATATTCGACCTAAGCCGCAGCTCTCTCTTGCTTCACAATGATGAGATGGTAAGAAGCTTGAAGGATGAGAAACTCAAGTTGGAAGAGAAACTACGAGGGTCCGAGAGTAGAATCCGCAAATTGGAAGACCTTCTCCATCGACATAGCCAGCTTGGCCGCCCTTCGAGTGGGAACTTCTCCGTCGATTTTCCCACCTCTCCTGCATCTCCCCATCCTGATGCTATGTCGAGGAGATCTTCAGTATCGTCGCGACGGATGTCTTCGAATCAGACATCGGAGGAGAAAAACCTCGTGAATCGAATCATCCACCTCGAAGCTGACCTCGCTACTGAACGAGAGACGGTGCAGCGACTGCAGCGAGAAGCACATGCGGAGCGGCAATCCAACACTGATAAGATGCAGGAGGCACAGTCTACAAAGAACGATCTCATTGGCAATCTCGAAGCCCGACAGCGTGAGTTTGGTGATGAGCGGCGATATCTGGAAGCCGAGGTCAAGCGATTCAGGATACGCGTTGATGAGCTCGAAGAAGAGTTGGATAGGGTCAATGACAATCACGACCACGAGAAGCAAGATGCCGACGAGCGCATGCATCAACTAGAATTAGAATTGCAAGACGCGCATGTCCGTGCGGATGAAGAAATGCGGAAAGCGAACAGCCTCCTCGAACAAATGCAGTCTCACAAAAAGGCAGCAGATCGCTTACGAACACGAGCGGACGAACTCGAGAACCGGGAGGCGGAACAAAACCGGAAAGACCAGGAAGTGTACCATGCCCTGCAGGCTGCTCTGATGAATCTCTCGCCCGGAGGATCTATACCCGACGAGGTTGCGGACATTATCAAAGCAATCGACGTGCTTTCCGAAGGTCTGACAATACACGCTAAAACCGCCGAGGACAACGCCACGAAAGCTGCTGCAGAGAACAAGACTCTTACGGAACAGCTGGAGAAGATGGAATCGGATTATGAGAACACAAAGAATAGCCTAGAGCAACATAAGTCGCAACTAACTCAAGCACGTGGAGAGCTCGAACAAGAACAATTGAAGCGCAACTCTACTGAATCCGAATTGAATGATGAACGAGCAAGGCTTCTTGAACTGGAGTCTAAACTCGCCGCGGGCGAATCGGGCGCAGGCGCCCTACGTGAACATGTTGCAGAGGAGGAGCAGAAATTAACTGATATAACCAATCGACTCGTCGAAGTTGAGGCTCGGGCTCGTCGGTCAGAGGAGGAGTCGTTGTACTGGAGAAAGCGGGCAGAGACCTTGTCGGAGTCGGATAAACAGGTTACAGCCAAGGCTGATGTCCATAAGTCAAGGCTTGAGGAACTTTCGGGACAGTTATTTGGGCAAGTGGAAAAGCTGGAGAGTATGCTGGAGCAATTGGGTTTTACTGTCATCCGACAGGACGGGGAGATCGTTGTTCAGCGATCTTCCAAAGTTAATGCGCTCTCCGCTACTGCAGACATGTTGAGCCAATCCGGAGTAGTGTCTATCAAGCCAGACGCCAGCCTCATGACTTGGATGAGGGCTGACACCCCAGAACAAGAGACAAACAGGTTCAGTGCCTTCTTGGAGTCACTGCATCAGTTTAGTGTGGACATCTTCGGGGATGCGGTTGTGAAACGAGTGAAAGACATCGAGGTGCTTGCTCGGAAATGGCAGAAAGAAGCCCGTGGCTATCGAGACAAATACCACCGCATGCAGAGCGAGGCACACGATAAGATCGCCTACCGATCCTTCAAAGAAGGCGACCTCGCTCTCTTCCTGCCGACTCGAAACCAAGCCATCCGCTCGTGGGCTGCTTTCAATGTGGGCGCACCACATTACTTCCTCCGCGAACAGGACGTCCATAAACTCCAATCCAGAGACTGGCTCCTGGCGCGGATCACGAAGATTGAAGAGCGGGTCGTAGACCTGTCCAAATCCATGAATGGCGGCAACCCTGACCGCCGCTCAATCGGCGAAGCAAGCGACGGAGCCTCAATCGACGATGAGAACCCCTTTGAACTATCCGATGGTCTCCGCTGGTACCTCCTTGACGCAACAGAGGAAAAGCCCGGTGCCCCATCCACCCCAGGTCTCGGGAAAAGCACCGTTGCCCCCGCGCATGTCGACGCCCGAGGTAGCATCCGCCTCAAACGCACACCTGCCGGAGGCAACGTCACAAAGACACTCACGAAGAGCCTCGACAGCCGCCGCAATAGCTCCGCCTCCAACAAACGCGGACCAACGCTATCTTCTTTGCGCCCAAACGACTCCTCGGCAGATCTCGTCCGCGCAGGTCAAGCCGAAGGCGAAAACAGCGCTGCTGTCACCGACTCCAAGTCCGGGTCGCAGTCACGAGAAAGAGGACGGGAGCCAGGGTCAACCGCTATCTCCGATGAGGTTCGCCGCGACCAACTCCAAGGCCCGTGAAGATCCCCAGAACAGGGCTGACATGAGCTGTCATTCATAGGGCTTGGACCGTCATCGACCTCAAACATTTGAGCGGAGTGGCATAAGCGGCTACGTACGCCATCTACATCTAGATCAAGACCGTGTTGCCGGTGCTAGACCTCTCTCATGGTCTGCGAATAATACTGAAATGGTGTCATCTATGGCATCTACGCAGGCTTCTGCTTCCACATCGGCCTCAGCTCCGAGTCGTCGCCAGTCGACCCGCTATCGGCCCTGGGAGAAGCTGTGGTCTGTTGATCTGAATTACCGGCTGGAGAGTGGAAATTGATAATCTGGTTTACTTGTTTCCTACTATGGATAGATCTCTTTGACCTCGTTCTTTCCCGGTTTTGGGATGGTAGTTTCTGCCTCCTTGTCACTTCGCACGTGGGATGCCTTTCTTGGTATGGCAGATATTTGGGCCGGTTTGTCGCGCTGGTCCTGGTGACCGAACACTATCTCATGCTGGGCGCTTGCCGGGGCTTATCTTGTTCCTGCCATCTGTATATGATACCCTTGTCCTCACTTTCGGGTTATCAACTATTGCCTTATCTGCTCTTTTATTTATTATCTTATGTCACCTAGACCACATGTTATAGTGTATTTTTAGCGACTTTGTTTCATGGGCTCAGATTGAGAATGACCAACTATTGCTAGCAACCGTCTATATAGCCTATGTATTCTTCCGATGCCTACTCATGAAGCACGATAAATGATCTGCAAAGGTGAAAGAAAAAGACACATTATACAAGACAGAATTAGGAGATCAGTCCAACTGATCCGTATACTTATCCACATCCACAACTTCCCCGTCATCTGCATCCCCAAAACCCTCCATCCCGCCAACTTCCTGCCAGAACCGCGTGAAGTCCACACCGGCATCCTCGAAGAGTTGCTTCGCCTGCACCATCGCGCTGGCCTGTCTTTCCGGAGTAAACCCGCCAGGCTGCGTACTCTCGTACTGAATAAGCTCAACCCACCGGAAGAAGAGCTCTTCATGACCCATATCAGTGAGCTTATCCTTGAAGGCGAGGATCTGGTCGCGCTGCTTAGTGCGCGTGCGTCCCTCCTCAGTGTTTTCGTCGCCAACATGCCAGATAATCCACCCGTCAGTGTCTGTGTTGACGAGAACAGCGGTGCGGAATTCGTCAATTGGCAGTGAGTTAGGGTTCTTGGTGTCGGTGAGCTCGTGCGCCTTGATCATGGCGTCGTAGTCGAGGTCCCAGTCTGCGTCGACGAGGAGGTATCCTGTCTTAGCCAGACGATCGGGTGTCACAGCCGCGACGATCTTGTCGCGCATTTCTTCATCTTCGCGGATCCAGCGGTTGCGCTCGAGGGTTTCACTTAGCGCGGACTGGCTGCGGCGGACGATGATTTCGGCGTTGCGGAAACCGACGCGGCGCCGCCATTCGAGAGGGCCGTTGAAGAAATGGAACGGCCATGAGAGGAAGGTAACTACGAGGAAGTAGTCGAATAGGACTGGGAGGGCGCGGCGGAGAATGAGGGTGGCTAGCTCGGCGAAGGAGAGAGACGAGGTGTCGAGGTTCGTTGAGCTTGTGAGGCCGAGGACGGTGGCCAGGAGCTCGGGGTACATTGTTCGGCCTACGTAGATGCGGTAGGCAATAAGGGCGATGATAAGGGCGTTGGTTACGGCGGGGATGATGAAGGTTTGCTTCTTGAGGTCGAGCTCGGAGGAATCGATGTGCACGAGGTATACATCTTTCGGGGAGAGGAGCTTGAGGAATGGCGTCAAGCGTTCTGGCGCCAGCGTGAACGGTGGAAGTGGTCCGGATTGAGAGCTTGGTGTAGAGCTTCCTGAAGACTGTATAGATGTAGCCGGGGCCTTGCCCTTAGCCGATCGTCTTGCGGACTTGGCCATGATGTGCGGGTATCGGTATGAGCTGGTTTCAGGTACTGTATGGTCAAAATATGCGGCGGAGGAAGTCTGCGACAGTATGTTTTCAGGCACCGGACAGGGGTGCAGCTTTATATTTCCGAGTTTAGGCGTTGAGGGGGAGCCACGAAGCTAGATGAGGCCGATGATCAATACATCTGATGGGGTCATATGCTGGTCAGTTGGCGGACGCTGGAACGGCAGTGATGGAAAATTGGACGTACAATTCAGTCAGATCAACTGACGGGTCACTCTGTCATATCTGAAGCAAGTGAGAGAAATTTAGAGATCGTAGGGACAGCTGGAGCCGGAGAGTCGCTCGAGGTCATCGACATCACCGCATTATTTTTTGTCTCCGCAGCGCTAACCAGATTGGGACGGGGATCCCCTCGGCCTGCAACTCGCATTTGTTGTCGTCCAAACCCATTCATGCTAGACAGAAGCTTTGCTTGCTCCCGACAATATACTCCCTATATTCTTAACGGCGCATTACAGTCCAGCAAATGCGTTAGCGCAGACCCTCACCATGCCTACTCCCGAACGCCAACCTGGCCAAACAGCATGGGCGCGTCCCCAGCAACAGCAACACAGCTCTCCCTTCCAACGCGCACGGCGTGAGCATCTTCGCTTCGACACGTCCTATGGCCTCAGTCCTTCCCGCGAATCTCCCGCGCGACGTCAGCGGAACTTCAACAAAACGGGCACACTAGCCGGGTCCTTCGCGCACACCATGTCGCGCCTGCCGCTAACGGAGCTCGAAGACGACCTTTTCCTACCCAACTACGCGCAACGAGGCTCACCCCGCAAACGCCGACAGAGTACCAGCGCGATGTCAGCACGGTCCAATCCGCCAGAATTGGAGGATGCCTATAGGCAAATCGAGGAGGCGATCAGCCTCACCGACATTGAGCCGGACGAGGAAAATGTCTTGTACATGGCCAACAAGGACAAGCTCAACCAACGACTTTCCACCACGCCTTCGAAAAGAGAGCACCGATTTTCTACCGCGTCAGAATCGAGTTTTACAAGCGCGTCCCCTCGTCGACGGTTCAACTACACAGATGACGAAGAGCGGTTGAAGCGGGCTACGACGAGTCGGTCACCGGTGCTGGACAGAACTGCGCTCGGAGGCGGACCATCGTCCGAACATCTACAACGACGGGACTCGGAAAGTTACAGTGCGTCGGAGGAAGATTATGGCATTGAGCCGGCAGTGAAGGCGCCTTCAACTTGGGGAAGCAGGGCAAAGTCTGGCAACAATTGGATGAAGAGCCTCACTCGAAATCATGAACTCGCATCGGCCAAGAAGGATCCTCAAGAATCATCGACTCGGCTATGGGGTGAAATAAGTTCAACACGCACTCAGCGGGCTGCGGAAAGTCGAGAAATCGTGGAAGATCCAATACGCTCACGTTACGAGCTTCGTCCACCTCCACCAGCGCCCACCTCGTCTGAGCTAAAAGAGGAACTTCTGGCCGGTGGTGAGCAAATTCCCAATACGCCCATTGCCATATATAAAGACTCCACATTCACCAAGCGTAGTCCAACAAAACGAGACTCGCATGACCTGATCCGCAAGCTTGCTCGGACTTCTAGTCCGGGTCAAAATGTGGTGGAAGAAACTCAGACCCCGCAAGCGACAACAGCAGGGCGACGCCCTTATGATAAAACACCGGTTGCGCCGGGTGCCTGGATTTATACTCCCATGACACAGCGAGCTTCTTCATCACAACCCAGTGAAGTCATTAAAGCTCCAGAGCCGAAATCAGACAACGCATGGGGGCTTGAGAAGTTGGTTGAGGAAGCAAGGAATAAGGACAAGAAAGAGGATGCCGAAGGGCTGATACCGAACTTTGAACCGCTCAAGAACATAGAAAAGAAAAATTCGCCAGCAGAGCAGCGGCAAGAACAACCGCAAGATCAGCCAAAGGCTCAACCGAAGGAAGAACCCGACAAAGTACCATTTGAACTGGGGCATATTGAAGAAGAAAAAGAATCGCAGCAGAAAGTTGAGCCGGCGAGTCAGGCTACCCGCATTTCGCTAGGAATGAAAAGGGATTGGAAACCGGTAGAACTGCCCCTACCTGACCATCCCAAGAGCGCCTTGGAAACTGTGTTACAGGAGCACAAGGACAACAAGGATGCCCTGGACGTTGGCGACGATACAATCGAGTCGCTTCAGGCTATCGTGGATCAGCAGCCTAGCGAGGATACCGAGACTCAAGCAAAGGATGACGCTGCATACGAACAGCACGTTATCGATGAACTACAGTCAGCTACGTCTTCCGAGATGAAAGATTTCGAGCGTATTGAAGGGAAACTGCAGTCGCTGTCCGATAACATGTCCCACGTAAAATCAGGACTCGACCAGCTGGAAAACCGAGTAACTCGGGATACCCAGCAGATTATCGCTTCCATCAGCAAGAAACCAGTGGAGACAACCGCTGGGCCCAGGCAGCCGCAGCAGAACTGTGAGAAATGTAGGAGGCGCGGGACTGGCGAGATAGTACATTATTGCATTCCCCTTCCACATTTGTGGGAACGAGGCCGCTTTTCTTGGTTGCCTCGACCAACCCGCTTAGGCTGGGCCATTCTCATCCCGCTCATATGGTTCGTTGCCGAGAACATGATGTGCGATGAATACTGCCATCCGTTTTTTGCCGAGACCTGTGAGGGATACTGCTTGGAACCAGACGCGCCTCGCTATCCGTTTGTGATCCCGACAATGTTGTGGCGATGGCTCCATTTATCCGACATTCTCGCCCCGGTCGGGGCTATTCTTATCGCCTTTTCTCGGATTCTCTCGCAGATGCTGGGACTATCAGATGGATATGTGGATGATATAGAGCTTCCGATAATCAACCTGACCGGCAAGGTCTGGGTCAACGGTACTAAGCTGGAAGATCTTCCGCCTCTTGAAACCTCGGTCCCTGAAAGCTTCACTCCTCCAGTTGCGCAATGGGAATGGGAGACAACAACATTTGTCCCAGAGTCTATGCCAGAGATAACCCCCGACGCAAACACCTATAATTGGGACGATGTCTCAATGGATGACGATGAATTTCTCTAGCTGACGTATTCAAACTCTTTGACTCTTGCATCTGCTCTTTCCCTTTTTGCTCTTCTATTGCCTGCAAACTTAGCATATCGGCGTTGATTGGACATGGCGGGCACTGTGATTATCGGTGATTGGCAACGGCGTCACAGGGGGCAGCTATGTATATATCATTATTTTACTTCTGGTTAATACCAGAGGTCTTTTTGAATACCATGACGTTCTCTCGCTTCATCGTCGATGCAGCTCGCCTCTATCAGACTCGGTAAGATACTATGGTATAGCAGTAGAATGGTATTGCAGAAATTTATCACTCTAGTCCCTCATCGGACTTCTCACCGGTCTCACCGAGTGAAACCTCGAAATCCGGTTTAAGCTTACTTTTATGCTTCTCTCTATAGGAGCTTAACTCCGTCTCGGGATCCTACCTCAAGCATCTAGCCTGGGGCTCTGGAATCTAGTTATATATACATCTTACCTTATATTCAAAGTGACTAGAGCTAATAAAAACCGTGTTCCTGTAAGTTTCTCAATTCAACCTGCGAGCGAGCTGAAACATCGTGATCTGCATTAAGCATAAAAATAAGCTTCTTTTATCGGGCGGGAGCTTATCTCAATGCTTCTATTATTAGCTTGCTAGGGACTTGGTTACGGAGTATTACTCCGTACCCCGCGTCCTTCATTTTGAGTGGCCAGCAATTGTTGAGTAAGACTGCCTACCCTAATACTTAGATTAGCAGATTGAGTTTACAAGCATGGGTGCGGGGGTAAGATGAGACGAATGGGGGTGATTACCTTCAGTAGTGGTCGGCAACGACGTCTACACTATAGGAAGAAACGAGAGATAACGCAGCGCAGGATATTATGTTTGAGATGATGTATTATATACAGGATATCTATGTAAAGTATAAACAAGTAGTAAGCCATGGTACTCTATAGACCAATAATGATGAAGCAATCATCTACAACCGCGCCCGGTTCTCATTCTTAGCACCCCACCCGTCCACCAAGATTTTCTCTCCCTTCATCCGCCACTCCTTCGTGTCCGCTAACAGCTTATCAACCTCGCTATCAGGTAGGTGACTGGCGATCTCACTAAGCGGGATCTCCTTGTTATTCTCCGGCTTGAAAGCAAAGAACTTTAGCTTTCCGTCCGCCCGATCCTTGATATTCCCCGCGATGGCGTCGACACAGAACGAACCCATGGAGTCGTAGAAGGCTTTGCCGGCGGGATGACCAGGCATCATCATCCCGAAGCAGTGGGGCATGCCTTCGACTTGTTCTGCGATGACAGGGACGCCGGCAACGTGCATGCGCCGCGCGACGACAAGATCTTCGTCTGTTAGACCTTCTTCACCGGTGGAGATGTAGATTGGAGGAGAGTTCTTCCAGAGATCTGAAGGAGCCGCGAGGGGAGAGACGAGAGGGTGAAGAATTGCGGAGGCATTGACGAAGTAATCGACGCGCGGTGGATTGGTAGGCCAGATTGCATCCGCGGGAATGGGAGGTGGTCGAAATGGTTCACCGTTGGCCTCTGAAGACGAGAAGGGGGAGGGCGCTGGGAGGAAGTCGTAGGGCGCATTCTTGCGGATGGAGGGCATGGACCGGGAGATGTCGCACCAAGGGGAGGAGACGGCGACGCCACCGGGTGGAGTGATGGTAACCGGGGTGTTGTGGAAGGTAACTGTGGTAGAGGTGCGATGCAGGGTGAGGAGGGTCTGAAGGAGAACGAGGCTGAGGTTTCCGCCCGCAGAGTCGCCGGCCAGAATAATCTTGCTAGGGTCGATAGGGTCGTGGAGAGAACCCGGAGGAGGAGCGACGAGGTATAGGTATGCGGTAAGAGCGTCGACGAGGGCGGCGGGGAAGGGGTTCTGAGGGGCGAGGCGATAGCGAACAGAAAGGACGGGGGAGTTTGTACGCTTGGATATTTGGGACACGGTAGGACGATGAGTGCAGGGGTCCATGAGGCTGGATTAGTTAGCTGCTTGATCACGAAAGCCTATTTGTTTCGACTCACTAATATGCGCCACCATGGAAGTAGAGGACAACCATATCTGCATCATTCTCCTTCTTCAATTCGGCGTACTTCTGCTCCACCGACAGCTCCGGCTCAGGCGCATTCTTGCCCACGCTTCTGCGATACCCCGTCCACTCGGCCTCGACCGGTCCAACTCCGGGTATATCGTAGGTTTCGCTGCCCACTTTCAGCGCCTCGATCGCCTTTATAACTGCTTCCTGAACATCCATTTCCGGCTGCGGAATCCTGACTTTCGACACCCACATCGGTCCCTTTATTCCGGGATCATGCATCGCTCCTTTTTGTTGTTTGCCAACGGGAGTTCGGCGACCCGTGATGAATGAGCGAATGATAGTGACCGTCATTTCGGTGCGCAGGTCCTGCTTGCCCGCGCCTGGCGACTGGCCGATGCCATGGAGAAAAGCCGTTCGTAGGATGAGAGGAATCCTCGGTAGGAGCGCCCAAAGAAGAGCGAGAGGATTGTTGAGGGCGCTCATGGTGCGGCTGCTGCAAGGAGGGAAACTAAACTCAAAGAATGACACTCCGAATACCTACAGCCAAAAAAAAAGAAAAGAAAAAAGGAGAAAAAGCAAAGAGGTTGAGGGGTTGAAGAGGAAAGGAGGCGGGATTGCGGAGAAGATTTGCGGGAGCCGAGGCTGCCCTGAGTGGCGCTGCCTGTTAGAACGTGTCCCTGTCACCTTTCATTATATGAAATTCAATACTTTTTCAACCATATCCTTCCTAACCATTCTAAGCCCTTTATCAGTACTCCTACTCGTACCGACGACCACGGCGAAGCCTCTGAACCCCGGCGCCAGCGCCAATACCAGCACCAGCCGCATTATCCTCTGCACCTCCACTTCCGCCAGGACTAACTAGTGCGATACACCCAACATCCTTATCACAATCCACATCGGTAATCTGAATCGGCAAGACGCGCAGTATCCGCACACGCTCCAGACCGGGAAGCGTACTTCCTCTCTTCGGAAGCGGGACATGGGGAATTTTCCTTGTTAAGGACGAAACATAGCCAAGAATATTAGGCGCTCTAGTTACGGAGTGAAGAAAGATCCTTGAAAGAGCACAGAGCTGCAGCATAACTGTCGATATAATAAACAATGTTACCCAGGTAGGGCTGGTCTGGTACACTGTGATGCTCTGAGAAGCTGATCCTGAGGTGGCGTTGAAGGCTGGATTGAATCTTGATGGCTCGGTGAGGTTGACAGGGTTAGAGATCCCAGCTCTGGTGATAGTGAACGGGGCGGTGGATGTCTGCTAGTATGTGTTGAACATGGTGGTGAGTCTGGTGGAGAGGAGCTCGGGGTTCGTGGCTCCCCAGTTACTTTTGTATTCTAGGTCGAAGAGCACATTTTCTCCGTAGATGTAGCTGTCTGTTGGAGAGGATTGATACAAGTCTACGTTGCCGGCTGCGTTCGGTAATGTCCTGATAAAGTTAAGCAATGTAACAGGGCCGATTTATCCTGGTACTCGGGCCTACTAAATGGCGATGATGTTGTAGGTCGTTTGTCTTTTTCCAATTGACGCATGCGGGATACCGCACATTCAGCGCTTTCGCATGTAACCCACGACTCGACTTGGATCGTGGAAAGAGTGCAGTTAAAAAGCGCTATCTGCCAGGTTGGAAACTCTCGAGACCTGTAGAATAGGTTGAGTTGGGACTTGGTGTTAGATAATGTTGTTTGAGTGAAGCTAGTATTAATGAAAAAGTTGCTATATGGTATGTCTTGTGAGCTTGTCCCATAATATCTGAAGAGGTCCGACGTGTTATGGTGATAGAGCAGCGGCTCTCCCATTCTTTGCAAAGCCTTGTCTCTTGTCATATCGTCTGCAACGAAGTAGCAATCAAAATCGAAGTATGATAACTAACCGGAAATTCCACATCTTTGTGGGATGGAAATTCCCTTCAATACAAGGCCGATTAGAGACGAATACGTGGTCGAACTATTATCAGACAGTAATCCTCTCCAGGTGTTGTCGTCACTGCTTGCGGGCTTGTTTAGCGGGGATAGAGTACGTAGCAATGGGATCTTTGGCCAGCCCCATGCATCTTAAGGGGAGCGTTTGGCTTCTTTTGATGCGATAAGTGATGTTGTATACATTGACCTTATAGGAGCCTTAGCTTTATCCCAGTTGCTTGCCCCTATGAGCCCAGAGGCATTTGTCATGTTCATATACGCCAGCGCGACATCGGCTACCACGGTCGATGGTGTCTCAAAGATCATTCTCAGAGCACTTTGGCCGCCGAGGGGAGATATTGTCCACAAGAGAAGTATGCATAGCGTCAAGAAGGCAGGGCGACGTAATGCAAACATTAATAAGAATGTTCCAGCAAGGCTAGTGCTTCCGTTCAGTTGCTCCAAAGTCTAGACAGCTGGTTGTCAGATCCATGAGCGTGATAAATAAGTGGTCTCTCCAATATACGTACCCCAAGTGAGGCAGACCTTTCCGCTCGCCAAAGAGCGTAGCTGCGCATCATACTGCCGACAATGGCGGCAAAGACAATCGGAAATACAGAAGGGGCCAGCTTCGTTGTTTGGATAACTTTCGCTCCATAATCGGAAACATCATCGCCGTCGAGACGTATCGCGGTGATAGCAAGTGCTAAAGTTTACATTCAGCTCGAGCAACCTTGCTATTAAGAGATGAGAGCAAGCATAGAGGACTACTTACCGAGGAAAATAATAGGAATTAAAGCTAGAATAACATCAAAGGATAAAGAGGAGGTGTCAGATCGGGCGTTGCTTCTCAGCTCCTTAGGTTCAACCGGCCACCTGTAAACATACACCTGAGCGCTCGGTGGCGTAGAGATGCTTGTGCGGCCTGATGTAATCGTCTCTTCCATGTCATACTGCGGAGGTATCTCATCTGCTTCAGCCGGTACCGATTCGATTTCATCAGACGATGGTGGTAAGAGCTGAAGCTCGCTTTCCTGCCCGCTAGATTGGGCCATCGTGACAACACTTAATGGCGTGGATCTGGCCCGTGAGAGAGGAAGGGGCGACACGAGGGTTATATGTGGACAAAACCACAGTTCAGTCTCACCTCATGTGACGGATCGAGGTTGTACAGAGCTAAAGGCTATATATACATTGTGGTCTTACCGGCAAGGCTTGGGGAAGATATGCTAGGAAATATTGAAAATAAATCACAATCACTTGCTACAAACAAGCCTAACCTGCAGAATGATGAACTTGGCTTTGTGTCCCTAAACAAGTTTTGATTTGTAGCCGGTTGCCAACTTCTAAGAAAGATAGCTCTTTGAGCGCGCCCAGCTCTGCATGTGTCCTCCCTGCTCTGATGGACATGACAAGGCATCTTGATTGGACCACAAATTATTCCGAGACCATATATCCCCGTTGACCAAGTACAACAATAATTCACCAAGCAAAGGATACTGAATGGAAGCTAGAACTAGGGATTCGATGATACAAGAACTAACTATCAGTAACTATACAACGTGGTTGGTAATGCTCGCGTCTGTACATGGTAGAATTTCCAGAGTTAAATCAAGTATTGGAGGCTTAGAGTAAAGCCTCAACATCATACCAGTACCATCTTTGCTTTGAAATCTCGATATTTGGCTGTCTAATATGTATATGTTTATTTCGAAGGTCAAATCAGATATATATACTACCACGTCACCAGCCCCTGACTTCTACTCAATGATATCCAATCAACCTCCAACATGTTGGAATGATATGCACCTAGCCGTGCCGCATGCCTGGTGAGTATAAATACCCATGGAAATATTGCTCCCCTTTCCCTTCTTTCCATTAATATTTCTCTTTTTAAGTCTAAAAACGGATTATTTGTCCCGTTTTAGCCTTATCTGTATTACGACTCCGTACCGTACCCATGTCCATCTCGGCGGATACTGTCATCGCCATTGTTAGCGCTCTGCTATCCTCGCTGCAGACTGGCCTCTCTGTCTTTGAGTGCTGGCGGAGGAGGGCAAGGTCCCGATGTGACGGTATGTACTTTTGTCTTTTTACTTTTCTCCCTTATAGGTATGTACTACTATTCTCGGATACTAAAATTTGATACATGGTGGAAGATCGCCCAACTCCGTCTGGAGACTATATACTTCCCCGCTGGCAGTCTCCTTCCCCTCTACATAACGCTCTCGTTCAAAGAGACGAGAACATGGCCCTTCAGATACAGCCACTTATACTGGGAAATGAGCAAGGTACTACCTCCAGCCCTCGGCTTGCCCCGCCTTCCTTTAAACGCTTACACATCGTGGCCCTAGTACGCAGTAGAGCCGCCGGCATGCATTTCAGTTCAAGAACTATGCTGGAAACAAGCTTCGTCGTTGATTATCATGTCCCTGATTCTACTTGATGAGTTGGTGATATAGAGTATAGTCTGGTGTCAAGTTGACCACAGGCTTGGGGCATGGTTACAGAAGCTGGAACGTTCTTTCCTTGCTCGGTTTGGCAATGGTAAAAGGGAGACTGTTTGATTAAGGGTTAATCTGCAATCTGGGATTGGGCTTGTTTTTGGTCAGCGAGACAGATATACTTAGGCCGCCTAAGCCTCTAGGAAACTGACAAGTACTGCCTATTAGTGGAAGGACAGCCAGACAGTCTGGCTTAGTGGCCTCCTTTGCACGAGGCAGAGCACAAGGCAGAGTGCAAGGCAGAGTGCAAGGCAGAGTGCAAGGCAGAGTGCAAGGCAGCATCCAAGCCCTGTGGCTGGGCCATGCTCAGTCATAGATTGCCGCCTAATGGTACTAAAGTTTAGCAGGTATAGTCTTCTCTCAAAGGGCCACCATATAGTACACCTGAGCACTTGATACTCGTGGAGCCCACAGCCGCACCCTCAAACAGCCCCCTTTCTCCCAACAACAACACCCAGCCTCAGTGCCAGAACCCTTCCACCATCCTCTCCAAAATACTCCCACAACTTTTTGATCTCCTGCTCGATCTTCCTCTTTCCCTCCGTCTCTCCATTTTTACTCACTATCCTCCCCACGACCGTGTCCAGAGACTGAGCCTGCCACTTCTGCGCACGTAACTTGAATTCCTCGCCGCGGTCATGCTGCGCATATCCCGTATTCCGCACATCGACGAGGCCAACTCGCTCAAACGTTTCTGCGAGAGATGTTGGAGCGTCGATGGCTAGATTCTTCGTCTTCAAGAAATCCAACCACTTTGATACAAGGAATAAGCACCGCGGGTCGGTTAGGTTGTCGTTGGTGGGTGATGAAAGGAAAGAGGAGTTTATGTCTGTCCATTGGATGTAGCCGCCAGGTTCTGTTGAGGATCTCTGTCAGTTCAAGACTCTGACGCATTTATTCCATCCTAGCAGCGCATATCACCAAGCAGTAGAATGGGACAAGTGTAAGACATACTCAAAATCTCGACCAAATTCCTCACGGCAACCTCATACTCGCCTTGCGGAAT
The DNA here is from genome assembly GCF_047715735.1 of Aspergillus multicolor. Taxonomy (NCBI): domain Eukaryota; kingdom Fungi; phylum Ascomycota; class Eurotiomycetes; order Eurotiales; family Aspergillaceae; genus Aspergillus; species Aspergillus multicolor. Next base: position 734,790 of record NW_027395960.1, read on the forward strand.
CGCTGCAACAAGCAACCGAACATACACCAGGTCATATTTCCCATGATGCTCAGCCGGAAACGGCTTCAAGACGTCATGCAGTGAGAAAGATACATTCTCAGGCGGAGACCGCGGAAACTGCTCAGCGGAGATGTCGAAGCCGTGGAAGGTCCGGTGTTCCTGGGAACCGGGGAACTTGGCGTTCAAGGCATCGCGTGCTTGTAGAAGCCAGATCCTACATATAATATCAGCACTCTGTTACGGTTGATTGGAAAATGTTGTAGGGCTTGATATTGCATAACTCACCCGGTCCCGGTTCCGACATCAGCTACCGCAGAGATATTCTGAAGAGGAAGAGAGGGGTCAATAGGCCGTCGACGGCTTGTTTGATGAAGTTATGTTGCTCGTTCAGACTGCTCTCGTTAGTACTTGCTTTGAAAAATCCAAAATAATCGAGGTTCGGCGTACCGGTTCGACTCTGTTTCGTCCCTAGCTAGAGGGTAAATCTCCGAAGCGTCGCCCATACCGGCTGATGCTAAAAGGATATCAAGTAATCCCAAATTTGTCCCAGGTAAGCAGCACTGACAAGCACCTTTTGACTGGGGTGGTCACACCCTATATACCCCGTGGAGTGGGACATGACTGATAAGATCAGGCCAGCCGAGAGGGTCTGGTCTCACCTTAAGCAATAGGCTATCGGCTGCTGACCTGAGGAATTAATGACGATAATGATGAGTTATGGAGCAGATACCCCAAAGCGTAAGCGTACCCAGACCGGCTGAAGACGGATCACCTGAAACGAACCGTCAGTCCAACGGTCTGACAGGCGTCCCACTGCGGAGTCGTGGAGTAGCGGAGAGAAGATTATGGCCATTGCTGATTGCTCACGCGACTGAGTAGTCCGGATATATCGGCTTGCGTCATGCATCGCTAATATGATTATTCGATCTTTATCGTGGATAAGCTTCGTTATACACGTGCTTAGCCTTACCATGGCCGCGACATTGGACCCCAATGTCGGAAAGCCTATTCATTACCTCCCAGAACCACGGATGATTATTTTAAGTATGAGCGCTTTACTATTGCAAAGTGCGGACCAGTTATGGACCTTGACAGGACGTTCTTCATGATACCTGATCGCTGAAATCCTAATAATCGGTGTTGACGAGACCATAACCCAAACAAGCCACTACTCAACCCGCAACGCATCATTCGTAACAAACGCCTTAAATCTCCTCGGCGCAACCTTATCCTCATACAAGCGATCGATCTCCTCCGTCGACAAGCCTGCAGTGTCAGGAACAAGGAAGTAAGCGCCGATGACAAGAAGCACCGTAATCCCGGCAAAGGGAAAAGCAGTGCGGGCACCCAGATCGCCTGAGTCAACGTTGTACATGTATGGCACTGTGAATGTCGTCACCCAGGTCGAGAGGGTCTGCGCGAAGACGCCGATGGAGAGCGATTTGACGCGCAAGCGGTAGGAGGAGATTTCGGCGGCGATGGGCCAGCCGACGGCTTGCATTAGACTTGTTTGGATGGAGATTAGGACGTTCCTGTGTCGGAGAACTTGTTAGTCGTGTGGGTGTGGAAGATGAAAACGTAAATTGGAACGTACATGAGAACAGCGACTGCCCAGGATGGTCCCATGCCTGAAGCATAGTAAAGACAGCCTATGACGATCAGGAAAGCGAGATTGATGATACAACCAGCAAGGAGCATCCTCCGCCTGCTGACGAACTTGCCGATGAAGCCGGTTGCAAGGATGATGATGATGGCTAGTGCGAAGCCACCGATGGATATGTCGAAGACATGCACTGATGGCAGGCCGAGAGTAAGGAGGAAATAAATGGACTGTGACAGAAAGGCGGCACCACCAAGGTTTGCTGTACTGTAGAGGAACATGACGGTGAGAGTTCGCTTGAGGTTGTATCCTCTGAAGCAGTCGATGTATGAACCAGCGGAAATGCGCTGCTGCTCCTGCTCTTCGGAGATAGTCTTGACGAGGTACGCGAGACGGTCGTCGACGCTGAACTTGGAACTGTAGAGCTGCTTCATGACTTTCTCTGCCTTGTCGACGCGGCCTGAGTTAATGAGATAGACAGGTGACCTAACAGGATAAGCATTGAGTATCCTAACAGCGAAAGGGGTCTTACTCTGGGGCCAAAAAGCATGCAACCGTGAAGATACCTCCAACAGCCCATTGTATAGCGAAGACATTTCGGAAGGCTTGCTCATCCATGTTCGGAACGAAGATCCTCACAATTCCCATCGCAAGACCCTGCATGAAAACAATAAAGACGACCAGGATGGTTTGGATTGGCACGCGAAGTTTGAAGGGCGCAACCTGGCGTTGTCAGAACCAGCCTAGCAACATACTTTCTTATCAGAGACTCACCTCTGATGCATACGTCGTTCCAATAGCCATCCCTGCTCCAAGCGCCAGGCCACATACCATCTTGCCTGCAAGAAGCGCACCCCTGCTCTTCGCATAGTAGAGAACTACTGTTCCAACACAAGAAACAATACCCGCAATAACCCCAGGCCACTTTCGGCCGAATCTGTCAGAGATCATACCGACGCAGATGGCACCAACAGCCTGCAGCAGGGATGTCATCGACGTCCAAAGTGATGTCCAGATAGATGGAAGGTATAGTCCCGATTCATTGACATTGCCAAAGTACATCATGAATGCAGGCATCGCGATGGTTGAGCCGTTGCTGATCTGATCGTATCCGAACATCGTGCCTGCAGCAAATGCGACGCTGCCTGGGATGCATTAATCTCATGCCTGGGGCTGGGTTAGGGCTTACTTACACGCCATTACGGCTCGAGGATGCAGCTTCACTGTAGCCCAGAGGCTCAGCTGGCGCTCTTCCTCCTGGATGAGACGACCGCGCTCAGCAGCATCGTCGGTGCTGTTGATTGCTTTCTCGATGTGGGCAGCATCAGCTTTGATGTCTTTATCTCCCATGATGCCAGGGTCTGCACTCTTGTCTTAGGATGTGAGTGAAATGCAGAGTGGTAGGATGTTACTCGGACAAGGAGCTACGGAGTGATGGGCGGGGGATATAAGGGAAGGATACCCCACGGGGCCATGTGCAGGGCTAACGGTTTGCTTGAGTCTGACCGCAAACCGAGGATACACTGTTTGCGTGTATAGTTCGCCTCCCTGGAGGATCCTGGGGTAGTTGTGCATGGATATGAGGGATATCCGGGGAAGGACTGGGGTCGGATAACCCGCAGTTCCTTGCTGATCCAATGGCGATCGAATCCAAATCCGACCAAATCCGGTGGCACAGCGTGGCCATGGCGTTTCGAACAAGCCGTAACAATGTAAAATCTGATTTGCTGCTCGCTCGGGCTGTCTTTCACCGAGCTCTCCTTCCAGATAAGCTGGGTGATGTACATCGGCACTGACTCGGACAAGCCGACATTTGCCTAGGTAGGTATATCCGATGCAGTAAGTCTTGGAATGTTGAGCTGATATGTACCATGCATATGAAAAAGGTTGAACTAGTGTAGATTTAGTTTTGTCTGATGTAGGGTCCCGATGGTATAAATAGAGTCCAGGGGTCAATGCCCGGGCAGTCGTTGAATCAGTGTGGTGCCATCGCCAGCCCATGTATTTATGGAGGTGAAGCAACCCCCAGCTCATGCATAAGCTCACACAGGCTCATGCAGACAGGGGCCCTCCAGGCCTCGCTAGGTCGGATTGAGACAGATGCAGGCCTAGCCATGTGACTCCAAAATGAGGCCGCCTGGATCTCATGGAGCCCGGCCACTTTCGTTCTTGCTCCCATGTTTAAAATCATCTTCGGCCGATTGGCGGCCTTTCTCCTCTTTCGTACCGCTCTCAGTCGGGTTATCCAACGGGTTAAGAGCATCGCGATAAACCCCCTTCTCCTCCCCCTTCAAGCCAAACCCGGAAGGGTCCCTCCTGATCAGAAAATGCTGTACCTTGGCGTCCGACCCCTGCATCTGCTTCACTGTATTCTCTCTCCGCTGATTCAAAAATCTCGTCGACTGCTCATTCAGCTCCTTCAAGCGATCCTCGTACCCGGTACTAACCGTCGTAATCCAAGACGCCTGAACCGCAGCACCCATAAAGAAGAGTAGTACAACAAATATCACAAATGTTTTGTGATCGACTACCGTCTCTTGCTTAGGGTTATTCCGATTATACCATCGCTCCCAGTCCTCCCAGGTCGCGTTGTTGTAGATCGGGTCATTCGGTGTTCTGCGTCGACACTCGGGCGCTGGGTTAAACGCCCATCCCATCCCTGTCGCATCGTACGCCGCTCGTCTATTCGAGTCTGAGAGAATCTCATGTGCTGTAACAACGATGCGGTAGCGCTGAAGCCGGATTTCGGGCGTGATATCTTTGCATAGCGGGTGGTCGTTGCAGGGCCGGTCAGGGTGATAGATCTTGACGAGCTCGTAGTAGCGGTGCTTCGAGTACGGGGCGCCGCGGGTTTGCCCAATCACATCGTATGGCGTGAATGAAGGAGTTGACGGCCATGAGAAGTCTTTCTCTGGGCTATTGCCAGGAGCCGTAGCATAGAGTCGGGGACGGGCGGAGGCGTAGCATTGCGGGGCTGGAGATTGGCTTGCCAGCAGCAACCCGCTATAAGATGTTATCTTGGTCTTCCTGAACATTCCGCATCGTTCCAATGGGAAAGTTAACGAACTTCCCCCGTCGTTTACATAGAGATGAAGGGAAAGCAGATGCCGATGGTGGGCTGTTCTCGCCGCAGCAGCTCCGAAGACCCGGCCCCGGGCTCGTCACGTGCACTTCAGCTTCATTCTTTGCCGTCATAGCTTCATCTTCAATGAAACAACACCGATCAGTTGAACATGCCTCCTTCAGAAGACGAGTACTCGGATTGCCGACGCCGACGGCCGTCAGATTCTCGAAGTCCTGACCGCGACCGCGATCGCGACAGGCGGGGGCATCGTCATGACGACTACAATGACAGCAGCTCGCGCAAACACCACCGGAGTTCTGGAAAAGACAGTCCCAAAAGACGCTCGTCGCGCAGTCCCTCGTACCGAACAAGCCACCGAAGAGACTATGAGCGCCGACATCCAGAACGCTCGGAGCGAGCAGAGGATCTAGACGACGACCGACGGCGCCGACACCGTTCACCAGAAGAACGCTCACTCCGCAGACACCACGATCATGACCGGCATCGTCACCGCGACCGCGATCGCGAACACAGCCATAGAGATAGGCACTCCAGAAGACACCGAACACGATCTCGATCACGCTCCCCCAAGAAACGATCCGATTCCCCACCCTCTCGCGCTCCCGCACGCTCAAAAACCCCCCTCCCCTCGCAACAAGACGCATACAGTACCGAAGTCACAGGTGAAGCACCACCACCGGATAAAGAGAAGCCGAACTTCGGCAACACCGGCCGCTTGGCCGCAGAATCTAACGCCGTTACCGTTGGTGGCGACACGGTCGTCCTCAAATACCACGAACCTCCTGAAGCGCGCAAGCCGCCTGCCAAAGAGTCATGGCGTCTCTACGTGTTCAAAGATAGCGATCTGCTGGAGATGGTGGAACTCAATGAGCGGAGCTGCTGGCTTGTAGGGCGTGAGCGGTTGGTTGTTGACTTTCCGGTTGACCACCCTAGCTGTTCGAAACAGCATGCGGCCATCCAGTTCCGGTTCGTCGAGAAGCGAAATGAGTTCGGGGATCGGATCGGCAAGGTCAAACCGTATCTCATTGATCTGGAGAGCGCGAACGGGTCGAGTGTTAATGGCGATCCAGCTCCGGCAGGGCGGTACATGGAATTACGGGATAAGGACATGCTGAAGTTCGGCAATAGTTCTCGAGAGTACGTTCTCATGCTTGATACCCTCAAGCCCGATTCATAGTACATATACCTACATCGATCTATACAAAGCCCAATACAAGGCATTAAATATAAGCAACACCAAGGTGGAGTCCACATCATGTCATTATTTGTTGTGCCTTGGCAACATAACTAGAAATACAAGAGCAAGCTTTCGCTTTTCTTTCCATTCAACCCATCATCAATCATAAGACCCTACAATCCAGTGCAGGTTGTCTATGAACGGGCCTTGAACTCCCCAGCAACCTCCTTAGCCTTCCCCTTGGCCTCACCCGCAACCTCCTGTCCCTTCCCCTTAGCCTTACCAGCCAACTCCGCAGCGTCACCCTTCAACTCGCCTGCCTTCTCCTTAGCCTCCTTTTGCGCCTGGCCAGAGCCAACGGCGTCCTTGATCTTGTTTGCGGCGGCCTCTGCGACATCGTTAGCAATCAGTCCCTTTACTTTGAACACATATCGCCTCCGGCGGAATAGGGTGGAACATACCGCCAGTCTCAATTCCCTTCACAGCAGCATCGGAGACCTTACGGTCGGCCTTCTTGAGCGTGGACTTTGTGGCGTCGATGGGGCCTTGCGAGCGGACGGCTGTTGTGCTCAGCAGGCGGGAGGATGTGAGGGGGAGACGAGAGGCGGGGCGAGTGGCGCGGGTGAGGAAAGACATTGTGATTGTGGTAGATGTGTTTGTGGTGGTGAGGTAGAGTAGAGTAGATGGTTTGTAGTGATTTGGTTCGATTTGATTTGTTTGGGATATAGTAGACAAGTAAAAGAAAGCAACGGGGCGTTTGGCGTTGGTATATATAGGGCGTCGTGGTTGGCTGCGATGCTTGATGTCATCGATACGGCGCTGGTGTCAGTGTGACGTCGGTGACTTGGACAGCACGAACAGGCCACGGAGGATCTACAGTTACAGCCCTACCTGTTCCGTACTCAGCGCATGCTTCGACAGGGTTCTCGAGTGGATTCGATAATATAACCCTGGAACGAGTTCGATTATGTGCTTTGTGGGGTATACATGCGTCTATAGATACAAATCATGACATGACCGAGAAAATGGAGCAAAAACCAAGCCCTAATCCGCAAACCCGAACGATCGATGCCCCTTACCAGCATCAACACCAGCGCCTGACTATCCGATGCAAGTGTAACTCTCCACACCATGAACTTTAATGAAAAGTGACCCATGTAGCATATTTCCCATGCTGATCAAAACAATACAATGCAATGCAACAATATGTCCGTGCAAGCTTTTAAGTATACAGCAATACAGCAAAACCATGCATAAACCAACACCGCGATATGCAGAAAAGTCAACAAACCTTCCTAGGCGAACCTATGCTCCATCAATTTACTTTTTCTGCTTTTGCTTTGATTTTTTTTTTTTAGATCGTCCCGATCCCTAGCGGGTCAAAAGTCCAGCCCTAACCCGGGCGGGTACGGATGGGACGGCGTGCTTCCGCTCCTAGCTCTCGCTCGATTCGCACTGCCGATCAGGAACTCCTGTGGGTAAAAGCCTGAAGCGGGAGGCTCATGCGTCGGTGCTGGAAAGAGAGGGCCGGAGCAATTTTCGTGACTGTAGACGTGATACTGAGAGTGCGGTTGTGGTTGAGGGTGGATGCCGTACTGGTACTGGGGGTTTGCGCGTAGCTGGGCTTGAACATCGACTCTGTGCGTCCCGAAGTTAAGGGCTGGTGGAGGCGGGGGTGGCATTGCTGCATGGATAGCAATCTCGGGTGTCGGCGCGGGCATGTACTGTTTTTGGGCTACTGCAGCGTAGGAGTTGTCTGACGAGAGATTGGAATATGGGCGCTGCGTGACTTGCATAACGGGGTCGGAGCCCCAACTTCCAGGGCCGGACAGAATTTGTGGGTGAGGCGGTGGTGAGACGTGCGACGAGTACCGACGACTCTTTGGATCAGTAGACCAAGACTGATTAGATCTTCCCGAAGGGCCGCGTGACATGAATTCCGACGCCGGATCAGACGAGGGCGGGGACGCTCTGGGCATGATGGCGGATGGATGAGACCCCGGGATGGAACTGACGTTTGTCGATGACTTGCTGCTAAAGCCTGGGGTTCCTGTTCCCTGATATCGCCAACGGGGAAGTTTGGTCTCGATATTGCTCTCATAGGGGATGCCTAGGGCTGGGGTGCTTAGCGACATATCCGCTGGGACAATTCGTCTTCCCGTGCTAGGATTGACGAGGTACTGAGTATCGAGATCCAAGGCGTTCATGTGCTGCAAAAGGTGGTGGTCTGGTTCGCTGTAGGTCGAGAAACTCAGCGGGTCTTGTTTGAAGTCATTCTCGACTGAGTATGTTGACAGCGACTCTTCCGAGGCCCGACTCTGTATCATCGAGAATACGGGACGCTGTCTTCCACCTGGAGAGGAGGAAGCCCGGTGGGTCTTGGATGACGGGATGGGCTCTCTGGCGTGCGCAAGTCTTGAGGCCATATAAGCATAGGTTGGGGCATTCTCCTCTGACTGGAGCGGAGAGATCCGAGAAGCACTACGCTCACTGGACTGCGTCGGACTCGCTTTGTTAACAGCCGACAATGCTTCGGACGCCGTGCGACAAGGAGTTCGGTCGGTTAGGGCTCCGCCAGATAAACTCCTCCATACCGGCGTCTTCTCGAGAACTGGGGCCGCGGGCTCAGAATTTCCGACTCGAGGAAATCCAGGCCTCCGCCTTGGTTTCTGTCTCTGGTTTTCCCTCGTTTTTGATGACGGCCTGGTCCTTGACGGGTTTTCGACCACATGCCACCCTTCGTCGTCCGTCTGATGGTACGGGCTAGCCGGTGATGGCTTTGGGCGCTCGGTTGACTGACTGAGTTGTGATCTCGCTGGAGACCTAGCCCGAGCAGATTCATCATCCGTCAAGTATCCATCTTTCATAGGCCCCTCATCCTTGAACTCGTCCGATTCGCGACTAGTTGAGTATCTGAAAATATGAGGAATAATGGGGCCCAGATTGACTTGCTGGTGTTGTATCAAGCGAGCCTCCTGCGGCGACTCTGAGCGCAAAGGTACGATATCGCTGAAGTCAAGAGTCAGCTGGCGAGACGGCCCATCGGACGCGGTCGAGTCTGGAAGAGACGAGGAGCTGCTGGAGCGATCAAAGACGGATCGATGTTTGCGGATAGAATCCTGCGAAGAACTCGGTGAAATCCGAACAATCTCGCTGCGGATTATCTTCATGGCGTCCTTGAGTTGCTTCAGGGCGTCGCTGACTATGCCATGCGAAGTCTTCTTCGGGAAGTTCTTCATCAGCTGCGAGGCATGCGTCTCGTACTCGCGATAGTCCTTGACCGACCCGCAGTCGTCGACGCGATCCATACGGCACTTTGCATTTTCGAATGAGGTGCAGAAGACATGGATAGCGACAACAAGCCAGGAGTCATAATATCCTGTGTTTTGCCCGGAGCGCGAGCCATTAGTCCTGTTCTCCTTATCCATGATCTTGAGCTCGTCGCGGCAGAACCCCTGGACGACGCTGTGGATCTTGACAATATCGGAGACACCAGAGTGGGCATACTGGGTGAAGAATCCCTCCTGGCTGCTTTCTGTCTGGGACTCTGACATTTCAGGCATCACCGCTTTGGGGTCTATCATATACCTCTCGGAGATTGGTGACAGAGGTGTTTGAAGTAGCGGGTATTTGTCTGAAGTTCTCTCGATAAGACCGTATCGGATCAAGACTCCCAGTGTGGTGTCAAGATCACCAGGCTCACCGTGCCTGCTGCTGGTAAAGACTTCAATGTTCCAAGCCTGCAGGAACGATTTTCCCAGTGTGATCAGTCCAACTGGGACTTGGTGCCCTAAAAAGGACAGGAGATTGATAAGATTCAAGGCCTGGTAGTGCTCTTCCCGGAACAGATCGTGCATGATGTTGAGAAACGGCTCAGCAAGCTTTTCGTCCGTAAAGTGCGAGTTGATATGATATTTCTCGATGGGCTTGTCCGTTGTGCTAAGTCGGTGACTGATGGCATGGATGGCCAGCGGCAAGCAATCATAATGTGTCACCACTTCCGTTGCCTTGCGAACCTGTCCCTTTGTCGGCCTCTTGATCCCAAGATCTTTGAAGAGAAGCTTGCACGCATCCTCCACTTGAAGTGGAGCTACCATCAGGCAGTACGGCTCGTATAGACGTTGCTTCTTGCGCAGAGTCTTGTCCACTGAGGTATAGATGATGGCGCATCGCTCTTTGAACGGGAGAAACTGCTTGAAGTCATTGATATCATCATCATGAGCAAAGCTCACTCCGTCGAAGACAAGAAGCCATTCTTGTCGCGATTGTAGCCAATGGCGGACCGACTCGATATACTTACTTGATGATTTGGTTTCAGGGCTCTGGAATTCTTCGCCGTCAGTCAAAGTCGCAGCTTGAGCGATGTCCCAGAAACATTTGTACGTCGATTGGCGGCTCTTCGCGTCAATCCAAAATATACCACCGGGGTAGTCGTCGCGGTGATTCCATACATACTGGCGTGCAAGGTGCGATTTACCAGACCCTGGGACCCCGCAGATGAGTACTGCCATCAGATTCTCGGTTCGCTTCTTTGCTTTGAAGAGTCGGGTGTGTAATATATCAAGCTCTTTCTGCATGCCGAAGAACGTCGCATTGCGATGGAACCCAGGGGGTACCACCCAGACCGACCCCTTCTGCAAAGAGGAAGACATCGACAGGCTCACACTGTTTTCTAACGACTCAGGGGCTGGGGCTGGAGCTGGGGCTGGGACAGGCGTTGGGACATGGACTGGTGATTTATCGGTGGATGGCAAGTACAGTACAGGGGGATTAACTAAGAGGACAACCGTCAGCAAAGAACTAGGTTAAGTTAAGCATTGATGTTAGGGTACATGAAGCGTAACGCATTCCGAGACGGAAAACAGCATGAAGAACATGGGCCATGGCCATAAGGATAACTGATCCCTTCGAAAAGGTACAGCTAAACCCTATATTGAAGTATTTGACCATGGCCAGAAAAGACCTAAAAGGCTAATGGCAATTGGAACAGAGTCAAGTGCGGTGGGGGTAGAACACGAAATCAGCGTCAAGGGGTTCCTCAATCTCATGTTGCTTCATAGTAATAGAACGCGCACCGCCTGAGGACTGGGGGGTCGTACCAGGAGCGTCACTGGGCCGTGCCCCAACATGAGACCTATCACCCTGGCGTTCAGAGCCGCTGCTCGGGGACACCTCTCCAAAGATCTCTCTCGCTTTCTGAGTCTTGATAATCATCCGGGTTCTTTCCTCCTCATTCCAACGCTCGTGAATCGTAGCAGGCGCTTCGCGGGCAAAGCGTAAGAGAGCCACTGCGACAGCCTCATAGCTAGGCGCGGTCTCGTCGTCAAACTTGCACATGTGGCTGTGATCAGCCTCGATTCCCATTCTTTCGACACCATCGATCTGAGGCGCCGCGGAGCTCTCATCCACGATCAGCGCCCGCGTTCCTCTGACATCCATCGGCAGTGTCTCATGGAAGAAGCATATGCGGAAGCGTGGGACCATGTCCGAAAAGAGGCTATTGATGTTTTGCAGCGTCTCGTTGTTGGTTTTCAAGGCCTTGATAAGCTGGGACGAAGAATCCATGAACTTTCTGGGCAGCACAGCAAAACAGATGTTTTGCAGGAGTACCCCCCATTTCGCAATCTCAGATCCATTGTGGGGAGTACCAAGAAATAGTATGCCGTACGTCGACACGTAGATTGACCGCAGGTGCTCAAGCTTTTCATTTGTAAGGCTGCGAGAGTAGATCAGGGCGCGCTTCACGACCAAACCACCGAGCGAGTGGCAAACGAAGATAATAGGCCGTGCGGTGCAGGTTTTGATCTAAGGAGATTCTATCAGTATGTCTTCGAGGCCAGATGCGAGACGACGAAAGAGCCATGGTCTAGATCAATGTAACACAGAGTGAGAGCAAAGAAGGTGGGGGAGTGCGCGCATTAACATTGAAAGATGAGGCGAAACATACCGTTCGGTTGGCGGCTAAACTTGCCGCCAGTGTCTCAGAGTGATTCAGTATACGATCCTTTGATGCGCCATCTGTAAACGCGGTAACATTTGCATTGTAGCCGTAGCTTAAGATGCGCACTCGACAGGTGCTCAGCACGTCGGGAAGCAGGTCAACAGGCCAGAAGATCCCTGTCTTAGAAGAAGTCCAAGTGCGATGCGGATGACCGTTTAGGCCATGGACGAAAACAATGTCGACGACGGCGTCTGGCGCTTCATAAACGACGTTCAGGCCGTACTGGCGGATGCGGGATGCGATATTCATCGCGCAAAGCAAAGCAAGAGGGCTAAACGCGGCCTTGGACCAGGGTCATGAAGAGCGAGTTGGGTAGTAGTAGGTAGATGGGACAGGTTCGAAGTGTAGGTAGAAAGTTGGTGGGAGTACGGTAGGTAGAAGGCAGACGGGAGCAGTTATTTATGTCGGCCACGGCCCGGCAGTGCAGATGTACTTCCTGGAGATCGACGAGTAAGGCCGGGTAGTGGCATTTACTATTGTTGAGCGAATTTCTACTGTGCCCTGCGGCTTACTGAAGGATTCATCTATTGCCACTGTTGATTTGGTGAAGCTGGCGGGTGCAGGTGAAGGGCCAGCATGACCCGTGAGTGGTCACTTGCGCTGGCCCCTTCCCCTCTTCATCACACTCCGCACTCACAAACCTCAATAAGCTCCTGACTAGACGCGGGAGGGGATTTAAAATTCTAGGGGCAGCACCTGCTCTGTCCGTCGATTTATTTCTCTTCTTGGCCGGGCGCAGGGGTTGTTTAGCCCCGTGGATGAAGCTCTTGTTTCTGAGAGACATGGTCATGACTCTCACTGTGGATATGACACTTCAACTCGCTCTTTACCTCTAAGCAAAGCATGGTTTGCAAGGTTGACTTGCCCTGAGCTAGAGAGGCTGTGGTGCGGCGCCCGATCTCGGCAGATCTCGCCATCCCGTCTACGGTATAGGCTTTTCTTGTGCTATATGACTTGCAGGCTGACAGAACTCATGTCTAGGCAGGGGAAATGCCGTCATTGTACTACGCGATGTGTTACATACAAGAGTTAGGCCGTCATACGCGAACTATAGCAGCCTAAACAATCATTTCACTCTGAGCCATGGTTCAAGTCGGGCATCGTGCCCTGAACCACACGGGCAATACAGGCGGGCGGCCTCGAGATCAGGTCTAGGCAAGGCTGCAGGCACCAGCCTACTTGGGTCAGTGTAGGAGTGTTTGGACCTCGATCAAACCTTCCACTCAGAAGGCAGTGAGGCGCCATTCAGCCTTAATACCTAGTATGACTCAAGGTAGCCGGGGTTACATTTCTGACAGTCGCCGCGTGGGTTGAGTCACTGTGGATAAGGTGCTTAGGCTTCTCACCTAGGGAAGCTTATTCAAAGCACGGTAGTCGACTGGCGGCTGTTGGAACGGGCCTGCTGTACGATAAATGTGCTGATGAATGGACTCAACTACTTAAAGAATTGCCAATTCCGTTGTAAAGGATGAGTTAAATGCGAACTGCTCTCAAGCCGTCAGTGGAAGATGGAGCAGTACACCGCGGAATTGACTTATTGAGGACTGTAGATAAGCTTTATAAGTAAGTGCTAGAACTTAGATGGTTGTTCTTGATCCAGACTTCCCGTCGCGGCCAGTAATTCCGACAAAATGCACCAAGTTATTCAAGTACTTTGTAGCTAGACTCACCCAGCACTTTCCCTTTCGGTTCCCATCTGTCTACCTACTCCTCCTACAACTTCCACATTCTTCACAATAACCCACAATCACCCACTATCAAAGATGTTAACAAGATATCAACGGCGCAAGCGCAAGCGGATCCCCTCTATGGAGGATATATCCGGAAAGAAGCCAAAGGAAAAGGAAGCAGTCTCCGAACCAGCCTCCTGTGATCCGGTACAGCGCTTGAACGAAGATACCTTCAACATGATCCTCGATCTGATACCAGCAGAGGATCTGTTCCGCTTGCAGCGAGTTAGTCAACAGTGGCACGCAGCTCTCAAGTCCTGGATCGAGACAGTCGGCCTCCGCACACGTTTTCCGCACTTCTGGTCGCCAGACCTGAACCTATCTAGCCAGCTTTCCTACGATCACTTCAAGCAATGTGATATGTAACACCTGGCCCTGTCTCCTTGATCAAGTTCTTGCTGATATGGAAAGTTCGTCGAGCATACCTGATGCGATGCGGTCGCCCTACCAAGGTGACCAATTACTGAACGCCGAGCATCTCGCGTCTTCGGGGAATTACGTCGTATGGTCAACGAAGACCTACAGTTATCTGGGAAAAGGATTCGACCGCCATGACATTCATTGGCAATGTTTTGCATCAAAGAAGAAAGGGTTCAGTAATCAACCAGAAGTAATCCGTGCCTATCACTTTCTTTCTGCTGCCCGAGTTATTTGCTTTCACATCATCAAGGATGGTGTGTTTCTCACGCATCTAGAAGGACCCTTGGGAGGTTTGAAATGCGTCGTTTACTCCCCGGTTGAGAGAAAGACTCTTTGGAGCCGATGCTATTCACGCTTTCAACTCTGCCGTTCGGGAGAACAACACAGGATCCCAAGGTTTATCGGAAAGAGGTCAATATATTCCTCGAAGCGGACCCAAGAAGGATATACAGTATCTGCCCATGATCTACACACAGACGAACTCCTTTACGAGTCACCCGAATATCCTATGCAGGACAGTAGCCGGCTCATTTACGTTGAATATACCCTGAACAACAATCTTCAAATATGTATAACAAGCGGTGAAACGGAGCTTATCAGCGCAGTCCACTACAAATATGACCAGGATACCAGGGGCTATAGGACCAAACTCCTAATCCGTGACGGCAGAACTGGAACATAAATATACTGTGCTACTTATCATAACTTTTGGTACTACTCCCTAAGCGTTGACACGGTTTCCAAGAGTTTTATCCTTACTTTAGTTCCCTCCTTTGGTTACTTTTGTTACGAAGTGAAGCCACAGAAATCCGCCATCATGCAGAAGTTCTCATATGAGAGTGGATAAACCAACTACCGATGAGTATTACCTGTCGATAGCGGGAAAGCTGCTTGAGGACTGCTATAAGAACGAGGCTCCTGTCCTTGATTGTTGCTTTATACTTACGAGAGGCAACTGCGTTACACTTGCCAAACGACCCAAATTGAGCCGCTGCGAACGGACGATGGCTGGGCTGCTCCAGCATTATGAGCCGGAGGACTATGCCACCACAAGAAACAACGCAGGTCCTGTAGCTCTGATGAGCGAAACTCACGGGTATGTTTTTGAGTTTTAAGGGAGTTTAAGCATACATCTGCAACTGGTAGGACGATATCTTGGGAATGTGTGACAGCCAGGTATCACCATACTAGATAGAGCCAAGAGATCTTTTCTGTACCCTGCCAGATCAAACCAACGAAACAATCAATTTTAGCTTTGAGAGCGTGGTATACATACAGCCGCTAGCCTCATACCTCCTCCGTAGCAAGTTACCGCCCCCGAAAAGCAGGCTTCCGCTTCTCCCCAAACGCAATCAACGCCTCGCGCCGATCCTCCGTCTCAACAACCCCATCATAAGCCTCATTCTCCGCAACCTCCCCCTTCTGATACCCATTGACCGCCTTAAGCGCCTGCTTAATAGCAATAGGCCCGCCATCACAAATATCCATCGCAAGCTTGATGCTCTCCCTCAGCACCTTCTCCCTTGCAGCACCCTCCTTCCCCTCCTCCTCCGGCAGAATCTCGACCAGCCGATCACACATCCCAATGAAGTACGCCTCTGGGCCCGTCACCCGGCGGCCCGTGAGAATTAGGTCGCGGGCGCGGTTCACCCCGATCAGGGACGGGAGGCGATAGGTGCCTCCGGCGCCGGGGATGATCGCGAGCTTTGTCTCGGGCAGCGCGACGGTGCTGTTTGAGCCGAAGACGCGGAGGTGCGTGCAGAGGGCGAGCTCGAGGCCGCCGCCTAGGGCTATTGAGGAGACGGCGGAGATGGTGGGGATGGGGAGGGCGGCGAGGTCGCGGAATGTGCCGCGGAGCTTGGAGAGGAATGCGTTTGTCCTGTTTTTGCGAACGAGAGTACCAATTAGCTTTCATGGGCTGTAGAAAGAACGAGGAGGGACATGGAGAACGCACTCATCCTTGCTCATGTGCAGGCGCTCCTTGAGATCTGCGCCCGCGCAAAAGGCGGAGTCGGCGTTGCTGCCGATGACAAGAGCCCTGGTCGGTCCGTTACCACCTTCAGCGGAAATCGACTGGACGTGCTGGGCCAGCGAGGTCAGGAGGGATTTGGACAGTGCGTTGCGCGCATTCGGTCTGTTCAGGAGGAGGACGCGGATGTTTCCTGAGCCGGGCGCAGGGACGTATTGGGTTTGGATCACGGCGTCTTCGGGAGCGGTGCTGTACCTTGCGACTCGCACGCGGAGTGAGACGGTCCACGGAGCTCGGATTGGGAGCGCCAGGCGCGTGAGACGGGGAGGCATGATCGGTGACTATTGCAGTGCTGCTCAAATGACTGCAGAGTAGAAGTTGATAATTGTTCACTTGAGCGTGTTACTCCGAGAATGCGGATTCTTCTCGGGGTGGATGCAAGAGAGATAGATGGAGCTCTCGGGTTCGTGACGTTGGTCGCTGTGGGGAAGCCGAGCTTGCGGTGCGGGGAACCTTCTACCTTCTCCTCCGGCAATAAGCGATGGAAGATCTGAACATCGATGTATAATATGGGTATCATTATTCCTTTTTGTAACCTCTATAATTCTAGCTATATATACAATGCATCCTGAATCGAAATATGCCTGCCGGATGCTCCAGCCTAGTGCTGTCCCTGCTCGAAATAATCCCGTACTTCTTCATCGCTCGGCCAAGGGCCCCAGACCTCTGTTTCCGTGACGATGTCATATGCCTCTTGCAGGGCCGGATCCCAAAATTTCGGCATCTCAAACTCACTGGGTGTAAAGTAGTCCGCAGTGTCAGGTTCATGAGCTGCGGGCGCTGATCTTCGTCCCCAATATCCCTCGAGGAACATGCGGACTGCGACTACAGTGCGTCGCATCTGCAAATCACCGTTCGTATACTCATCCGACGTCTGTTTGAGGGTCAACGCGTGCTTGCTCATCCACCGAAGCAGGTTCAGCAGCCCTTCATTGTCCTCCGCCAACCCGAGAGACCTGACGAACGCGTGGAGAATGGCAGGTGCCGGGACGTGGTTCATGGTCGGCACTGCCACCTGCGACCCGGTTTGCTTTTCGAGAGACCCGCTGAGGGTGTTGAACAGGACAAATGTCTTGGGCTCCAAGAGGACAAGCCGGTCAAACTGGCTTTTCAGAGTGGCTAAACCGCAACTAAGGAGATCCTCAAAGCTTGGCGAAGCAACTTCTGGCTGGTTTTCTGTTCCCTGCGCGGCTCTGTGCACTATATTTAAGCCCTCTTTCGTGGCTTCTTCAGCTTCTACCCCAGCGACCACTGCGGCCGAGAAACTTTGGCAAAGAATCTGAAACCCCTCGCTGCCAAGCTCAATGTTGCGCTCATCCATCCACTTTGTGACTTGCAAAATCTCATGCCAGGCAATAACCGATTGAGTATGACGACTAAAAGCAGATCCGCCCACAATGCGTTGTGAGCGAAGACCTGCCAAAAGCTGAATCCACGCTTGAGGCTTCTGGGATTTTCGCTTCCGCAACAACCTGACTGCATGGGATAAATGCATTGCGTACAAAGGCTTCGCCACAAAGAGCGTTGGAGTGAGTGTCTGGGATCTTGACCGGGTCAACAGGACGCCATCAGATTCTTGCCAGCTATTCGTCAGAATGGGGAAAGCCAGTGCAATTCTGTTCTCGCCCAACCCCCGGTCAGACTTCTTAGTGACGATAGAAAACTTGCATAGCAAGCGGATGAAGGCGGCAAAGAGATGTTCGGGGATTGCATCCAGCGACTTATTAGACTCGGCATCATCGTCAAAACTGAACAACGCCCTCAACTGTTGGTTCGTCAGATCGCTGACGCTGAGGCAGTCCAAACCCACGGTGATTCTCGGCGCGTGGTGCAAAAGCAAAGCCAAAAACCGACCAGACGGACGGATTCCTTGAGCAAGCATTCTCCTAAGGAAGGCATAGAGTCTAGGCGGTTCCGTGGGGGTATATATCCAGTCCCGTGCAGATGCAGGTTCTGGGAAAACCTCCGGACCATCTCCAGGTAATGCAAGGGCCTTTTTCTGGTTTCGCAACTTCTGCTCAAACACAAGCCTTTCGCCCATCGCATAATATATATCGCGATGGGGCGGAAGCCCTCGGCCTTCATACGCCAAGAAAGCCGCCCATGCCTCCCGCACAGTCCTCGTGGAGCGAATCCGCGCTTCCCAAATAGCACGGTGGTTTTCCTGCTTGGCTCGCCCGTAAAGATGTTGCGGTTGGCGCGCCAGTGTCCTGGTTTGTATGGTTGGACTATTGTCCGTATCCCACCCTGCCAATATATTTACGACATCTTCCCATAGAAAGGCTGGATGGCCGGCTTCTCTCATTTGTAAGAGCACACGCGATGCGCGGCTTCTCGTACCTTCCACGCCCTTATCGACGTCCATACCAGACCTTTCCTCCTTCCACGGGGGCCATGAGGGCGTCTTCAGTTCTGCAAACTCGCGCTCGGCTGCAGTCTTCCTATGAGCTAGTTGAACTGCAGCTAGACCTTGATATCCTCTCCGCGTGATTGGCGAAGCGGGATGTATTTCTGCCATTGCTTTCAACAACTCAAATTGAGCTTGTTGCCGTACGGAGGCCGACGCAAAGGGACGGGGTCCAGGAGGTAAAGCAAGAAGCTGGATAAATCTATCTAGCTTCTTGATTACGAATCGACTGTGCTGAAAATCGTGTGTGCGGAGATAAAATGCGAATGCCTGTGCAATTGAAAGGTGCGCTTCCGGCCACAGCCGTCGGGCATGAGAAAGCAAACGGGCGATGATAGCTGCGCAGGTACTAGCATCTATTGAAGGTGGACCAATGCCGTGGTAATCGTTAGAGTCGGTATGAAGCGAGTCATTCAATGAAGAACGAAGACCGTCTTTGAGCGGAGGTATTGGCCGTCCAACGATGAGGTGAAGAGAGTACACCAGCAATAGTCGGAACGTCTTCAAATCAATCTCCTGTCGCAGGAGCATGAGTAGAATAAAGGCGGGAATTTTCTGGTGCGAGTTGGGTTCGTCCACTAATTTATATGACTCGAGACAGAAGATACGAAGGATGGCCTCGTAGGTAGTAGTACTCATGAGCACCCACGCCCATGCCATCACATCTGTAATATCATACTGCCGACTTTCCAAGTATTCAATATAAGAGCTCCAAACCACGTTTCCTAGGGCCTTGTCAAGTTCAATTGCAGAGGGCTTGTGCTCGGGTCTGTAACTTCCGTCTCGTGAGACAGGATCAATGGATTGAATGAAATCCGCAGTGATTTTCTGCAGAGTAATTTTCTCCGATTGCTGGAAAAGCGTCCGTTGTTTCCACGTCAAAGGGGTGCTGAGAGGTTTCCGAGACTTTTCGGAAATGGCCCAATTCCCTTTGACGTACTCCGAGCCGTTGAGCACCTTGTTCTGGATAGTGTCAAGCAAGTAATCTGACGGGCTCGCATCGGGGTACGACAGCCCCTCTGAAGCTCTCGGCTTGGTGCTCCGAATGCCATTTCGGCCACTGGCTTGCGGCGACTGCGACGAAGGCGACGAACGTGGATCCGCATTTTGGTCTCCTCGGTTGCATCCGGTGATGGGAGTCCATGGCTTCGGAATCGTTATTGGGGAGACAGATTGTTGATTCAGGCGAGACTTGAGCCTGTACGAGCACCAGAATTCGCAAGACGAAGGGCCCGCGGAGACGCCAATTTTGTGCACATGTTGGAGCGAGCGATGCAGGTACGCATCAACAGGCGGGTTCAAGGTAGTTGCATATATCGGGCGAAAGCTAGTACTATACGAGCATCCCTGGGAGAAAAAAACGCTCAGTCAAACAATGCAGGACATCGGGAGCTTCAGGTTGAAGCTACCTTTCGGAAGGAACGGCTGCTTGACGGCGCCGCTCTCAGAGACACGACCATGGAGCGGTTCGGAGCATGGTTCCAGGCAGATGACATCCATAAACATAGGATCCGGTGTAGATATCATAGGCGACCGACTTCTTGACATGCGACAGCCGTCTGTTGACTTCGTCGGTAAGACCAATGAAAAATCAAGATCACGTGAGCCGGCCTGTCACGTACCCCAGGCGCTTTTTGGCGCAGTGGAGGTCAACTCTTTGTCTGTGTCCGGGCTCCCCTCAGTACGCCGCGTTCATACCTTTTTTTTTCCTGCGTTGTGCCTGGTTCAATTCTTGAAGAAGCTTATCTGCTGCGCATAGTGTACTTTGTCCTATTGTTGTGCTCGCCTCCCTCGAGCCAACTTCTCTTTTGGTTGCGCACCAGTTCCCTTCTTGAGCTACCGTATTGGCGCATCCGCTTCGGAGATCAAGGCACTCGATCGCAATTCTGGCACCAAAATCATAAATCCATTGATCGTCCTCTTTGATAACCCACTCTCGCCAATTTGACCATCATTTTAAACGCGCGATCGTGACCTGTTTTCTTGTCGGCGCTGGCTTAGCCCCTTGAAAGGCGAAAGAGTCCTGCTTCTCGCGTTTACGGCAAAACTACACACTCCGGCGCGTCTCCGAGACCATGAGCGCTGACGAAAGCGGAGGTCCATTGCTGGCTGCCCCAAACGGCGAGCGTTCTACTGCCACTCCTGATGTGTCTACCTTGGCAACACCGGGCAAACGAAAGCGTGTCTCAAGCCAGGATGACAAGGCCGCACACGAGACGACCGCCGCGGCGCTGATGGATGAACGGGCAAAATTGCAAGAGACATTGCGAAACCTGGTTGATATCCTTAGCAAGTAAGACACTCTTTGCTCTTGGCGAGGGATGAAGCGGCATGGCTAACAATGTCCAGAAACGACACCGAACTCCAGCTTCTATCCTGTCCTCTACCATCATCGCCAGTGAAACCTCGCTCGAAACGCGCAAGAATAGCCGGAGAAAAGGAAGAGGCTCCCAGCATCCAAGCTCGTGTCGCGTCGGATCGCTACACTACGCTCTCCGAGTTTTTGAGTGATATTGAAAAGGCATCTGCGGCGGTGATTGAAAGGAACAAGGCTCAGGCTAACGGTCCTTCGACTGATGGGACGCCGGTGACGGAGACCGTCAATCGTATAGCTGCCTTCAAAAAATTGCTCAACAGTCTCGTACGCCAAGCGCATGTTACTCCTGCTAATATCAAGTCGGAAACCCCGGGCAACGAGACAGAATCATCAGAGAAGCCGATCGCGGCAACAGAAGAAGTCCGGAACAGCGGTTTGGTTTTGACCTTATTTGGCAACCCGGCCAATCCCAAACAGCTATACTCGAGTCTACAGAAGTCTGTCAAAGTTCCACTGTCTTCGGACGATTCAGGATTAAAGAAGTATGTGGAGGTGCAGACGCCACTACCGGAAGTCGGCCTCCCCAATGGAATAACCACCACGAAGGTTCCTCCTTATGACGGTGACAAGAACCCAAAGGTAGCAAAACGAACATTTGGCGAAGTCTTTGCTCCTAAAGCTACATTACCTCAACTGGAGCTGCCGCGGAGAGCTCGACGTACCTCTCAAATCACTTGGATCGATCCTTTTGACGCCGTCACCAATTGGAAAGCCTTCCTCGGAGATCGGAATAACCACGCATTTTCGCAACTTCCCTCTGGAAACTGGCTTCAATACGGTGGGGTGACCTCTTCGCCTTCCTTTTGGGGCCGCCGCCAGAAACAACAGTCTTTCCAGCAACACGGCGAAGAGAAATTTCACGAGGATCCAATTCTCTGGGCGGATGACGATGCCACTATACTGCAAGGCGTTTATTCGTCATTTGTCCCCTCCTTTGACAGTTCCAATGCTGTAGTGCAGGCAGATGCAAAGAATTTGGTATGGTGGAACAAGCGAGGAGCAAAGCGTCTAAATGTGTTACTATCGATAGGGGACGAAGACGACAGTCAGGATATAACGGTTCAACCGGGGAGCATCGGCGATCTCGATGAAAGCACACTGGACGAAATGGTCAGATCTTGGAATTCCGCCGACTTTATCGATGCTTCTATTCCGTCTGATGCAGCGGAGAATGATGAACAAAAAGCAGACAAGACATCAGAAGAGAAGGACACAGACGACCTGCTAGCTGAAATTTCGGATTTGCTGGAGACGTTGAGTTCTTACCAGAAGATTCGCCATCTGGAGTACCCAGCTTCCACTCAGGGTTCAGCTCCCAATCAAAGCGCCGAGGCTAAAGAGACACCGTCTTCTCAAACCGCTCCAGACAAACCATCCGAGGCGGAACAAGAGGTCTATGAAACGTTGAGATCTAGTTTATCCGTCCTTGTCTCGCAACTGCCCCCCTTCGCCGTTGCCAAGCTGAACGGCGATCAACTGGCGGAACTAAATATCAGCCAAAAGATTTTGGTCGACAGCACAGACTACCCTGGTAATATGGAGAAGGATGACTACACTATTCAACAAGAAAGGGCAGCGGCAGCCGCGACAAATCCAGTAGCAAACAGAACGTCAACGCCCTCGCGTCCCGCCAACTACCAGCAATACAGCCAACGTCCCTTCAACACCAATACTCAAATCCAACCACAAAGAAACTTCCAGGCTCCCCAGCAGTACTACCCACAACGGCAACCTTCAACACCAGGTGCCTATACCCCGGGAAACCCTCAGCACTTCCAAGCATCCCGCCCTCCAGTAACGCCTGGTCAGCGGCCAGGATATTTCCCAGGATACGGCCAGCCTGCGCCGCAGTTCAACCATGGAAACCCAGTCCCGCAATATCAGCGCCCTGGGCAGAACGGTTATAATCCGTATACGCCTCAACCAGGGTCAACCCCCGCTCAAGGTTCACCGCAACACCACACACCGCGACCGGGACAGCCAACGCCTTACAACGCGGCACCTTATGGACCTGGTCGCAGTGCTTCCCCTCAGAAACCGCCGTCGTATGTCGCTCCGCGGGCGCCCTACAATATGCCCCCGCAAGGAACCCCTCAACAGCGGTACATGCCACATCCGCAGCAGCAACAACCACCCCCGTCCGGATACGCAAACTACACCCCTAACCAAACTCCAAACACCTACTCTAATTCCGCTGCCGCTGTGACTTACGCCCGCAGTGCCGCTGAGCAGGCCGCCCTGATGGATCGAAATAGAGTACAGCTGGCCGCGCAGGGGTCTCCCGCACCTCAACCACAACCTCTCCAAGATCATCGCGCTTCGCATGACCGGAGCGTCACCCCCGGTACCAAACAGAGTGCAACACCGGTACCGTGATGAGCCCCTTTCTCTCTACAGAACTACAACTTTCTAAATCTCATTATCTTTTTACTTCTTCTATCCTTTATCCAATTTTTTTTAAATCTCATGCCTTTGTGCCTTTGCCTTTTTGATTCCATCGCAGATAAAGTGGGAGGGTGTTTGGTAAAGGTTACTTACTTGTTTTACTACCTGATGTGGGATGCTCTTTGCTTTGATTCTTTGCACTACTATACCTCTTCTTCTCCCCCTTCTGTCATCCTCCAGGATATCCCTGTTTTTCGACTATTCTTCTACCCTACCTACCTGACCACTGGGGCTCCTGATGGGTATGAGAAATGTGGACAACAAGAGATGGAGGCGACTACCTCACTTCTACTCTAGTTCATGTCTTTCACTTGGTCATCGCCGGGTATATCAAGTATTAGTACTACTATCATCTAGTCTACTTTTTACATTGACGCCATATCTACTTATTTTGGTTATTGTGTTCTTGGTAGCTCCTTATTGCTCGAGGTCTAGTTTCTTTCCTTTTCTCTTTTGAGGCTTAGTCCGGAGAATTGATATGTTCAAGCGTCAAAAACACGCCTCTAGCGGGACGTTTGTAGGTAGAACTTTCATGCTTTGTAGAATTGATATGGAGTAGAATAATAGGCTAGATAGCTAAAAGACTTAATATGGAGCATCAATGATTGACAGCTAAAAACAAACTACTAATACCAACAGGCGAAGACAAAACAGCCGAAAAGCCAACATTGTATATTACACGGAAAAGAAGTCCAGATGGTAAAAGGCAGGATACGAAGACAAGTGGAACGAAGGATACATAGACGAGAGCAAAGGAGATAGCTAATACAAGGAAAGCATGGAAGGGAAGAAGGGAAGAAGGGAAAAAGAGAAGAAGAGAAGAAGAGAAGAAGAGAAGAAGAGAAGAAGAGAAAAAGAGAAAAAGAGAAAAAGAGAAGAGCGTATCCAATTGTATCTCGAGATCCAGATCCGTCGCTAAATGGCAGATAGTAGTATCACTGAGGAATAATGAAGTTTAGAGACACAAGCAAAAAAGACGTAATTTTCACGTCTATAATTCGTTATAAGTACCTGGTTGTGGATGGACTTGACCGGGGTCGTGCGTCATAGATCGGCATACCTCACCGAGAAGCCGAATGTTCGTAGTATCGTGGAAGTCAATTAGTACCGTAGATGAGGTCGCGTAAGGGGTATAAGTCGTGTGACATTGCTGAATCATGGAAGAACCGAGACATAAGTTTGCGTTTAAGTTAAGATCAAATAAATAGCGCCGTAACAGCCATGAAGCCGAAGTATCTAGTGGATGAGTTAGCAGAGTTCATTATACAGAAATGCAAGGAAACATACAAGCCAGCAACCCGCCACCCATCCTGAGATTTGACGAGATGCTCGGTCCCTGTAGAGTTGTGAGAGGCAATGGCGGCCGCGGCACCACCAACAACAGCGACGACGAGAATCCGACCGGCGAACTCGGCGATCATGCTGAAGGCTAGCAAGGGGAGGATAATCGCGGCAGAGGCGATGATGATGGCGGAATGGACAGGTGATGTGGTCTTAGTATCGGAAGCTGTTTGGGGTGTGAGGGAGACTAGATCTTTCGGGTGGTCAAGGAAGCGCATCTCATTAGATGCAATGGGGCTGTTCCCTTTCATCCACTTCCTGTAGGTCTCTACGTCGGAGCCTGCGGCGCGTGGGAGCGTCTGGAGCACCTTGCTATAGGCAGCGAGTGCGTTGTCTGATTGGTCTGGTGTTAGTAAGGGCTGCAAGTTAAATAAAGTGCAGGGTGGCTTACTGTATTGCTCTGTCTTCTGGGTCAATGCGCCCATGACCTCCTCGCGTCTGCAGTGCAGCGACGAGTAGGCCTGCGCCTGCACGTCCATACGTCGGGATGCAGGCATCACCTTAGTGCCCTCCCGCTCGGCGATTCCTCGCCGCTGCATGTCTTCATAGTCATCTAGCACGCGCAGTTCTTCCTCCAGCTGAGATATCTCGTCTTGGAGATATAGGAGCACACGATGATTGACATCTTCGAAGCGACGGTACAGTGGGGGGAGGGTGTATTCCTTGTTCTCTGCTGAGGCACTCAACCGCCACGCCAGGAGTCCATACCCCGTAGGAGTGCGCGATGGTTTGGTATTGCGCCGAACCTTGCGGCTGGGACGGCGCATGTCCTCCTCCGGGCTCTGGGGAGGGGATGGTGGGAAAGGTGCTCGTTGTAGAGAAGAAGATGTTCTCGGGTAATAAGCTTCGGGAACCAATTCCAGATTACGGTGCTCTGGAGGTATTGATCCATCGTAAGAAGTCACAGACCCGACAACGCTGTTTCCTGCATCAGTGGAAGGTCTTCGGTGCTGTCTGGCGAGATGCACTGGTGGTGGGACAGGCGACGGTTCAAACGCGCCTGGAGGTTGCGACTCTCTCGACTTCACGGACGATGTCCGGTTACGATTCTGCACTGGGACTGCTGTGTTTGGCTGTCGAGTAGCAGGTGCAGGTGCAGGTGCAGGTGCAGCAGGGGGTGCAGGAGCTGGGTGAGCCTTTTGTTTTGTGCTCGGTGGGAACGGCGGGCGAAGATCTTCATCGTCCGATGACGAGATATCCGAGTCACTGTTAGACTCGCTGTCGGTGTCGAGGAACTCAAAGACGTTCAGCGCATTGCCATCTTTGCCCTTTGCCTCTGTCTGGGGTGCTGGCGCAGGTTCCGCTTTTGGTGTATAGCCAGAGCCACTGGATTCGGCGCTTCGAGGCGCGACGGGTTGAGCTTTGGAGATGTCTTTCTTAGGCTTCTCAGCTGGCGCTTTGGAGTCTTTCGAGCTGGTAGAGATTATCGAAGCCGCCGAAGATTTGGTCGACTTCCTTGGGCGATTGAAGCCGGAGTAGGTGGGCATTGTGGCAAGGTAAAGTAGGGCTCACAGATTCACGAGAGTGGGCTGGCAGATTGCGGTAACAATAGAATTAGCGCTTTCTCGGCTGATTCAGGCCATGGAACCCAGAGATGCCAAAGGGATGAGGACATGAAGATATAAGAGGGTACAGGTGGGAGATGGCGAGGGTGGGCGCATGTCAAGCAAGCAGGGAGGCCGTGAGGAATTCCAGTTCGATGGCGTTGAAGAATGAAGAATGTCGCACAGCGCCTTGAATCCTTTTGTAATTTTTAGCTTTTCTCCTAGACTTCAGTAGTTCGGAAGAAAGAGGCGCCAACGGATTCAAGCAGCAAGAGTGGAGAAATGGAGCAGGTCGCCTGAGGGTTGGGTATAGAATAGCTGACAAAGAGTCAATATACTGCAAGACGAGCCGATATAAATAACCACTCAGATTGGCCTCCGGCTGCGATAACTGAGAATATGATGACAGGAGACGGCCCCAGGCCCCCAAGATTCAGATCCAGTCTCGTCGAGTCTCACAGTTTCATGCGAACGAAGAGGGAAAAGGCGAAGATCATGGAGGGGCTCGATTCGTCCACACGCGCCTGACTTTGCGCCAAGTGTTACAGGTCGCGCTGTCTAGGATATAATACAAAACTCAAAGAAAGGAACAGATAAGGATATGATGGCTGGGGTTTCTGGAAGAATGGAGATCTTAACAATATATCAGTTCGCAGCCGATGGAGAGCTGCACAGCATCCGGCTGGGTACAGGCGATGCGTTGGCTGCCGCTCACTCGCTGCTGCCAGACGCGCATCCTGGTCGCGCAGTCTAGAATCTTTCTCCCTTGCTGCTCTGACGTTGTTTTCGTCATTTGATCCCGAGCAAACATGTCTGTATCTATACTTCGATGCTGGTTCGGATGCTAGACCTGCCGCAGAGATGCATCAGATGCTTCGCCGTCCTCAGCAATGCATGGCAGTCTCTCCACCAGTTCCTCCCTTACCCAATCTGTATATATTCGGTTAAACCACTGCTTTATCCTGGTAGCAGCCACTTTGTGAGAGGAGTACTAAGTCTGCCGGGGTCCGTGAAGGTACCGGGTACCTTGTACATGGGCGATATAGTTAGTGTCGGCCTTAAGGCAGCAAGCGCGGTGAGTGTTACCGTACCATACTCCCCGCTTCTCCCCGCTTCATACAATTTAGACTCAGAAGGTTCGTTCTCCGGTTCCATACCGTACCCATAGCTGAAGCTGTTATTTTGTCTCCAAGATCGACTGACCAAGTCCAATAGCGACAACTCCTAATCATTACTTTTTATCTGCTTTTTCTACTTCACCCTCTCTCCGTCAGAATTGCTTTGGTCTCGCCGTCCACATGCTTCGATCATGTTTGCGCCATTGCCCCCGCGCGACCGTCCGCTCCGTATCCTGTCCGCGATGCTTGCACCATGAGACTCCGCGGATACGTCTAGCCCGCCAGCAAACCTCACTCTCGCCCTCCTTTCCTCAAATACGCCGTCTACAAACATCCACGACCGGGTCGGAAGAACACATACCACTACGCAAGCAGCTCAAGCAAGGTGCGAAAGCTCTAAAGGCTCAGAAGCGAGAGCGACGAGAACAGGAAGAGGCCTCCCGGCAGAAGTGGGAGTTGACCGTGGGTGTGGAGATCCATGCTCAGCTGAATACAGAGACGAAACTATTCTCAAGTACGAAAACCAACTAATGATTCAGTGACGCGGTGACTCTGACCATTGATGATTGATAGGAGCACCAACTTTACCCTCCGGACTTCCTAATACAAACGTTGCCCTCTTCGATCTCGCCTTCCCAGGCAGTCAACCGGTTAGCCTATCGATAGCTGTGATACTTCGGTGGAAAGGGTGCTGATGGATGAAAGTAGGAATTTCAAGCGGCGACACTCCTCCCTGCCCTTCGTGCTGCCCTTGCTTTGAATTGCGACATTCAGCCGGTGAGCCGTTTCGACCGGAAGCACTATTTCTATCAGGACCAGCCGGCGGGCTATCAGATAACGCAATACTACGGTAGGACGGGTCTCATGGTTTCGTGTATTGGGTATTGACTGGTATAGAACCATTCGCCAGAAATGGTTACCTCGACCTCTTCACCCACGACGGCATTGCGCCGGAAGACGGAGATCGAGTTCGCATCGGCATCAAGCAGATCCAACTCGAACAAGACACTGCAAAGTCGCAAGAATACCCGCCATCTACCCAACTCCTCGATTTCAACCGCGTTTCTCATCCGCTCATTGAGATCATCACGATGCCGCAGATCCACAACCCCGCCACGGCAGCCGCATTTGTGCGCAAGGTCCAGGCAATCCTTCAACACTGCAACAGTGTGACTACAGGAATGGAAGCGGGCGGTCTCCGCGCGGATGTAAACGTTTCGGTCCGGTTACGGGGTGACGGTTCAGGCGCGCACCAATACGGCGGCATCGGTGGTCTCGGCCAGCGCACTGAGATCAAGAACCTGAGCAGTTTCAAAGCGGTGGAGGACGCGATCATCGCAGAGAAGAATAGACAAATTGATGTTCTCGAAAGCGGGGGTGCCGTTGAAGGCGAGACACGGGGCTGGACGATTGGAAGCACCGAAACACGAAGACTTCGAGGAAAAGAGGGCGAGGTTGACTACCGGTATATGCCCGATCCTGATATCCCACCTCTTATAATTGGTGAGGATCTCGTTTCAGCACTTTCAGACACTCTACCGACGGGGCCGGACGCGCTCATCGACATGCTAGTTGGCCAATATGGCCTTCCCATAGAGGACGCGAAACCTCTTATCGAGCTCGACGACGGGGCGCGACTAGAGTATTATCAGGATGTTGTCGATGTCCTACGTGATCTCCAGCAAGATCTCGATGTGAAGGAGCAAGCCGGTCTCGGCCGCGTGGCTGGCAACTGGGTCCTTCATGAACTCGGCGGGTTATTTACCAAGGCTGGCATTTTCTGGGATGCAGAAATAGTAACAGCGAAATCTCTCGCGACGCTCATTGACCAGCTCCAACGCAAACGCATCACCGGAGCGACGGCCAAAAAGGTGCTTGCCATGTTGTTTGAAGGCGACAGACGGCCTATTCTTCAGCTGCTCGAAGAAGAGAACCTGATCCTCCGCCCGCTTTCGCGTGAAGAATACATTGCCCTTGCCGAAGCAGCGATCGAGCTAAACCCGAAGATGGTCGAGCAAATCCGCAGCAAAAACCAGCTTGGCAAGCTGGGCTGGTTCGTAGGCCAGATGATGCGCATGGGCGAAAAAGGCCGAGTAGAGGCCCAGAAGGCCGATGCAGTTTTGCGAGAGCTCATACTTGGCTCGTCTCAGTAACCTGCCTAGTCAGTGTACGATAGGTGTACGCAAAGGTGTATACAAAACAAATGTATAGTATAGATAGCGATGATGTCATGGCCATAATAGATAATGATACCCAACACTCTTTGCGCAACGTGAAACACCGCCTACGTTAGGCGTCCCAGTGATATCTCTCAGCTTTGAATAAGATTGATAATAAAAACCGCAGATACCGCGTGGTGGAGTGGGATGGCAGCCGTCTTTCTCCTCGACCTGTACTTAGGGGAAGGCCGCATTCCCTAAAAGCAGGTCTTAGCGATGCCCCACGGCAGGCCAACACCATAAAGCAAAGGTCGCGTCGCCCTGGATCAAAGGGGATTCTTTCTTCTCTGGAATAATCTCTACTCTTCATTTCTCTCTTCTTCTATCTCTCCAGGTGGTATTTCGCTGCTTGCCAGGTTCTCTGTAGGGCTCTGTTGACTTGTACCTGTGCCTGTTGAGGTAGGTGTTCGTCTGTCTTTCTTTGGCTCGGACTCCACACTGACAGAAGGAGCTATTTTAGTCCTTCTAGAATCTTTTAGCCTGCTTTTTTGCCCATCGCCGGATCTTATCTTGATTATCTCGGTCTCCATCTTGATACTCTTTTTTATTCTGTTATCAGACTCAAGACTCAGCTCAAGATGACTTCGCCCTCCACTATCCAGCAGCGGTTCCTCTCCCAGCCGGACCAGCTCGGTGTTGTTGCTGTCGGCTTTAATGGCGGCCAGGTACGGATACCCGCGGCTCTGCTCTGTCGATCTTCTCTGCATACCGCTTCGCTGCAGCCACCACACCACATTATGCTCTTCTGCAGGGAAACCTTGTAAACTCACTCGGACAAAGGGCTAACATGCTGTCTCGTGACACCAGTGCAAGCTTGGCGTTGAGGCTGCCCCCATGGCGCTTATCGAAGCCGGCCTTCTCGACCAGCTCCGCGACGATCTCGACTACAAGATTGACTACGATAACACCGTGCACTACTACGAGAATGAGATCCCCGCGGAAGACCCGGACCACCGCGGCATGAAGAAGCCGCGTGCTGTCAGTGCTGTCACGGAAACCCTCAGCTCGCAGACCTACGAGCACTCTAGGCAGGGCAAGTTCACGCTTACCCTTGGCGGAGACCACTCGATCGCGATCGGAAGTATCTCTGGTATCGCGAAGGCGACGCGCGAGAGGTTGGGTCGGGAAATCGGTGTTATCTGGGTCGATGCGCATGCTGATATCAACATTCCTGAGATGAGCCCCAGTGGGAACATCCATGGCATGCCGATGGCGTTCCTGACAAGATTGGCGACCGAGGAGAAGAAGGATATCTTTGGGTGGTTGCAGGAGGAGCACAAGGTTAACCTCCACAAGCTGGTGTACATTGGTCTGAGGGATGTGGATCGCGGAGAGAAGAAGCTGCTGCGGGAGCATGGAATCAAGGCGTTCAGCATGCACGATGTTGATCGGTACGACCCCCTTCCTTCCACATCCTACTCATGCCCTTTTTTATCTTCCAGCCCTGAGGAAAGCATCGCTAACGTTAAACCCCTGCACAGCCACGGAATTGGCCGCGTCGTCGAGATGGCTCTCGCTCACATTGGAAACGACACTCCGATCCACTTGTCGTTCGACGTGGATGCGCTCGACCCCCAGTGGGCGCCTAGCACTGGAACTCCGGTGCGTGGAGGATTGACCCTCCGCGAGGGAGACTTCATCTGCGAGTGTGTTCACGAGACAGGCAACCTCATCTCCATGGATCTCGTTGAGGTCAACCCCAGCCTAGAGGAGGTAGGTGCTTCCGAGACCATTCGGACCGGATGCTCGTTGGTGCGCAGTGCGCTTGGAGATACCCTGCTTTAGAGTCTGTAAAGTATGTCAGTCAGTCAGCGATTCGAAAACAGAGCTAGACAAGAATAATGATTAATGAAGATCGTCGAGTTGTTCAACAATGAAGTTGTGTGATGTCTCGGAGCGATCTGAACTGGATCTGGACCCCTGCCACCGGAATTAATCTGGAGTATACAAAAGGAAAACAAACCCCCGCCTCCCCATTTTCTTCCCAACGCCATCATTCTCCTTTCAAGTCAAGTCAATTTCAAAGTCAAAATTCTCGAAGTCTTTCTTCTCCATATCGTCATTCCCAAGACATCTCGAAAGACTCAAATTCCACCACATTCCAACGCCCAACACCTTGTCACCCAACCCAGGCCCCGCTTATGTAACGCCGATCACGACTCGACCAGCGCATCGCATCTCCAGACTTCCTGCAATACAGCCTCACTCCGGACAGCGCGGATGCGCTGGCTTCGGCCTTGCCCTCTCGCCTACAGCTTCTGAGCACTTACACCGCCCAATTGACCTTGCGCTGGCGTGACGCGTACTCGATAGGTCTCACGCTCGAGTCTACCCGATCTATAGAAAGTACTATACTTCTTTGCCCTAAACACCAGACCGACGTTTTGGCTTCAGCCCAGCGTCATTGATATGCGACGCGACACCCGCTCTAATCAACAATAACCTTGTCATAAATCACCGCTGCCGAAATATCATACAAAGCAGAGAAGAGAAGACAATAGCACACATACAACGATGCCCCGCCGGCACGCCCCCAAACACTACCTCTGGCCCGAGATCCAACTGAACATCTGGATCCTCATCGTCCTTGCAGCGTCCTGCGTGTGCCTGGGTATCTTCGCGTGGTTCATCTCCGTCCAGACGGAGCTCGATCTTGGTATACCATGGTACGTTACACCACTCTCCACTTCCACCATCCATCCCCAGCATACTAACAAAACGATCTTAGGCTCTTCCCATTCATGCTCACAACCTCCGCCCTCGCCCTCTTCTTCATAATCTTCGTCCTCGTCCTCGCGGCACAGGGGTTCTTACTCCCGGGGATAATAATTGTCGGCACATTCATCCTCTTCGCGTTATGGCTGACGGGCCTGATCGAGACGAGTCTGCAGATGTACGGCGTTGTCGCGGACATAAACCATAACTGCCAGATCTGGGTGTATGATAATAAGGTTGGAGGGGATAATTTGGATACGATGGCTTGGATTGCGCAGAGTAATATTTGTACGTTGTTCCTATCTTTCCTCTATTTTTGGAGATGTGCTTGGAAGAGAGGGCGATGCTGATCGTGTTTGATAGGTAATTGCTGGCGGACGGCGTTCGCGTTCGAGCTGATCAATACTGTGTTCTTTCTGTGGATGATTATCATGGCTTGGAAGGTGCATCGCGATGTGCATCATCCACGATGATGGTCAGATCTACGGAGTAATTCGAGCTTGTTTCCACTTTATCTGATTTCGGGGTCCGCGGCCTCGATTTTTTCTTGCTCTCTCTGTTCGATGGATTCATGATGCAACGTTATGTGATGTGATATGTGAGGATATAGGATACCTTCTGTTCATACTATTTTGTGATTTGTGTTTATTTACCTTCATGTTCGACGATGCATATATGGCGTACACTACAGCGTTGATTTCATTTAACCAGAGTTTCCAATTTACTCGATCCAATACTTACTAGAATTATGTACCATTCGACACCAAGTTAGCTAAGATGCGTGATTGACTACGAGGAAAAAGCAGATCCAATTGGTACCATTCCATTCATATTTCCGGAGCTCACTTAGCCAGGGCCAGGTACAGACCCCGACGTCAGCGATATAGACAAATAGCCAGGCTAGTCAGCTATATGTATCACAATTTGATAAGACATAAAGAATAAGTCATAAAGAAAGTGAAGAAGAGAACCTAATCGAAGTTGCAGTCGAAGCCACCAAACCAACGCCTCGCTATGCGATCTCAACCGATCGATCAATGGACGCTGACCACAGCCGTACGTAGGCTCAGCTGTATGCGCAACAGAAAAATGTACAACCAGGCATCAAGACCTAGGGGCACCATAATGTCGGCAGGATTAGCCATCTTCCTCAGATATGGCCTCTTCGACATTCGAGTCATACCCGCCTTCTTCGAACGCGGCAAGCATCTCGCGCTCCAGTTCGTCGTCGTCCTCGGCGGGGTCTTCGGGGTACGTTGAGTCTGGGTTGCGGGATGAAGCGGCCTCTTCTTCTGTTTCAGGAAATGCCACGTCGGGGATGTCATTATCATCGGCATCAGCATTGACGGTGTCGGTATCGGTGCTGGTGCTGGTGCTGGTGCTGGGAGCCGTGGCAGTAGCATCAGGATTTGAACTTGGTCCGCTTATGCTTGCGCTAGCGACTTCCTTTAACCCTGTGCTCCGCTCATACGACCGCTTGATGCGCTGCGAGAGACGAGAGCCTGCGGCATCCCCGGATTCTTGGGTATACGAGTTATTTTCTTCTTCGATGTCGACTTCGTCGTCGCGCTTGCGTTTCAGTTCTGGGTTGGAGGTAGGAGGGCGTTCGTTTTGCTCCAACCAGGAGGCCTCGGTGTCGCTTTCGCTTTCGTCGTCGCTGCCTAGGAACTCTTTGAGTTCGTCGTGGACGGCTGCCTCCTCATCTTGGTCGAAACCAAGCTCGGTGATCCCGGCAGACTTGAGGATCTCGTCATTGAGCTCTGAGGCGTCCTCGGTATCTGTGAGAGACCCGCCCGAGGCTTCTTCATCGGATGTTGAAATCCATGAACTCTCGGCTACTTCTTTGGAGCTAGGTTGCTCCTCCGGGTGGGTAGGGACGAGATACGGACCTTCGTCTAAGCGTTTCCACTGCAATAGACAATCTATAAGCCATTGCTTCCAGACGATCTTGATCCTTGGGTTCTTGACTGCTTGTCGGAACTTCTCAGTGCGCTTGCCAGCTGAGAGAAGATGGGTGGTTTTATGGGTGATTCGGTTCTCGAATACGACACCGAAAGTCCTCGCGTGTTGGGCTAACTCGATGTTGGCTATGTCCTCGTTCAATTTCCATAAGCCCGAATGGGCGACGAAAACACCAACCATGACGCGGCGCTTGATCGCTGGTAGAATGTCCTTGACATCAGGCACTAGCTTTAGGTCAACGTCTTTTTCCTTCGATATAGCCTTTTCACCACGTAGGGCTGCCACTCGTCCTCCTAAGCCTCGCGCACGTTTCTTATCGTATTCGTCATAGAACTTTCGGTGAACCTGCTCGAGTCGTTCAGATAGCTTGATGAGTTCCTGGTCATTGTCGACCAGCAGAATATGGCGTGGCTTCTCTGGAACTTGAGATTCGTCCACGCTGGACTCGCTGGAATCCGCCGACTCATCCTCGGCATCCAGCTCTTTTTGTCTCTGTAAAAGCGGACGGTCCTCGACCTGATGTAATATCGTCTCGTCTTGCGCCTCTGTCTGCTCTTGCAGCAGCCTCGGATTGTCTCCGCCGCCCATTGTCACCAGCTGCTCCAATGTTGATATCTCTGTTGCGTCGGATCCTTCGGTCGACCCATTGACCTGTGATCGGACTGGTGGAGTCGGATTGATTTCCTGATTCTCCCCTGGAGCTTCCAACTCATCCTGCTTTTTGGGTAGAAAGCTCGAGTTGATGTCTCCACACCCGACAAAGAAGTCATACGGTATGACCTTGATAAGATTAGGGCTCCACCGCCAAACATCCCCGCGGTCGTCGATGATGACGACCATCTTTGTGTCCACAGGAAAGAGTCTATGCAGGTTCTTAACAGACAAGCTTCCACTCTCGTCACGACTGAGGATACGATCACCGAAGAGCTTCCGATCCGGGTCTATGATACCAGCGATAGCTTGGGCATATGATCTAGTTCCCATCGTGTAGATGTGCAGCTCGTACATCTCGGAGACGTTCTCTAAGAATTCTTCCAGCCCTGGGCGCAGCTTAATATAGTACCAACAGCCACGCACAACAGGACCGTCTTCTACCAGCTGAAATGCACGCACATCGCTCACTGCTGCGTGGTTCGGACTATCCTTGTCCGCCATCCACACCCCGACGGTAGGATCACATGCCGCCTGGATGATCGTTTGGTCGAGATCGACTACGAGCGAGAGTTTTCGGTTTGCTAACAGACGCCGTTTCGCATCTTCTTCCACGCGGACGGCTTCGCGTTCGCTTACGGTAAGCGCGGTATTATCATGCGTCATTTGAATGGGAGCCCGCATAGAATCCGTGGTCTCTGTATTATAAGTTGCCCTAGACCAGTTAGCGAAGTGATATCGAAGTGTCCATTCGGATACATACTCAGTCATGTCCTTGCCACACTCGGCGCAGAGGCCACCATACTGGACTTCGTGCGCACATGGCTCATCGATCTCGATAACATCAACACTGGCCAAGTTAGCAACCGTACAAACCTACTCAGGCGAGAGAGAAAAAGCGACTTACGGCCCGTCGATAACGTCTCCTTTGCTAATCTTCCAGTGCACAATATTCCCATCAACGGTCGACTCGAACCGAGTAGGAAACGACCGCTTGACGTCGACCTTGTTACCCCACCCATCCCCCTCCGTCACTGTTGTCTCGTAGACATACCAAAACAGCGCCTCGTTCCTCTCCACCTCATCACCCGGCTCCTTCAGCAGCGACGTAACGGTGATGGGGTAGTGGAGACTCGGCGGTAAACGAAGAAGCATGCTCTGTACCGATGTTGTGTTCCTCGCGTGTCTTGTCTCGCTCCCTCGTTATCCTCCGCAATCTCAATAGATACAATGGGTGGATAAGGCCGCGGGGTGGCAGTAATCGCGATATAAAAGGTCTTCTCCGAGAGCTATGGAGCCATGCCCGTCGACCTCCGTCACTGAAACACCAAGCCTCCAACGGTCACTGAATATGATAAAAGGTTTTGAATCAAATATGCGACCGGGGAAAGAACGATAAAGCTTAATCTCTTTGATGTCGCGCGGAGAAGATGAGGTACTTGGGTGTTGCTACCAGCGCACGCGACGAGGGAATGCAAAGGAAAGAAGTTTGGGTTCAAAGGAGGGCTAATCG
The DNA here is from genome assembly GCF_047715735.1 of Aspergillus multicolor. Classification (NCBI taxonomy): domain Eukaryota; kingdom Fungi; phylum Ascomycota; class Eurotiomycetes; order Eurotiales; family Aspergillaceae; genus Aspergillus; species Aspergillus multicolor. The sequence continues at coordinate 771,124 of NW_027395960.1, forward strand.
CATCCCACAGCAAACAGAACCTGTGGAGAAGGACCTCGGAATATGAAAGAAGCTGAGTTTTAGAACAAAACAAGAAAAGAGGAGTGTGAAGAAAGCAGGTCGCAGAGATGGGGTGATGAAAGAGCGAGTGACCTCAAGGCTCATCAAAGGCTCAAAGAAGGTTGGCAGCCAGCTCGGCAAGGCAGCAACCAGGGTTCTGTAGGCGGTAAAAGCTGACCGTGCGGGGCCGTGCTCCAGACTCGGCCCAGACCTGTAAGCTGTCCGACTAGCTCCAAGCACGCGCCTCGTTTCGCCGGGGCCAAGGTTCCTTTGTACTGGGTACTTACTGCTAGGCTACGCTACGTTGCTATGGATTCTGTGATTGAGATGGCCATTCAGGTCTAAATGCTACTTTGCAGCCACAGGGTGCCACTAGCTCAGGCAAAATTCAATAACGATGAGCCACAACATTATCACAACGAATCGCCGATTAGGGAGACAGGTGAACAGTTGTTCCTCAGCTTCGAAATTAAGCCATAAGATCATTCACAATAGCAGCTACTGAGGTGTCCGACATAGGGCTCCTCACTCGAGCAGAAAACAAGCGGCAAATCAAGGCGCGGACGAAGTAGGGTACATAAACGACGATTGCCTGACCATTTACTTGGCCTTGGCAAGACCAACGGCGCCGTTGCCGAGGTCATACACGCTGTACCACTTGCGCAAGAAAGCATCACCGAGAATGGCAAGAGGGCCAACGGGCTCGGGGAAGTCCATGCCCATGAAAGCGCTGATGCAAGATCCCTGGACCTCGAGGGTGTAGCCGTGGGGACCGATGGTGAAGTTATGGCCAGCCAGAGTGAACGTGAGGTCGGGAAGAGAATCGCGCTTGGCACAGTCAATGCTGTACTGGCCAGTGAATCCCTTCTTGGCACCAATTTCAGAGTTGCTTTCCAAATGTCAGTATCTGGTCAAAGAACGCAAGCTGGCAGGGGTACTACTTACATCATTTCAGCGAGGTTGGAAGGGAGGGCAATCAGAGAAGTACCGGTGTCGAGGATGACACCAGTGTTCTCGAGCTCAGCAACCTCGTTGCCAAGAGCAATGGCGTCAAGGTCAACCTCCCAGTAGGCCTTGCGGCGAAGGGGAATCTTAATCAGCTCGCCCTCATAGTGGTCCTTGTCAATACCACCGAATGTGGCCACGGAGCTGTCGCCCTCCTTGTTGGCATCTCCAAGGTAGAAAGCAAAGACTGGCTCGTCAAGGAGACCCTGGTTAATCATGTTGTAAAAGGGAGGGACAATCTTGTTGACGGAGATGGTGTCGAATCCGAGACCGAGAATGCCGTCGAAGCGGCCAAAGGCAAACGCCAAACCAGGCTCGCTAGTAGCCTCGGCAAAGTCTTGTCCCTTGACCTTCAAGTCACCGATCTGAAGGTTGTCCTTGGACACGAATCCGCTCAAGCTGCCGGATCCGTACCTGATGGCGAACTCGGTGCCGTTCTTCTTGTACGTGGAAGAGGAGGAAGAATCAAACTTCTGGTGGAGATAGCAGGCGATGGAACCACACTCCGACGATGGAACCCACAGGTTGGAGCTACCAGTATCGAGGACGACTTTAAAGGACTGGGGAGGGGTACCGAGCGTGATCTCAGAGAAGTCTAGCAAAGTCAGTATTCCTCAGCCGCGAAGGGACTGAGATAACATACATTGGGCGTTCATGAAGTTGTCAACCAAGACATCGTGGCTGCCAAGGGCGTTGACGGGCTCGTCATCAAGCACCTGCTGCTGGAACTGGCCCATGTACTTCTGGCCCAGAGCGTTTGCATGGTCGGCAATGTTGCGAGTGATCTATCCATGTGCATCAGTAACAGTCACAGCCGGCTTTTATCATCTTCATTAGATGGAATCATCTTGAATACTTACAAACTGTTCGGTCAGGGGGACCTTGTTGAGCTTGAGCTTGTGGACCTCGGCGGAGGCATAGCCCAGCAGCACGGAAGCTGTGAGCAAGGAGGTCTTCATGATGGGCGAAGACGAGATCAAAATGAGTGAGGGAGCGAAGCGAAAGAATGAGCTTTACAAATAAAGACCAGGGCGATGATGGGAGGAGCGGCGAGATGATAGGAAGGGGTTGGAGATGGAAGATGAGGTCGAGCAGGAGAGGTGAGATGATGCAGTGCTCAGGCGGCCCCGGGTGACCTGCTCAGACTGGTTGCGGAGCGACACGGGGGGCAGCCAATCACCGCAACCCCATCTGCGTCATCGGACCCGGCGTTTAGGCAGACGAGCTTAAAGGTAACTGCGTTTCTCTCCGTTGTATAACGAAAAGGGTCTCTTTTAGTCGTAGTATAATACCTACACTTTATCCTCAAAATATTCCGCACACTCTAAGCTTGTTACGGTGTTTTTACTTGGATGTCTTCGGGTATGGAGTACCTTGAGGCTTTATCACGCAAGCAAGCTGGAGCATGATAAGCGCCGACAGATACGGACTAGATGCTCCTTATCAGCCGACATCTTAACCTTAGGCATGCAGCAAGATCGTCAGGCACGAATCCTGAGATGCTGGGATAACCTTGCGAGATCATTGTTATCGCGGAGTCTAAGCCAGCTTCAGGGGAACTATAGCGTTCTGTTGCTTGTATTATCGCCGGATTATGGGTTAACTATCATTACGGAGTAGGTAGGTTCTGAGAAAAATTCAAGGAAGTTGAGAGAAATGGGTTCCTTGGTGATCCACATAGCACAGCGAGTGATACGAATATATACTTCCGCGTTGCATCAGCCACGTAATTGATCATCAAGTAACCATTACTACGTACCAAACCAGCGCACACTAAGCAGGAGGCATTATACTACCATTTCTAGCCAGAGATTCTGATAATACAGTTTATTTCTACCTTCTCGCTATGCACAGCCAAGGACACCACCTCACATTATGGAACGACAAACTATCTACCGGTAGAATTCGAGTCTAAAACATAATTAGTACCATATCAGAATTGATAAAAGCAGCACTGAGAATATACCTGTCGGCTTCCTGCCCGGTCTTGACTTGAGCAGAGTAAGCATCTTCAAGGTCGGATTGAATGATGTTGTATCGGTTCTTGCGAACTGCGCGGAGACCTGCCTCTTGCATGATCGCTGCAATAACAGCACCAGACAAAGGCTCATTTCGGACAATAAGCGAGTCCAGATCCACCTCAGGCGACAAAGACATTTTAGACGCGATGGTGGAGAAAATAAGGCGGCGTTCTCTCCTATCCCGGAGAGAGGGGAATTCGATCTTACGGTCCAGACGACCGGGTCGAAGCAGGGCTGGATCCAGGGTATCTGCTCGGTTGGTGGCCATGATAACCTTGACGTTGCTTGTTTGCTCGAAACCATCCATCTGGTTTAGAAGCTCAAGCAGGATACGCTGAACTTCGCGGTCAGCACCAGTCTGTGCATCGAAACGCTTCGTAGCGATAGCATCAATTTCATCGATGAAAATGATAGCCGGCGAGTTCTCTCGCGCCATTCTGAAAACATCGCGGACCATACGAGGCCCCTCTCCGAGATACTTCTGCACGAATTCTGAACCGTTCACTCGAATGAAGCTAGCCGTCGTGCTGTTTGCAACGGCCTTGACAAGCATAGTTTTTCCGGTACCGGGAGGGCCGTATAAGAGAACACCGCGAGGAGGATCGATACCTGGAGAGAGGCAAGACATTCATTAGAAAAGCGACAAGTGACACAAACGAGCGAGAAGTAGATCCATACCGATTTGCTTGTAGAGGTCGAAGTGCGTCAGAGGAAGCTCAACGGCTTCTCTGATTTCCTGTTTCTGCATATCAAGGCCACCAACGTCCGCGTATGTGACATCCGGTTTTTCATTCTCGCCCAACATGGCAATAGAAGAGTCTGCCTCTGGAGGTAGAATATCAACAAGGGCATTGGAATGACGATGCAGAGCAACGGAGGACGATGGCTTCAGCTTTTCGCGATCAAGGGTGGAGAGAATGCGGACAACGTAGTTCGATCCGGTCGACGACTGTACAATACCGGTGCTATGGTCGATGTTAGTTCATCCCTCAGCCTTAAGATTTGCGAAACTGCGGACTGTCGTACTTCTGATCAATCGCTTCCATAAACTGGCCTATCACCAAGGGTACGCTCTGTATCCGCTTGATTTCCTCCTGTGCACGAACAAGTTCCCTCTTCAAGCTCCTACAGCATGAGATTAATAATCAACAGCGTAATGATTCGCGACAGCAAACAAACCTTTGCTCATCTTTGATGTATTCCTCTTGGAGCTTAATGTACCTGAAGTCATTCGGTCAGCTTGAAAGCGGGCTTCGGATTCTGGTCGTAACATACTCTAAATGCCTTTGCAGTTTCTTCAAAGTGGCGTATTCATCGCCGTCATCGGCCCCTGTGCCTTCGAGCGAATCGATGTTCGGAATAGTATCCAAGGGAGCTGCCTTCGTGTAAGACGAGAGGGCGCTCGCCGGGTTCTCCACGGCAACGTCTCCCATTGCGGATGGCTCTTGTTGAAGGCGTGAGAAAAAGGAGGTTTGGGTGAGACTTTCGAGAGGACGTCGGAGACAAAGTGATGGTTGTAGCTGCGGGATGTAGTTGGGGTGTTTGGAAAGATCTGGAGCTTCGCCTTCAGCAACGATGCTCCCGGGATGGCGTAGCTCATAGCACGTGACCTTGGCTTGGCGTTCCATCATAAGCGGCGCGCCTATAGTTTCAAGATCCAGGTGGATTGCATGCGATAGTTTACAGGGCAGTTAGATGCATGCGTTGGATACTAAGTATTAGGAGCGTGAAGAATGCATCGTCAATCCCGCCTAAGACGCCTTGCAACCACAGGAACAGACATTTCGCCTACAATAGTCTCGAGCAATTGGCTGCTATTCGGCGAGGTACGTACTATTGGATTTCAGGTCAAAGTGACAAGACTTCTATCTTCTCCGTACGAGTCTCCCTGCGTGTAACTGTAATCTCCTCGGGATCTTACTTAGAGCATTTCAACTTTAGCGTATTGCTGTTGATCACCGGTTCGGCAACAACCACTGATTTCAAATGCCTGGTCTGAAATGACGCAGTAGACAACGCGGCGTCTGGGGCTGAAGCATCTATTCCATTCAATTTCAGTCTCAGGAGCAATGCTTTACGGTCAAAAGAACACTGGGTTCGCTTCTGCAACCATTCAGGAGGCAACCCATGTCTTCAAAACCAGCCCAATCTCTCATCGTGGTGGAGCATTTATATGGACGTGGCAGGTGGGACAGCAATCTATGGACAAGGCACGGAGCTCTCTTGCAAACCCGTGATTAAGGGTTCTAGAGTTGGATGCGCCCATGGATTAAATTGGGATACAGCGAGGGGGTTGTCAAACAGTTCCAGCTCCGTCATAGCTCATCCATACCTTTTGACGCACTCAAGATTGGGCGGATCATTTCCATCAGGTGGGCAACATGAGCCGTTATAAATAATCCTCTCTCCGTGACCGAACTCTCCAATCCCTTTCTTCCATCCTCTTTTTCTTGTCTTTGATTTCTTCTCTGAAATCCATTTCTGCAGTGCCCTTTCTTTTCGGACCTGGTCGCTAGACTACACTGGCCTTCTCGGTGCTACTGCGTTGCTCACACTAACTATACCTGCTTCCAGCGTGACTCTCGGTCCTCAGCTAAGCAGCGGAGCAATGAACTCCTGGCAGCTTTTCAGATGATATACAAAGTCACCAGGCACCTGTGCAAATCCCACGGAACCATGACCATAGAGAGCATTACTTGCTGCTGATCGAGCACGAGTCTGCCGCGATCAGCACCAGGAGGCTCAGCAATGCCGAAATATACTGAGCTAAATCGAGGTAGATGCTAACCTTGGCCCAGCAGCTGTTCTCCTGCTCTGTTCTTTTGAGCGACAAAAATCGAGCTTCATCCAGAACCCCAGTCGCAACACCCAAGAGATCTGATGGTTTCCCCGCTAAGCACGGCATTCCTTGCTTTCACTATGAGTGGCCGAGCGTGAGGTTTGGAATTCCCATCCGGAGCGGAACAACGTTATGTCCCGCGCCTCTCAAGTGGGAGTTGCAATCGACTGACCCCTTTCCGCCCTGCTAACCGACTGTTGCTTCTCCTGTGTCTCTGCTGCTAAGATTATTACTGCTCAGATCTGGTAAATAACTTACTGGAAAGTTATACGCCAGTCTCCGTCATACTTTTGATATTCCAGCCACCCTTTTGATTGAATCCGGGGTTGCCTTCCTCCACGCCCGTCCCCATTCCCGGCATCCCCCATCTCCTTGTGCCTCCACTCGTCGGCCTTTCCACGCGATCGAAAATTCCGTCTTTATTTAGTTTTTCATAAAATACAGGATTCTGGCCCAGTGAATACCGTACTACATTGTATGGTGCACTATCTTAAGGTACGTTTCTGTTTTCATACCATCGTCCCCGCCGCCCATCGTCCCGTCATTGGACTTGTGGCACGCACTACTGTCTTGTGGCCACGCACCTTACTGGCCGACATCCGACGGAACCACCGCACTTTATGGCGCTCTCCGGATGGTTGTGATCATTTTGTGTATTATTACACTTCTTTTTTATGCTAATTTGTATACTCCTGCCTTGATGTTGTGCTGTTAATCCATGTTGCTTCATGAGCGACCGTCCGCCCATATGCTGACTCGCCTGCCATTAGACGCTTTCGCAGGTCCCGTGACCTCACATCCCTCGCAGTCACTCCAGCCAACTGCTCTATTTCGGGACTGGCACCCTCCTCCGCTTGCGAGTCGGCATTTTAATAGTCCAGCCTTGTCGGTATGTACATCCTTTTCTTATCTTATTCATCTTATTCTATGGTTGCGTGAGACAATTTGTAATACAATTACCCTGCTTTCCTTTTGTTCCTTGACGTCGCTTCGCGTTGCGTTGATCTGTTTCGGGTGTGGCTTCGCCTCGGTCGTGTCGCAGACCAAGGCGCGACCAGCGACTCCAAACAGACGCGTCGACACTCCTAAACATCCATCACAATTCGCGGCATTAAGCTCGCCGATATTGTGAAGTGAAATGCTGGGACTTCTATTCTTCCCGCTTTCCGCACCGGTCGCACGTCGAATGATGGAAACGTTGCATTTGTGTCATCTCTAACAGCTCCTTTCGCCTTGCAGATGGGTTGGCAAAATCGCACGACATGAATGCCTGGCCCCTTGACGCCTCGAGCCTCCCAAACCATGAAAATGGCGCCTTCCATCAGGCGACCATTGACCCCTCTGCTGCCTTTCTCCACGCATCTCCTACTCCCGATCCGAATCAGTTCCAGCGCATGTTCAATGGTGTACCAAGAAACGCGTCTCCTGGATTCGCCAACCCCAACCAGGTGATCCCTTCAAAACGGCCGCGACCAGAAGATGGAATCTCCATGTCGCCCAGGCAAGCTCCTGGGGCACTTTCTTCCCGCTCTCAGACACCTCAAGTCCCGTATCCTGGTTTCCAAGGTCCTGTCAATGGGGCGCCTCAATTCTCCCATCCGGGACAATTCCAACATCTTCAACAAGGCGCATCTGCGAATGTTTCGCAGTCCCCGATTATGCAAGACTTCGACCAACATGGTGCGCAAAGAATGGGGACGGCCTCTCCAAGTCCTTTTTCGCCAGCCGGACCTCATGTTGGAAACCAGATGTCCCCTGCGCAAACCGACCACCCAAGCCGGGTAAACACGCCTCAAAGTAATTCTTTCATGCCAGCCCAGCATTTCCCTCAGGGGATGGGAGCTGGATTTTCGCCTACTCCTGCCATGACATCGGCATCTGTACAGGCGCCGATGCAGGCGCAGTTTGGTGGTATGCCACCAGGATACCAACAGGCACTCGCCGCCCAACAGCAACAACAGCGAATACATGCCATGCAGATGCAGGGTCAAAACCGCGCCGTGAACTCCGCAATGGCTGGTCGTCCAATGATGGCAGGCATGAACGCTCCAAACCCTCAGCAAATGGCGGCTATTAGGCAGATGCAACAGACCATGGCCAAGCCACCCAACCCCGAGGGTTTCATGCGATCTTTGTCGAAATTCATGATGTCAAGAAATTTACCCCTGGATCCTAACCCGATTGTTTCTGGCCGCCCGATCAACCTTGTACAGCTATATGCCGCGGTCATGAAACTTGGGGGCTCAAAGAAGGTCGCCGCTGCAAATATGTGGCCGGTAATAGCTCAACAACTGCATTTCCCACCTGTGCAGTTTCCCATGGCTGTCCAAGAGATTCGAGATCTCTATCAGCGGACTCTCGCCGCCTACGAACAAGCTTTTCTCAGCACTCAACAGAAACAGTTTGCGGACCAGGTCCAACAGCCTTCATTACCCCGGCAGCCCAGTGATCCGTCTGGCATGCAATTTCAGTCTCCCGCCATTAAGCAGACACCAGGGTTTGACGGCCCTCAGCAGCTAGGGCATCCCTCACCTGCCGGTACGTCGACGCCAAACAATGCTCATCAGGGGGCCGCCAATGGATTTGCAACCCCAACGCAAGTCAAGACGCAAAACAAACAACCGGGCCAACATCGTCTCAGCGTTTCACGTCTGTCGCAACCCCCCACCACTCCCCATGACCTTAACGGGCAATTATCTACCCAGTCGCCCGCCCCGTCTGAGAAAGGACCGGGATCTATCATTGGGAAGCCTACTGAAGAGGTTGACCAATCATTTAACCGGCCTCTTGGGCAACCAATACAGGACACATTCAAACCAATGGTCATCTCGGATCATAAGTTCCATGGGCCGATTGCTGTTGGAGAGATGTCCCAGCTTGGAGAAGAGATTGCTAGGCTAAAACCAACTGTACCATCATTTGCTGAGCTTGGAATAATTGATATTCATGCTTTGACAATGGGTATCAAATCCGGAATTCATGCCGAGATGCGAGTGTCACTAGATGCACTTATCTCCCTCTCTGCTGAACCCGCAGTGCAAATATCATTGGATAACTGCGATGATCTAGTTGATAGCTTGATCGAGTGCGCGGAAGACCAAGCAGAGCTTCTTGCAGAGCATGCACCAGAGGTCTCTGATATGATGTTACTGCCATCTTACGAAGAGATTAAGCGTGGATGCCAATCCGAGTGGACATCTTTGGCCTCAGTTGCTGAGTTTGGAAGTACTGAATACGAACTCGACAGAGCTGTCGATAGGCTCATCTGTATAACCACCATTTTGCGCAATTTTTCGTTTTTCGATCAGAACTTCGCTATATTATCCACTCCTCCAGTCGTCGAATTCTTTTCAACAATTATCCGTTACCTCGGCACTAGGAACATGCTTCTTCGGACTCATCAAAACACGCTGGACTTCATGAAAGATACTCTCATTTACCTGAGTAATGTGGGCGGTGCAATCCATTTACCCAGTAAAGAGGAAGCTCTCTGTCTTCTACACTTTCTTCTGTCATTCGCTCCCTTCCCGGGCCCCGCCACGTCATCGGACGGTGTCATGTTCACGGCCTATAACCCGGCCATCCATAAATATACCCCAGCTGCTGTTGATAGCCTGGCTAAATTGCTGGCGCGCGATGAACCAAATCGGACGTTCTTCCGGACAATATTCTCTAGCGATGGAGGTTCTACCGCTCAACAAGAGCTTCTAACCCGCGCCTTTGGTCTTGCAATTTGCCCCGTTCCCAACCAGCCCAGGAAGCCTTTCGCAATAGCAGACATTCGCAAAGTATTCCTAATGCAGGGGCTCCTTGCTGCAGATATCCTGGCAGGGTTTGCCGAGGGGACTACCGCCAAGTCTTGGCTGGAATCCGTGGATGGTTTCGCCATACATCTCCTCCGCCTTTCATGTCTCCTAAGCACAGAGCGTGTCCCCCCGCCCCTCCACAACGTCCGCCAAACACACGCCGTAAGGGCCCAGGCTGAAGAAGCCGAAGTTTACGGGTCAATCATCAACCGCGGCTTGGCGATTCTTCGGCGCTTGGCAGAGAAATCAAAATATGCCGATACAGACTCAACCTCACGGTTTCCGTCCGGGATTCTTCCAAAGAAGGAAAGTTTACTCGGCGCGCTGCTGATGCCAAATGTTGACCCCGGTGTCGTCCGGCAGTTGATAACGTATGCGCGGCTCGCCGAATGATGAACCACGTCCTCCTCTTTTATTGGTCTACTTACTAGCGACGGCATTGACTATTTCTGAACTTCAATCAGTGACGTCTTCTTCTGTCATGTCTTTTATCAATTACCTTTCAGTAAATTATTTACTTTTAACCGTTCTTACTGATGCTGTTGTTTTGCTTCGTCTGGCGCCGGTGGAAAAGGTCAGGCGTGACAATGTGTATTCTTCTGTCTTCATCGCTCTGTACAATGCTCAATACCCTCGGGCAAAAGATCTTACGACCTTTATCAGATATATACTTGCCTTCTCCCTTATCTAAAGCTCATCCAGCTGCGATATTGGACACCGTTTCCATATTCGTTCATCATGCATAAGCGCGGTAGGGGTAAGCGCCAATATTTTACCTCAAGGCTATTCGTGCTCTGCTGGTCATTGCGCGTATTGATAACGTTGTCTTCTAGTTCTCTATAGCAAGTACGTATTAAAGGAGCTGACGATGACTACGACGTACACCGATGAATAGCCATGAGATCATTGAATATGCACTATTACATACAGAATGCCTAAGCCACGCCAGCAATAAGAGGACAGTAGGAAGAGAGAGAGGAAAAGAAGAAGACATGAGAAGAGAAAGGAAATAAAACAGAACTCCTGGACAAACAAGATATAGAAATGTACATGCACATCGATCAATCGAGAGATAACGATGAGAAAGGTAGGTACCGGCAACCCGTACCTACATAGGCTAGACCTAATATGATAAAGGTGGAAACGTGGAGTAAGCGGCTATATCAATTGGAAAAGGCTGGTCAAAGCTTCAGCGTTTTGCCCCTTGTCTAGTCGCTCGCACGTATATTCTGGACAGCGTCGTCTTTTGAGATCCATGCTGGCATTCGCAATGGCATTGACCCGGAAGATTGGGTTCATGTTCGTTTTAGTTCGGATGGAAGTAGATATGGGTGAAGAGAGGATGACAGGGTGTCGATTAGCGTGGATTAGAGCGCAATCAGGAGATATAATATCGTGACCACGATTTAAAAATTACGCTCAAGCATGAACTTTTGGATTTCGGGTTTTCGCCAGCCCTGTTTAAAACACTGTTAGCTCCCGATTCCGATCCCGATGCACTAGGAAAGACGTACCTTGACGATGATGTGCCCGTTCAGTCGGTTGATAGTAATATCAGAACTCTTTGCAGCATTGCGCTCGGCGGACTCAAGTCCCAGGTACAGGGCAAGGTCGCGTCTGAAAGCGTCCAGGTCGCCTTCTGTCTTCTGAATCTTGGTCTGCTGCTTGGTCCCGCCGGCCTTGGTAACGAGATAGATAGGGAGCTGGTTTGACGGTGTCCGGCGAACGAAGTATGGGAGGTTTGTGAGGGACAGGTTGGCGGCTGCTGGGGGAGGGGTGGTGATGCTGCTGGGAGTGCTGTTCACTTTGAGGGTCGGGGATTGACGTTTCAGTTGGGCGAGGAATGTCCGGCGTTGCTGCGTGGAGATGGATGACTTGGAAGAAGCGCGGTGAGATTGAAAAGCTGTTTCTAGGGGGAAGTTAGTATGGTACAGACAATCTCTTCAAATCCGCGTTCTAAGCCCATAGCTATGGAAGGTACGGGCACCGGTGGCTAACGGAATAGCTAAAACGTACGAGAGCTGATCAATCTAGATTGGGAGCAGTTGGAAGACACTGAGCTACGTATCCCGGAGGAAGCAACGGGCTGCGCAGCGCGTTGGATATAGCCTGACACGACCGTCGACTGCTTGCGAACGGCGGAGGCTGGTAGAGACTGCATGAGAGAAGCCATCTGTGCAAGGAGTCCGTGGGGAAGGCCGAAGGAAATGAATGCCGCGCAGGTTCCGCGCTAGATTGCCCTCCGAGGAAGAATGGACCACGGGGATAGAGGGCGAGGGGAGATAGACGAGGAGAGGGACTCGATGATGGTCTGATTTGATAGAGACGGGCAGAAGCAGGACTTTTTGCGTTCTGAGCGGAGACTTGCCGCTAGTCCCCTAATAGCTTAGCGCCCAGACCAACCCTCCGCCCACATTTTCTGAATCTGAAAAGAAGCCGCACACTTTGCTCCTCATCCAAGACGAAGCCTCCGTCCCATCCCCTCTTTCGTCACCACCTTTCCGGTCTCTGCCTTGTCGCTGCTCATCATGGCAGCCAACGTCCCCCCTTCCGCTGAGACCCTCCTCAGCGGCGCCGCCGCCCACAAAACCGCCGAAGACATCGCCAACCAGTATGACCTTCTGCCCAAGCTTATCCCCTACCTCGACCGTCACCTCGTCTTCCCTCTGCTCGAATTCAGCTCCGGCCAGGATGACGACTCAGAGATTGTCCGCGCGAAGTACGAGCTCCTGAAGCACACAAACATGACCGACTATGTGGCCAACTTGTGGCAGGAAATCAACAACTCCGACACAATCCCCGACGAGTTCGTTAAGAAGAGGGAGGAGGTTCTTGCCAAGCTGCAACACTACCAGGATGAGAGCGAGAAGATCACCGAGCTGCTGCAGGACGAGGCTGTTGTCGGCAACCTGCGAAGCGACAAGGTTGCTAACTTGAAGTTCCTCGAGGAACAGCACGGAGTTACGATTGAGATGGTCAACAGCCTTTACGACTACGGCCGCTTCCAGTACAGTTGCGGTAGCTACAATAATGCTGCTGAGCTCCTTTACCAGTTCCGTGTTCTTTCCACCGATAACGACAAGGTCGCCTCGGCTACATGGGGTAAGCTAGCTTCCGAGATTCTCACCACCAACTGGGAGGCCGCCATGGAGGAGGTCCAGAAGGCCAAGGACTCCATTGAGACGAGACTCTTCAACAACCCCGTGGGTCAACTTCACAACCGCTCCTGGTTGATCCACTGGTCGCTCTTCCCCTTTTTCAACCACGACCCCGCCCGCGATGTCCTGACCGACCTCTTCTTCTCCCCCGCCTACATCAACACCATCCAGACCAGCTGCCCCTGGATTCTCCGATACCTCGCTGCCGCCGTTATCACAAACCGGAATCGCGCTCACAAGAACAGCAGCGCATACCAGAAGCAATTGAAGGATCTGGTTCGCGTCGTTCGCCAGGAGGGCTACGAATACTCAGACCCGATTACCGACTTTGTCAAGGCGCTGTACATTGAGTTCGACTTTGAGGAGGCTCAGAAGAAGCTCGGTGAGGCCGAAGAGGTTCTGCGCAGTGACTTCTTCCTCGTTTCCGCTGCCGATGCCTTTGTTGAGGCCGCCCGACACCTCATCTCCGAGAGCTACTGCAAGATCCACCAGCGTATCGATATCAAGTATGTGGCGCAAGCCGTGAGATATCACAAACGGGAGATAATGCTAACAGCTTATTAGGGATCTCTCTACCCGTCTTGGTCTCAACCAGGATGAAGGTGAGAAGTGGATTGTCAACCTGATCCGCGACACCCGGGTCGACGCCAAGATCGACTACAAGGAGGGCACAGTTATCATGAACCACCCCCCTCAATCCGTATACCAGCAAGTCATCGAGAGGACGAAGGGTGCTTTCTTCCGGACACAAGTTCTGAGGTTCGTCAGCCTGTATTGCCCCTATCAAGGTCTCACAACAATAACTAATCCGCACCTTTCAGCGCGGCCGTTGCGAAATAAATAAACAACCCCGCCCCATCCGAATCTCAAAAAAGAAATCTATGATCTCCCTATTCCCTTGTTGGTTCTGTTCATGTTGGTAGCTTCCCCGCAGTCATGCGCGGGCTTCTTCTCGTCTTGAATGATATGATATGATGGAATCCAGCAGAGTGGCATCAGGCCGGCGTTCAGGTGGTCCCGCTTTTCGACGTTTCAACTTACTCATTTTCCTATTTACCTACCTTCCTACCTTACGTTATCTATCTATCTCTATCTTCTTTCTTCTACTCCCTAGTCGCTGGCTGCCGAATCAACAAGATACCAATCGAGTACAAGGAAGATGAGAAGATCTGAAGCGGTAGAAGACCATCTGTTCCGCTCATGTGATAATGGGACCCGGGGCCTGAGATTACCCCTGGTAGGAGGCATCGAACCTTCTAACTTCCCTGACTTGATTTGATGTATTGACCTGATCGATGTTGTTATGAATGATTTATAGAGATGATCTGAATAAATTAGTACTTCTTTCTGCGTCCGAAACTACTGGCTGCGTTGAGTAATTGAGGCAGATGTATTTACGATAGACTATAGTAGGGTGCATGCACCTGGGCAATCTTTGAACCCAGATATCGGCTGGCGAGATGCACACTTAATAACTGAACTGCGCATACAGAGTGAGATGGTATAGAAGATAGCTCTATATATTGTACGTCAAGCCCAAACCTCGCTCCCGTTCCTATTCCTATCCTATTCCTGCCGTTTCTCGCCCCACAAGAAGCAAATGCTTCTAGAAGTACTAGATACACACATGGGTGTGGACTGCTGCCGGCTCCGCGTAGTCCAAGTAGAGTGACATCTAGCCACTAAAATTGGACGCAGCTGCTTTCTCGTATCTCCCGCCAAACCGAGACTAAGACCGATCCCAACCAGGTTGATGAAGAAGAGTAGGTAGATGAAAATGATACGTAGATCAATTGGAGTGGAAAAAAATCTAGAGCAGTGGATATCTCTGTGCCGAAATGAAACATAAAGAATGAGGAAAGCCGAGAAGCCGAGACAGGATGCTTGGACATGTATGAGCAGACACTGACTCGATGATAAGAATGAAAGGAGTAATTGTCCAGTAGAGGTAGACGGGATCCGAAACACCGAGAAGGAAATGCTGGTGCTCAGGGACTCACTTTACTCCCTTTCGCCGACGGGAGCTGAGTCCTCACGATTCATATTCCTCGACCAACGAGGTCAGTTCCTGAAAGAGGGCCGCAAGCGTGGCGTACATGTACGATGTGAAAGGGAAACCAAGAGAAAGCGAAAGTAGGGCAAGAACATATGCTCAGACAGAAAGGTATCCCGGAAAACGACGACGCTGGCAAACAATGCAACAGTGTATGAGATAGCACAGCTATTTATCGCCTTCTGGAATCATACTCTCCCGGCCGTCGGCGTGGAGGGCCCGATGACAGCCGAACTGGAATGATCTCGTTGATGTAGGGCTCTGATTGCGGATTGGGGTCGACGCTCATTCGGAGGGCTTCCTGCCGTTCATATTCGCGCGACATGACGGCGAGATCGTTGATTTGTTCCTGGCCATCCCATTAGTACTCGTATCCATCAGACCTATCCTGAAGAAATGGACATACCCTTGTCAGAGGTACGCCAACAATCAGATAACCTTCGCGCCCCTTTGCTCTCGTAAGTAAGTCGTCAGGGCGGTGTTTCCATCAAGACGGTGTGAAGATGAATCCGTGGAGTCAAGTCGGAGGTTTACCTGGTAAGTGTATGGCCGGACAGTGGCAGTTGGTCCCAGGAAGTAATGGATCTGGCCTAAGACAATCTGACGGGAGAGCCCATACCCTGGCAGCCAGTACTGTTGGACCTGAGACATCTTCTTTCTCCTTGTGCCTCGGAACGTTCTGGATTGAGATAGATGCCTGGCGTATGTTTTCAAGTGGCTGAAAGTGGCTGAAAGTGTCAATCCTCTTGGGAGAAGGTACTTTCACCCGGTATGGCAGCAGTAGTGGTGGTTATGAGGGCCTCGTAAGCAGGCACATACAAGCGCCTTTATAGAGGTAAATATACTTTGCATATTCCTTCCATGCAAGGGAGCAGTATTAGTCAAAGGAATGCGGAATGGAAACGGTCAGCGTTTCTACGTGGGGATAACCTTTAAGAGTCGGCGCCGGCCCAGGAGAAGGAGTCGGACTGACATGCTGATCAGCAAGGTCTAATAATATAAACTATCAGCAATTGTAAGAAACCGGGGCAACAAGAAAGCTCACTATGGATCCTGTGACAGACAGATGAACAATGGAGCGAGCTGTGAGGACTGTTTTTGGGTCTGCTGTTCATGTCGGATCCCGGCGAAACCGCCTCACTCTTTTATCCAACCCTTTTGCTCCGGTAATATCGAAAATAAAAGTGAGGCTTGAACACAATAGGAATTAGGCCCCTTTCAACAAATCGATGCAATTTCTGGTATTTGCCGGTAGTTGTTCTGGTTCTTGGCCGACTCTGCGGTGAACCTACTTCCTGCATCCAGAGTAATCCGCCAGTTTATGTATGATGCCGTGGCTCCATGAACGGGGCATCGACAGCCCAGCGCGCAGCTCCTCCTCGGTGCGTCCCGCAATTTTCGTCTGTTCGCCGGAGACTAGGGACAGGTTGCGAATCTCGTTCTTCCAAGCCCGCAGAGGCCTAAACCTCTCCACCGAAGCGGAGTGACACTTGCATGAAACGGGCTGATGAGATACTCCTTGGAATCATGGGGCGGCGTAGATCCGGAAAAGAACCACGTTGAGTTCAGCCCGCTGTAGCTCCGAGCTCGAACAGAAAGACCAATCACGTTGAGTCCCCATTCTCGAAGGATCGCATATTTATTTTTCTAGCGAAGCTCCGCGTCTCTCCGCCCTGTCGGGTCTTGGTGCTCTGCCTCATCGAGTCGGAATAGATGTAGTTGGAAAGCTGGATAAGAATCACCCGAACACCAAGTATCGACGTCTTAGGCATGCAAGAATCCATTTGCGGAAGGATACTTGGCTTTTCCAACGCAGTGTCATTGACAGGGTCGGAGTAAATAGAAATGCACGAAAGGATACGCTACGGTCGCGATTGGTCCTCCACAAGCAATTGGCATTTATGCTGTCGCGAATTGGATTTCCCCAGCCCACTTTGCGATGTTGTCCAGGTCCGGCTTACTTCACAATGGTTAAGCTCCCTGGCAAGGTGACAGCCAGACCCGTTGATTCCTTGGTGTTTGTTGCTAGTCTCTGCTGCTGCATAAACGCGCCAAAATAGTCTGTATGCAATGACCACACGGCGAACAGGTATAGGTGGCCATGAGTCGCGCTGAAGGAACCCCGCGACGCGAGTGTTGTTTTGTTCGAGTTGGGGTATGAGTATAGTCAATGACCATAGACGAGGCCTTGAACTCACAATCTAGACCATTGATCGACATTCTCGACCGTCTCGAACCTGTGGCCTAGGCTGGATGCTCAGTAGTCGAGACTCAAAAGGTGGGCGGATCCATCTGTGGATCTATTACCGCGGTGTCGCACCGTAAGTTCTGAGTTTCAGTCAACTAGGCAGCGAAACGACAGTATGTGTTTATGAGAAGACCGCGGGCAAAGTGGCTGGTGCAACACACCGAGCATGCTGACATTAGGCCATGATTGGTTCTTGGTAACTCATATAAGTGATATTCCGCCAGTCATCGACAGCGGTCTTTGGGAGACAACAGCACATCTCTGGGATGCTCACACTTCGGACGGGGTGACTTGGAGGGCAGCTCTGGCCCCAATAACCAGCGTACGATTGTCGGCATCATACAATGCGCCCGGACCACCGATGATGACTTGGCCTATCATGGGCTATCACAGGAGGAAGGAAGTATGTCGTCTCAAGCCTTACCGGGGCGATGATCCGAGGTTCACAGAGGAAGGTGATCTTGTGATAGACGATAAAGGCAACAGCCCTATGAAGGCGAGTGAGGCGCTGTGGCGATACCGAGACGGCCAGTGGATGGAGAGAAGAACCTTGGAGCAACGAGTAAGCAAGGAGAAATGAAGGATGGACAGGGAAAGAGCGAGGCTGAAAAAAGGAAACATAGAAGCATTGATGAGGCGGACCTTCATCCCCTTAAAACTGTACAGTAGACGTAACCGTGGAACAATGCTTCAAAATGATTGTATATTACTGTCTATCTCGTTCTCGTAACTCATGCCAAACAAAGATATCATCCGCTTACTGAACCCATCATTATGAATAGCGCTGCTTAGTTGGGGGGCATATAAGGGTTGATAAGCATGTCGCTGAATCTGTTCAAGAGTATTAGCCAAAGCAGAAACAATGTCTGCAAGCGAGCGACTTACTTTTCGAGCTTCTCCTTTCCTCGGACCTCCTCGACGAGCAACGGCATCCTAACAACGTTGAAGTCTTCATAGAGTTCCTCAATCTGCTCAAGGTACTTCTTCTGCATCTTTCTCCGCGCGTTACACTGCTCGCAGTCACTGCCTTGTTTGGGGAAGAGAAGCTGGTTGACCACGATTGCGTGGGTGTCAATTTGGTAGCTTGTCAGCTCCTGGATCATACGCTCGGTCTCGTACAGAGACAAGAACTCCGCAATACAAACGCAAACAAACGTGGTCATGTCAGGGTTCTTGAACTGGGTGTTGACTTCGCCGATAGTCTCCCTTAGGGACTCCATCTTCTGCAGGATCTCATCCAGGTTCTGACCACCGGGCAAACCGCCGCGAGCACCAAGGATCGAGTTGAGCATGGGTCCGAATTGGGAGGAGAGCTGCGAGAGCTTCGCAAGAGCCTTCTCGAGGACCGTGGGGAACTGGAGGAAGCGGAGGGTGTGGCCGGTGGGGGCAGTGTCGAAAATGATAACCTCATAGGACAGGGACTTGACCTGCTTGAGGACTTCGGCGAATGACATGGCCTCGTCAACACCGGGGATCTAGCACCGTCAGCAATAGTCCTAGGCCGTTTGGGCGCAACGTACGCTGAAAGCGAGGTCCTGCATCATGTTTCCAACACCGAGACCAGCCATGGGATCTTCACCCTGTCCATCGCCATTCGCGAGGAGATCCTGAATGCTGCCGTTGGGGTCGACCTCCATCGCACTAAGGTTTGTGTACCCATCAACTAGACGTGCCTCCTTTCCAAACTTCTGGCCGAAGGCATCACTGAGGTTGTGCGCGGGGTCGGTGGAGATGAGCAGAACAGACTTGCGGGCTTTGGCAAGCTGGATGGCGAGTGAGCAAGAGGTTGTTGTCTTTCCGACACCTCCTTTGCCTCCGACGAAAATCCATCGCAGTGTTTTCTGGTTGACAATCGACTGGAGCGTGGGCTCCATGAAGTCGTCGTCGTGGACGATCGCGGTTGAAGACATCGTGGCGGACGGGCTTCGGCGATAGTTTCTTGGGAATAGAGTCTGCTAAAATAGAAATATGGTCAGGCGGCAATGAGCAAAGGCTTGGGTGTGACAGACGTACCACGCCCTGTAGGCAGTTGTTGACAGTGAGTCTTCCCCGCAAGTCAAAAGTTCTGGCCGAAGCTTCAAGAAGCGGAAGGAAAGGCTAGCGCTGTCGCCCGGATCGGCGCTACTCTATATACAACCGCAGAGTACTGATTGTGCAAAACAGAGTAGTTCAAGCAGCTGGTATTATTAGCTTAGTCTGGTTTCACTTTCGTCAGACGGAAGGTGTCTCGACCACTAAATGACACGTGCAAGGGACTTTCGTCTCAGGCTCCTCCGTGCGCTGGATGAGCGGGATACCCCACCATACAATCCCCGTGCTTCAGATTCCTGAAAGCTAAACTCGACTTCATTAATGTGAGAAGACGATCGAGATAAGCTAGATACAGCAGCGCTTGATCATTGGCATAACTGCCCGCGCCGAAGAGCTCGCAAATACCCCTACTAAAGTTGTACTAACCCGGAGAGCTCCTCATCGGTGGCCTCCGATAGAAGCGGAGATCAAAGACAACATAAAGTCGACACCTCCCTCGTTTGACAACCCGTCTATTCCAATTCCAACTCTGCAGCGCTTCCTCGTTCTACTTAATGGACGATTCCAAAAACCAAGCATCAAGTGACCTGAGCAAAGTCACAGACCGTCTCAGCCTATACCAGAACCACCTCCTTCCAACCGCATCCTCCGCCGCGAACTCACCGTCACCTACAACATCCCCAATGTCTCGCGACCCGATTACCTGCCACGTCCTCAACACGCTCACCGGCACGCCGGCCGCGAACCTCCCTGTCACCCTCGAGCTCCTCTCCAGCCCCTCCACCGCAACATCCAGCAATGTCCGCTTCACCGCGACAACAAACGCAGACGGCCGCATAGCGAGCTGGAAACCCGCGACAGAAGACGCGTATCGTGTCCCCGAGATCCTCGAGTCCCTCTCCGCACCTGAAAGCAAGACAAACTGGGCTTTACGATTCGAGGTCGGGCCGTGGTTCGAGGCGCAGGGCGTCGAGAGTTTCTGGCCGGAGGTTGAGGTTAAATTTACGGTTAAGGGGCGCGGGAAGGAGGGCAAGGAGGGCTGGAGGCATTATCATGTTCCGGTGTTGCTAGGACCTTGGAACTATTCGACGTATCGGGGGTCATGAGGCGCCATTTGACTAGGCGAGGTGTCGATATACAGAGTATGGCAGTTTTGAGTACGTGTAAGGGTTTGGCTGAAAACTAGGAACAAAATAGACACTAGTAGACCTGAAATTGATGTTATCTGGTCGTAATCGATTGTTCACTCCATAGTAAATGTTTAAGAGATATGACGCATATGAGTGTGGAGTGCGGAGTATATATATTTGACCACTTGAGAAAGCAAGAGGTTTTAGGTGCATTTACTTTGTACCAATGGTTTCTCAATCAGAAGCAATTGCAATCCTCTATACAGGGAGCTTGTCCTAAATGGAACAGGCATTCAGTCTCTTGTTAATAGATCGAAGGCCATTTTCGTGCCCTAGCCGCTAAGAAACGAGTTCATGAATATAGACTTTGGCGATGGGGTAGAACTGGCCAGTGCTCAGATCAGATATGGATACAGCTGTCAAGAGCCGGCGGGAACCACGTTTGCCGAGACACCCAGGGGCGTTTGAACAGCAATAGAATGCTTATCATGACTTCTTCACTACAAAGTACTTTCGTCTTCGATAAGTACAGATACTTTATATCTTCAGGTACAAATACTTCGAACCCTGATACAAGTAACCAAGAACTCTGGGGTAGCCTAGGCGTGCTCTACTAGACATTTCCGGGTGGCTTTCCGGTGTAGAACTAAAAGATAGCGCTTGCGCCTTGCAGCATGAAGGCCCATGATCCTAGCCGATACGACTGGCAAGTTGCACTGAATCGCAACTCCTGCTAGACACGCGTCCGTCTCGCATAAAATGATCTCTTATCAACATACGATCGCGAGATACTCCGAGGCAAGTCTAGAATTCAAGTGGCAACTTGATAACTGGCTGCTGTTGAGACGAGTGCAGATATGAGATGCTCACGTGATATAAGTCCACAGAAATGTTCTGGTTGCGTCATCGTCTTACGAGCCAATCAGGCATTGTCCGAATGGTTTGATTTCCTGGAAAAAGCGCCGCTAAGGAACGAGAGCACAGCGACACGTCCTGAATGGTCAGTCAGAGCCCACCGCCTAGGTCGTTGCATGATTATGACTGGTTCATATGCAATGCGACAGGTCAATTTGGACGTGGGCTCTGACAGGACCGATGAGTGGCTGGAGCGTAATGGGTCAGTAGCCTTAGCGAGTTGTCAGTGGCCACCCGCCCGGCTGGACCGAAACCCTCGGGTCCACAGCGTACAGATAAAATTCCTGTCGTCGTCACACTGAAGTCATCCGATTGCCCCCTTGGTGCCATCGCTATCGCAGCCAGATCTTGGAAGGCTCAAGGGTGTTGGCCTGTCGCAGTAGGTGAGACTTCTGGATCAGCCTGATATTTTACCTTCTGTATCCTTTGGCTCCATCACATCCTTGATTGTTGTGCGATTAGTTGTGTGCACAAACCCAGTAATCAATTCTCGTGGTTGCGTCATCCACATTGGTGCAAGAAATTGCCGGAACCCACCCTCAACGAAGACGGCCAACAGTCGAGATTCATTGTCGAGACTCTCGGTTCTGGCCAATCAGACGGGGTATTTTGGTCTTCCATTTCAGTTTTTCGTTTGAGATTTTTCCAGGTCTGTGTGTGCGTTGAAGAGAGTCGAGTGCAGACACAAGAGCAGAGGACAAGAGTCGGACCTCGAGCCAGAGCGTTGTCAGAATCTGGATACAACCACAGTGCAGCCAGAAGTTTGGCTCTCTTGAGAAAGTGCAACGCAGCCGGCAGACTGGGGGCTTTTGTACGAATCCAGGGTCGCAGGTATCGAGGACCTTCTGCCGCTTACCTCATAGCCGACCGCCTCCCCTCTTCCCCTAAATTGCAAAAACTCCCTGTCCAAACCTCCCAGACTACGTCACAACTTTTTCTTCTCTCTCCATCTTCATCATACCCAGTGACTTGACCTCGCCTCGTCTTGCCTCGCCCTTTCTGGGGTACAACCACACTGCACTACTCATTAATGCATGAACATCTTTCTCTCTGCTCGTTGAATTGTTTTCTCTGAGCTCAATATACGTCACTTTGTGTTCTTCTTCTGCCCTTGACGCGGTCCCGTGCGATACTCCCAAGAGGCGTCCACAGATCGCGCCTCTCCCCTTCGTTTCTCCATACTGTATTGAACTATCCTTTGACTGCTTCTCTTTTCTTAATCGCCTTTCGCCACTTGGCCCAATCGGTCCTGATCTTTACCTTTTCATACTCTTTTTCACTTTTTTTTTTCTTGCTCGGGACCACGGATCTGCTGCAGCCTCCCTTATTATTCAGCTAATATATCATCAACCCGATCGCGGAGGGAACTATGTCTGCCGCCGTGGCCTCCGCAGTCCCAACTCTCCCTTCTAATGCTGGCATGCATTCCTCCCCAATGGACGCGAAAAGACACAGCGTCAAGATGGACAATGGTGAGTTATATCAATATCTGGTACAAATCGTAGGATCTATGGTTGTGTGGCACACTTCCCGACTTGGATGTTGTCTCTCTCATCGTGTGTCGGGATGACCTCATACAATCCTTGTTGTCTACTCGGATGACGTTGCACAACTACCTCCCCCTGCCTCTTTTTCACTGCGCACTGTCGCGACTTTGTCGTCATCCTATACTGACTTTGATGATTTTCCAGACGCCTCATCGGATACCAAAGAGTCAAAGCCAGATGGCGAAGTCCAGAACCCATTAGCACCTCCTCCACGGCCTAACCCATCGGCCGCCACTGATACACCCGACTACTTCAATTCAGTTCACAACCCTTTCGCTTTGGAGCCGAATCCCTTTGAGCAGTCATTCGGCGGGGGATCTGGGGAAACCCCAGGGAAGTCGATTCTTCCTCCTGTCGCTTCGATAACGTCGCCTGCCCTGCCAGGCACTAGCTCCGCCGGCGGCGCATACAACTGGTCGAACTCCCTGCGCTCAGGTCCTTTGAGTCCGGCTATGCTTGCAGGGCCTGCCGGTGGGAGCGACTACTTTGACAGCATTGGAAGGGGCTTCCCAACGCCGAATGAGTCTTCCCTCCGCACTGGTTTGACGCCAGGTGGCGGAGGTTCTATGTTCCCGGCCCCGAGTCCCAACTCCCAAGCTTTGTTAAACCAGCTGCAAAACGGAGGCGCAACACCCTCTACCATTGAGTTCCACCGTACAGCTTTGAATGTAAAGAAGAACGGCATTGCGCCAACATCCAACCCAACCGGCGAAGCCGACCAAATACCACAGACCATCACAACCACCATGGACATAAAAGCAGCACAACCCGCCACCGTCGACTTTGGGCCGCATGACGCAGCTGATGCTGCTAACGGCCTATTCATGTTGGCCAAGGGCGGACAACCGAATGCGAACCAGTTTGCTGCCGTGCCGAACCAGACGGCCATTCCACCACAGACACTTCAAACTAGCGAAATCTTACACGATCAAAATGCCGCCCGACGCCAATCGGTGAATGTAAATGGTGTAGTTAACAACGCGAGAGAACCTAGCGGCGACGTCTCAGATATGCAGAGTGAACAGGCCAAACCTGCCAGAGGCAGGGGCAAGAGAAACGCATCTACGAAAGCGTCAAGTACAGCAAACAGGCGCAAGACCGACGATTCCACGCAGGGATCGAACAAGAGGACGAAGCTCAACAATGGCTCCGTCAGTACAGAGTCTCCTTCTGAAGGAGAATCAGAAGATGAAGACCAGCCCTCTTCGAAAAAGAAGGCCGGCGAGACGAAGAAGATGACTGATGAAGAGAAGAGGAAGAACTTCCTTGAAAGGAACAGGTATGTACCCTGCAGATGTTTTCTACAGACTAGTTATTAACGGGTGTAGGGTTGCGGCACTCAAATGCCGACAACGGAAGAAGCAGTGGCTTGCAAACCTCCAGGCAAAGGTCGAGCTGTTTACGTCAGAGAACGACGCGCTTACGACGACTGTTACTCAACTACGGGAGGAGATTGTCAACTTGAAGACATTGTTACTTGCACACAAAGATTGTCCGGTTTCACAGGCGCAGGGGCTTATCTGGAACCCGAACCCGAATCCTCCATACACTTGAAGGGAGTTAATATTATATCTGGCGCAACGGTTTCTGATTTGGCTCGGGTGTACTGTAACAACTAGCAAAAGGTTCAGCGTTTTCACAGCAATATTCGACAAGTAGATTTTACCTCATGGAGTAGAATGGCCGTAGAGAAATTGCATGAGTAGTGCACTTATCGTCCGATCTGACTCGTCACATTGCGTGCGCAACATTGACAAATCCACCTGCAATCTCGCTGTGATCTGTCAGGCTCGCGGATACTTGTACTCGCTACCAAGATCCTCCTTGAATACACTTTCTTCACCGACTCGATATTCTTGAATCACTCTGCCGTCATCAATCCCCCGCCTTGGAAATATGGTATACATACAATCCTGAATCCTCACCTCGCAGAACGACGCAAGATAACATGATCATTCAGAACATAAACAGGAATCTTCAGCACTCCTGCAGACCCCCTGCATGTGGTTTCCAGGTTTCTTGCTCCTGATGACGGTTATCTTGTCCCCTGAGCCTTGGGGAGTGAAGCCGTTGGCTGGGCTCAACTGCCGAGGTTGTTCTTCATGCATGTCAGCACAACCTTAAGGTAAGCACTTGCGCGGTGACGACGCAGGGGATCACGTCCGGCGTTGGGTTACCCGTAACGGCTGGACCTGCATATTTGGTGATGGGAGGTTAGGCGGCGGGCGAGGCAACTATGGTAGTGTTAAGGTTGTAGTCGGTTGCAGCGGCTAGGGTATGGTAGGTTACTTTGAGGAGGAGGGGTGGGATTAAGGTGCAGGTGCTGGTGGGGTTGATGCTGCAGTGCAATGCAATAGAGTGTACACTAGGCGTTTTGGAGGTGCAGACTGTAGTAGGGGGAGATGGGCTCGGACTGATCTTCGCATTGCTTTGGACTTCATCTGCTCTTAGATGTCTTGAAGTTGTAAGATAACCTAAGGTTTGTCTGTTGCACCGCGAAGCCCTCGAACCTGTTCATGGGTACGCGCTTTCTTCAACTAGACCCGCCTCTATAGGATGGTAGGTAGAGCCCTATACTTCCTATGGTAGATTACCGGGCTCACCAGCGCAGTTGTTTCCAACGCCAATTACGCCCTGACATCTATATGCCTGCACCCCGTTCCCAGACCTGCAGAGCATAGACTCTAGTGCTGCAGTGCTGCAGTGCTGCAGTGGGAGTATACCTGCAAAACGTCCCAATGGAGACGACATCTGCATAGTCAACGGTCTAGTCTAGTCTAGTCTAGTCTAACCTCCACCCGACTATGCTAGATGCCAGTGCACCGTGTCAGTGCACCGTGCGTGCGGGGTCGGTTAATTTACGCGGATGGGGAGGAAATGGTGCTGAGGGGGTGGATGTCGTTAGGCGGGCATGCATGCAATAATGCAAGTCTTCTTATCGGGTCCAGTGTTCCTCGGCAAGCGCCCACTGCCCACTTCCTAGCTGATAGTTTGGAACTATCGGTGTACCTGCAGCTTGCATTGTCTTAGGGCAGTGGGTGGAGTTGCCATAAGTGGTGGACAGGTCAGTTCCGAGACCCGGCCGTCGAACCATCGATACCTGGTTCAGATCCTCTTGTTCAGTTCACGTTACATAGTAGTGAAGGATTTAGCCGGACGGACCGTAAAACTGAAAACTCTATCTAGCTTGCCGAATTTATGCTTTGCGGACGGGAGGTATCATATCATATCACATCTGACTTGTCCTTCTTTCTTCCCTCCATCTCCAGCCGTGACGGTTGATAACAAAGGAGCGGTGAACTACTTCGATTTCATGAACCTGGAGGAAGAAGATGAAGGATCAATCGTATCATCAAGAGAACCTGTTTGAGATGAGGAAAACAGGCTTGCGAATTGGATTGCGCGGGGTTGTGGCCACGATGACGGACGGCTTCGTACCCCTTGCTTCTTGGGCCGAGGGGGGGTGCTTAGAGTCGGAGTTAGGGTCAGGGTCAAGCCGTCAGGGTTAGAATCGGGGTCAGATGGGAAGCGGAGGAAAGTGGAGGAGGGAAGTGAAGTAGTTTGGCGTGGGGGAGATTAGATCGAGCGGAGGTGAACTTGCGGTGAGACTTGGTTCTACTACCTAGGTAGACTTATATCGTATGGTTACCTAGATGGGGTGGAACTCTACAGGCTTCAGAAGCCTGGAAGTATCCTAAGCTGTGGAGGTTACAGGAGTGTTTCATTCTATCTTGTCTGCTCCCAGTACAGCCATATCCCCTAAACATTATATTTGGACGGAGATACAAACTCCGAAGACGAGATAACCGTTGGAGCAGGGTAATACTTCCAGGTCTACGTTGCACAAGATTGCCCGTTGTAAGTTGTATGTACATACATTCGTGGTACAACGCGTAACGGCTCTAGGTCAGATGGCCTGAAAATGGGTAGCAGAGGTACAATGACATGTACGTCCTATAATCTCAGTGGTAATATGTGATATCCGATTTCCAGACCTGAACATGTATACGGTATCATCCAGGTCCACGAGATCTAAGGCGAGTGGGACAGTCTACCAGCACAATGGGCCATGTGACACCTTCGAAAATGGCAACGTGGTGATGGAATGTGGAACGGATTGTAGAGTCAGAGTAAGTTCTTCGTGATATGTAGTATGTAGATTGTGGAATGTACAGGAACTGAAACCCAATGTAGCAGATTCAAATTTAGATTTAGATTGTAACAGATGATCAGATGCCTTGCTCCTTGCATAAAACGACGCCCGTGAACTCCGCGCTAATTATGTACGTATGTGTGTGTGAAACGAGACCAGACGAGAACGCCAATTAGAGAGAAGTAAATGAAACAAGACAGGGAAAGGAAATGAGTGAGTCAGGCTGACTGCTGTGGAATAGATGAGATAGAGTAATGATGGATAGAGACATAGGAAAGTATGAGAGAGGTATGACCATGCATGGTGAGTTGTGATAGACAGGTAGACAAGACATTACTCGTTGAGGTATGCAGTAAGCAGTAATGCAAGGGGCTAGTGAAGCAAGCAAAGCATAAACCAAGTGAGACAAAGTAAGCAAAACGGTAAGCGAAGAAGCTCAGAGCATTAGGGTATAGCAAGCGGCATGCTAAAGTCGACGATAGATTGAGATTGAGATGAGAGATTCGTAGATCATTCCGATCGGCCCCGGCAAGGCGAGGCGAGGACAGGACAGGCAATTCACTTGAAACGCCGACGGGCCCTTAGTTCATTGCGGCTGAGCAGGCGGCGGATTCCAGAAACAAATCGTGCCTTTGTGGATTCTGTTGTCGAACATGTTCGTATTAGCTTCGTTCTGAGTCTGACACAGGTCACATCCGGTCTGACAGGTCCAGCCAGCCACTCCATTCCAGCAGAGTGGAACCCGGCTGGATTGGACAGGATAGTTTGATCTCGGGTAAAGTAGACGTACCACTGTACCTGCGCAACGAGCGCTTGGAAAAACTTTCGGGTAGTGTTCGTGATGTTGAAGGTGAAGGGGCGGCGACTTCGGCCCAGTATGCGATGTCTTGGTGGTAGCCGGCGAAGTTCTTGGAGGCGGACCAAGGATTTTCGTCCTCTGTGATTTGGAGTTGGAGGGCGACGACGTGCGGATACAAATCGCCGAGGGGGTAGAGGAGTTCTGAGGAGGAGGAGGGCCGCGAGACTGAGTAGAGACTCTGGCTGGTCTGGTTTTGTTAGGAAATGTTGGGTGGATGGAGGGGTAGAGACTCACGTAAGGTTCGTAGTTGGATTTGTAGGTCATTGTGAGAGTTAGGTTGGTAGAGATAGAGTTGTGGAAGCAAGGATGTGATCGGAACCAAGGTTGAGTGGTAAGGCACGTTCTTGACTTGTGTGGACTTGTTGTGTTTGAAGTGATAGTTCACCACATCGTGGGCGAGTTGATGTCTTATATCGTCCCTGTCAGAGTGGTGACGATGTGGTGGGGAAGCCCCAAACCGGTTGGCTGTCGATTGTGCAGCGCATGGCATGGCCCTGGCCTGGAGAGACACATTTCTTTTTTTGTGGAGACTGAGACTACCGTGGTAAACCACCGTAGGAAACAAGAGGCTGTCTGTCTTACTCGAGCTGGGCTTGGAGGCCAGCTGGGGCAGCTGATTGGGGCCGCAATCTATCTACCGCGATGATTTGAATTCCTCGCAGATTTAGCAGTGCATGATCTCACTACTCTGAATTGGGCCAATTAGGGGTCAGCAGTGCCTGCGCTAGTCGATTAACCTTCAGTTGGCCCTGGGGCTAGTGCATATCTGCCCGGTTGAGCTGTCCATTCGGAGAGGTTCGGTCGCCTGTCTTGTCTGGATACGGTGTAGCGACTCTGCACCAGCGTTGCGGTCAGGTCGGGTTACTCTGGGCGATGCTCCACGCTTACATTTTTACATCCGAAATTGCCAGCAGGACAGGGACAGGGGACCCCTGCCCGCCGGGGTGCCCGAGGAGCCGAGAGAGACGATCCGCCTGATGCTGGCAGCTGTAACTTGCTGGAACGATTCCCCCTTGCGTGCGACCACAGGCAGGACAGGCTCGCTTCCACGTTTTTGGACACCAGGGTCGCTGCATATGCAGAGTGACGACTGATCGATAAGAACAGCACCGATACCAACCCCTCATTTGCACTCTGCATGATTTTCGCGCAATGTGACCCTCCACTTGCAAAGTCTCTGTATGCTAGTCTGGGTTGATCGGCGCCCAACACTAGCAGGGTGGTCAGGGTGGTGGGGAATGTCACTGGGGATCTGTCATGATTTTCTGAGGATCATTTGGTTTTTGACTTGACTGAAAGGGCCGTGCTTGACTCGCAACCCGGGTGCTGGCAGAGCTGTCACAATCGCCCTGCGCTATTGATTTATTCGGCACGGCTCTCCCCAGTCTGCGATTGCGATGGCTCTGGACTCTGGCAGGCTAGGTATACTAGGGCAGGGCGTCGAGTTGCCCAGCCCTGAAAGGGAAATGGATCAACTAATCTGAGGATAATTCGATGCTCGAGTCAGGCATTTGGAGAGGGAATGAAAGACGGCTGTCAGACCAAGGCGTCAGGTCTCGCCCGTCATCTCGCCCAAGGATGCGCTAATCGAGTTTTCCAAATCACTGGGATTGCATCAGCGTCAGATCATATATTAACAATGACATGGATGCCAGAGTCTCGGGACGCATGGACAGCGACTGGAAGTCTTGGACAGCGACTAAAAGTACATAATCCCTGTCGCTGCCCTCAACAGGATAAGAACACGATTGGGGGATCGGAGGGGATCGCACGGGGATGCTCTGTGCAGCCTGCGATTTCAGGCAGGAGTTGCGCACAGCCACCTGCACAATCGCCTACTCCGAGGTTGCTGATCGATCAATGGTTCAAGCCACAGACGCCTCCAGCCACACGGAGAACAAAGCGGCGGTGCGTGGGGCGTGGCGGAGTCGCTGTGGCTGCACACCGTCTGTCAATAGCCTCAGGTTTCAGGATCCCTGCGCGTGCTTTCTCCAGTTCCAGGCCCACTGTCCCCGGCGGGCCCGGCATATAGTTGCTAACCTTGGCGGATTCTACACCTCGATGGTCTGCTGCTTTCTTTTTCCTTTCTGGCGGGACGCACGAGGGCTCGGAATGCCCGCCGCCGTTGTTGTTGGGCGCGGAGAGAGGGCCCTGGACGGAGGTTGAGTCCGCGGGTATAAGGAGGCCTCCATCCTCTCTTTCACAGGTCGAAGCAACTTCAAAAATCAAACAATTTAAATACACCTTCATCTTACTCCAATCGTACTGGGCTCCTGACCCTTGACTATCCCTTCCATGCCCAACGGCAATGACACCGAACGCACTGGATCCTGGAAAGCAGGCCTCTCTGTGTACGGACTTGCTCGATCCCTCTTTCGTCGCCGCAGTGTCACTCCAGTCCGCAAGTAAGCTACCATGCCTTGCCCAAACATCCTATTCTAAACGCCCCCGCAGAATCAATTGAGGAGGCTGAACACGCTTTCGCCAGACTCGAGCCATTCCATCCGTCAACAATGGATCTCCCTCTAGGAGTCGGGATGCAACACCACAACTCCGCAGGCGCGCAACTGCCGAATGGGTATATCCCTGCGCCGGCGCCGGCACCTACCTCTGCGCCAAATGGATCCGCGCCCTCTCTAGGCGCAAGCGCAAATGTCTTCCAGACACCCGTCCTGGCCGACTGGTACCCGGCGTACATGGAATGCGTGCGACACTTCCTCGACCAGGCGCAGTACTCCGCGCCAGTGCAGTCTCTAGCGGCTTACATCAACATCCGACTCCCCTTCCAGCGCCTCACAAACCCAATCGCGCACTTCGACGCGAATCTGACGGAGAACGGGCAGTCCTCTGCACAGTCTTCTCTGCGCCATTATATTCGACGCCTTGTAGCGACGGGGAACGATACACCGGCTATCCTCGAAGCATTCTTCGGCCCCGACTGGGTCCACGGCGTCGGCGGCATCGCGAAGCAAGAGCGACTGAATTACCTCTTTACGGCGAAGAGCGCCGGGTACGCGGCTACGAAGGCAGCGTATGATATTCTGCCTGACGAACATGCGCCGTTCCTACGGCCTATCCGGGATGCGTCAGAGGAGGAGATCACCACGGCGGAGAAGTACTGGAGTGAGTGGATGGCGATGGAGGATTGGATGGTCGGGCCGCGTAGTCCGTGGTAGCGGTTGCGATTAGCGAGGTGGTTTCGTTTACGAGTGATGATTTACGACTTTCTTTGGATGTCGCTCGTTTGGATTTCTTTTGTCGCTCTCTGCGTCTTTTTTTTACATATCTATAGCTGTGTTGGATCGAGCATATCCAGATCCTGTCTCTACCTACCTACATATTTGAGTTGCTTTCGCGAACAATATACCTACCTCTCTATCTTACATCCGATCGTCGTATCGCGTATAGACTACCTAGACCATACCTACCATAGCGTTGGGCACCGACCGAACAAGAGCTAGGAACAGGAACAGGAACCAGGGTATCCCGCCCAAGCTACACCAAACTATCGAATTATCTAAACCAGACGTGGAAGCAGAATAGATTAACGATGACAAAAAGAAAACATAAAAATCGTTGAGAAACGGACTCCGGAGACTTGGTTGTTTCTCCAGCAGCACAGCCACATTCGGGCTCCCCGAGCCCTACAGCCCGCGCGATGCATGGCTAGCCTGCACTGCTGCAGCCCTCTGCACTCTGCAGGAAAAAAAGGCTGGCATGCTGCAGATCGTCGTCGGATCTCGGTAAATCTCGTGGGAAAATTCGATTTTCTCCAAGTTTGTTTGCGGCGGGTCCAGAGACTCCGTAGTTGGTCAATTTATTTTTTGTCATGCTTCATATCAGGGCCCAGCTGGATAACGATACCCAGCAACATAAGTCAGGGGTATTTCCGTGCTCAGCCAGCCATGTTTGTTTCCAGTTGTTGCTTTGGCAAAGTAGTAGCGAACTAAAATAAGCGAGGGACAGCGAGTCATTCCCGCCCCGGGAGCTTTAGCTTTAGCTCAAGCTGTCATCTGTCAACATTTCCAGCTGCAAACCGACCAGTCGACTCAGTTCAGATCCTGGTCCCACAACAATGATGCAAAAGAAGCGAGCCGCGTCTCAAGTGCCGAGACAACATCATCTGGATTCTGGAATATTCTTTGCTCGAACTAGTCGCAAACAGGGCACTGGCTTGGCTGTACGGAGTTCGGTTGTAGCGTTCTATTAATATCCTGTCAAGTTTCAGCTTCTCGGCTGTCTGCTCCACCTTGTCTACTCCGTATGTCATTCGCCTCGTTTAGTTGATCGTGGTGATGAGGATCGACAGTGACGCCGACACCCGACTGACAGGCGCCATCCATATGGCTGCCATGTGTCCTTGGTCTTGGTCTTACCATCGGCATCCGGAGTCCGGACTCTAGACCCAGCCCAGCCATCGTCATCAATTAATCCTATTGTGTTTGTGCTAGTGCTCACTGCTCGCTACTTGCTGCCCAACCCATGCCTTCAGGTATCGCAGTGTTCTAGACCTGATCTGCCCCTATCGCAGGATTCATCTGGACTTTTGTCAGGAACAGGATCGTCTCGATTGCTCCAGCTACTCTACCCCTTTTGGGTATGTTGCTCGATCTTTCATCACCTTCTAAGTCCTGATAGGCGGCTTCGATGAGGCTAGACCTCTGAACCACGTACTTGGGTCGGATTGACTCACTCCTGCTACCCCGTAGTCTTTCACTCCAGACGTTCTCGGATTATCTCCCCTCAGGACCAGGATTACGGAGTAAGACACTCATAACCCCACCCTTTCGGGCATTCACACTCAATCGCCAGCATCTGGCTCCGTGGCGCTGCTTCCGTTCTAGGTCCTCGGGTCGATTGACCCGAGATGAGATTGGCAGCTGGGAAACGCGCCCGCCGACTGACGTGCTGCTAGCCTGTCGCTACTACGCGCCTCGTTGGCGATCGCCCCGGGTAACACATGGCTATGACGTGCAGCCTGCCAGGATGTATTCCAGTTCTTTGCTCACGGCGAGTCATGTGCGTCATGCATCCATTTTGTACATGATTTACATGATATCACTGAGCAGAAAACTATCAAGGCGGATCCCAAGATTGCATTACCATCTTCGTTTGCTGGTATACTGAACTGACCTTCCGAAGATAAATCCAGTATACGGTACTGTTCTGGATCTTGGACCAGTTGGCCATTAGAGTCAAGGGCTTAGCAGGTTCTTGTCTTGAGGTATACAAGAATCAAACATCATCCATGACAGTCTTTCCTTTGCCCAGTGACGAAGTAGCATGTGAAGTCTCCTGCTTCTCTTCTCTGCGGCAGCTGGGCTTCCTCTTTGACCTCTGATTATAATAAGATAGAACCTGCCGGGGTTTTCATCGTATCCTCGCCACTTGGTTCTCGTACCAGACTCACCCTCCTCGGGTTAATCTCTCCGACATCTTGCCAACGACCCTGTTTTGTTTTCCAGCTCTGAATACCGCCGAAAGCATCAAGCATCAACCACCAACCATCTCCCTCGTAGCAGCAAGTTTACCTACCAGGCTCCACCGCAGTGAAATGCAGGACACAGTAAGAATGAGAATAACCCGGTCTTTGAATATGAACTTCTCGCCGCGAGAGGTAAGAGGACGGACCGCAGCTACCACCCAGCTAGACCTACCCGCCTTAGCGGCAAGCGATACCTGGATGCCAGTCCCTGAGAATGGGATCAGATGAGATGCATAGTTGAGACGATCCCACAGATTGTGAGAACTGTGAAGGTAAACACAGCTCCCCAGGCGTCATGCTTTATGATCTTTTTGACTGGGAAGAAATACCATTCTCCAGACGGAAGGACTCCATGTCATCGCCATCTCTAGTCCTTGCGACTTACGTACTTACCTCACTTTATCTACATAGAGCGTCTAAAGAACTAGCTGGAGGGTACGGTTTCCGACAAGCGACACAGCTTCGTCGGCGACGCCCCCGCAGCCGGAACAAACACCCCTCCGCCACTCCGGATCAGCTTGAGTTGGATGGCTGCAAAGCAAACCCATCTCGGTACGCAACAGACCGTTACAGCGTCTGCGAAGGTAGGAATGTTGCGCCTAGTTCGCAGAAACAGGGCCTCGGGTTGCAAAGAGCTCTGGCTCTAACCGCTTCCACGCTTCACGATTCTTCAAGCGCTCTGGCTTATATTCTTCGCGGTTGGGAATACTTGCACAGAGAACTTAGCGATTAGAGACGTGGATAGCCATCGCTTCTGCGCTTCGAACCTATCCAGCGCTCTGAGATACTCGTAGATGGCAATGACTTCAATTTCCGCAGGCCGTGGTGCAGATCTGTGAGACCGGGAGAGGGCGAGACGATTGATAAACAAAGTAGTCCTTCTGGATAGTAGGGTACGTAAGGATGGGAAGAATGGATGCACAGAAAAAAGGAGCCAGACTGGTGCTGGTGAAGACCAGACCATGTGTATAAAACTTGCGCTCCGCCTGAAAGATTAGACAGGTTATTGGAATACCTATGTCTTTTGAGACGTCGGAATCCAATTCAATCATGGTGGAGAAGAAGGCTGGGTACCATCTGCGCAGACATTGTCGTACCTGCAGCGAATTTGTAGGCTTGAATTGGCGACATTTATAGACAAGATTTCCATGTCGAGATATAATTGCCGAGTGCTGCAGAGTCCACGTATCCGTTTCTGTCGGATATCATCTCACAAGGGGAGAAGATGTCCATGTCCTTCGAATTTACTACTTCAAGGTCAGTGATCAGCTGCTAAACAGACGGACAAACACACAGATAGTGACAGTAGCAGGATGGCTTGGGTACTGGCATCACCCACTCTCTACAAAATCCGGGTTATAAATCTCAGCTGTTCCACACCCACCTAATGTGTATTCCTTGAAGGGTCAACTGTCAGGATCAGGAAGTTTGCTGATGTTGAGTGAGGTAGATGTTATGTGTCGCTGCTGCTGATACATCCAATGCAGCCTCAGGCCGCCAACGCTGGTCAGTGCAGAGCTTCACCAGGAACTGGGAACACATCAGCTCGCACAGCAGCAGGGTCTTTGGCCCTCGCAAAAATAGCCTCCACGAGGCCCTTGCATCGTCCTACAATGATGCTCGATCTGGGTACCCGATTGTTTCATCCGGTTGATGAATGTCATCCTCCACGTTTGGGCCTTGCCAGATTTGACACTGTTCCCGTCCAGATTCATTGTGCGGAGAAGCGCTTTCGCAGCAATGGCTAGAGCTCACAGTAGTGACGCTGCTACGCACATTTCAAAGCCAGGGACTCACCGGATTTGGAAGGAGGAAGGAGAAAGTCGAGCACAAGTCAGGCGCGGCTGACAGAAGGGAGACCGTGTACGAGGTTTGTTGCACCCGAACGTGGAAGGTGCACTGCCCGGCGCCGGGGTGAATAAAGAGGATTCATCATTCGACCCACGGCTTGACGCCCCCGCCATTCTAGACGCAATCGAGAACGACTTCCAAGGAGGCGTGGCGCTCATTTTGTGCGTCTTACTGGACCTTCGCATAGAGAACTCTTGGATCTCCGACGTCTGAACCTGGGCAACGCAACACCGTGCTATTGACTATGAATAGGACAATACTAACGGCGCCCACCTACGGCGTCCTATTGACGCAAAGCTCATTGCTACCGCTGATCGCCCCGGTGTTTTCCAATTGGAGATGCTTCCATTGATTCTGTACATCACATGCCCTGGGCTGAGTGCTCGAGTCAAAGAGTTGGCCGAAACCCTGATGGAGCCGATCGCGAGATCGACAGATTCAAAAGTGCCGCTCTTCTTCTCTCTGATCTCGTCGGTGTAGACAGAGATCAATTTGTTCCAGCTCAAAGCACAATGTCCAACGAAGTCCTGAACGGGGCGCTTCCTGCCGGTAGTGTTGAATTTGACTCTTGTGAGATAGGCACATACTAAACGCTTCAATAGCCTATGCAGCCCGCATATTTGACGAAGCCAAGGTCCCTTATGTGCTCTGGGGTCATTGGGCCGTCGGTATGTTTGGAGATGACAAGTCATTTCCGGTAAAAGACCTTCTGTGCCTCTCTCACATGAATCTAGCTAACTCTGGGCCAAGGAAGTTGAGTTCATCATCGCTGACGCTGAGGTAAGAATCTGGTGCTCAAGGATGCTCCAGCCGTTTCTTTGCTGACCACTCGCGTACAGCCCAATGCCGTTACAAAGCCCCTCGACACTGCCATCGCCGCTTTGTCCGCCAAAGGAATCAACCGTTGCACAAATGCTAGTTGCCAGGAATGGACTCACGATCGAACACCCCCCGTGACTGAACCCTTCACCCTGGAAAGCCCTGCCGATAAGGAGGAGCTTGCAAGCATCTGGGCAGACAATCGCACTCACGCCGTCGGGAATGCACACTTCCACCTCCAGCCCCCGTACACCTTTTTCACCGTTTTGACACTCTACACCCAGAACAGGCTTCTCTGGTGGATTCCCAGGCTGACCGTGCAATCCGTGACTCCCACGGACCCCATTTTCATGCTTACCACCAATGTGCGGCTGCCCCCCCGCGGACCAGGAGGACCTTCCGGCCCTTGGACAGAGCTCTACCCCGTCCGCATCCTGAGACTAGCAAAACTAGCCGAGGCCCTTATCCTACTAATCCTTCGCGACGGCCACCGGCCGCATGTTCCCCGTTGCTGGGAAAGGCTGTGGCGAAATCTGCTGAGAGAAAAAAGGCATACTGATGACGGACAGCCGACGGCTCTGATAGTGGAACTGCAGGAAACAATTAATCCGCGGTTCAAGGTCATCGTGGAAGACTACGTTCGCCAGCCGGATGAGCTGGCGGCTATGAATGGCTTGAGTTGGAAGAAGCTCCGTAAAGAAATGATTGAGACCGGAGAGATGGGGCAGATGCCGTCGCTGCATCCACCAGATGTTATAGATCGGTGCGGGAAATACCTGCCCTGAAGCTGGGCTCGTGCAGCTCTTTTCTTATCCACCTGGGTTGGTGGATTATGCCCATTGTCCAGCTTTTGGTGCCTTCTGTTCGTCCGCTTTGGTGGTCATGATCTTTCTTTATGAGGGGAATACGCCGCTCAGACGAGGTGCTTTTTGTTGTTTTTTGCATTGATGTTGACTTTATATGTCAGTGAAGAAAAACAATATAGTGAATTAAGTACAAAAAAAAACAAAGAAAGGGAGGGGGAGAAAGAACATAGAGACGGGAAGAAAGCAAAGAGAGAATGCCTGAGATTCATGCTGATGGTTTGACGCTCAAGTTTACGTGTGGCTACATCCATGAAGAAATGGATGCAGACAACGAAGGTCAACAGCCAGACAAAGACCATGCAAACGAACATCTTCAGCTTGTGTAGAGCGGCATCTCTTCTCTCCCTCATGTCTCTTCTCCTCTGCCTCACACACACACACACACCCGTCTATTCTGGGCTACTCTCTCCAGTCAGATAGTACACCAAACATCCATACACACCTCGCAGATCAAGATGAACGTCCCGACTATCCCCGCTCTCCAGAGAGCCGCACTCGATGCAATCAGGTCTCTGGCAACCCGTCCAGCTTTTCTCTCGTACAAGGTCGCTATCGTGGGCAATCTGGCCCAAGAATCTCACATGCCGGGCCAAGCCCATGTTGTACCTACCGTCTGTCGCTCCCAAAGTGGTCTCCTACACGCACTACAACGGGATAACTGATGGTCCTCTACTTCTTCTGTAGTGTGTCGAACTTTATCTCGATACGCACGAGCGCTCCCTCACCTCCGCCGATCTCCAGTGGGAGCTGAGCAACACCGATCCTGTCCGATATGTCTATACCTCTCTCGGCGAATGCCGCTTGCGTACACCCTCCCGGGTCGAAATCAAGATCTTGCCTGCCCACACAGTAAGTCTACTAGATTGCCGAGTTGTCCGCCATGCCATGGCATGGCATACCATACCATACCACTTTGACAGACAGCGCTGACATCTGCCTCGTTCCCCTTGAAGTTTGAGCTCGTCCTGGACGCCGCAGTGTCAGTCGGGATTGCCGGCGCGAATGCCGGCGCCAATGTCCAGCTTCCGTATTGCACGATGCAGGATCTCCTTGTGCTCCTTATGGCGCGAGCAGCGGCGATCCCGCGTCTGCCCCTTGGCCGCTTACAGCGAGATGCTGCCTATGTCAAGGATCTTGTGCGACGGACATGGCAGCGGCCCGGACAGCTCCGCCCCAAGTTTCAGCATATCCCGTTGACGGGGGAACATCTTCGGGTGTTTTCAGAGTCCGTGGAGAGTTTTTATTCTGTTTCGGACCGCGAATGGGGGGTTCGGTTTTGGTGTTATATCTTTGGCCCGCGCCCTTACTAGGGACCGGGCTCGGGCTGAGCTCGGGCGTGGGCTTGACCGGGGACAATATGGTTCATGACCATTGGATACCTGTCAATGTCGTTTGGAGTCGGCGATTTGTGGGCGCGCCGCATGACTCCGCCTGGGCACCTATAGGCTAGCTAGGACGAGCAGTTATCTACAATGATGATCAGATAGTTAGAGGATTTCTTGAGTCCATTATATTCTTCTTACTTCCGGGTTGGGTTGGGTTGTAGAGGTCCACGACGGGCTGACGGTTCGGTTGAGGTCGGTTCGTCTTCCTGAATACCTAGCCGAAGCCCTGGAACTGCAGATGGATTGGACCTGCAGGCCGGGGGCAACTTATCAGGGTGTATAGGGTTTTGTTTCATGGAGGTTGGGTGGTAGTGATTAGAGGCATGACTGTATGGTATGGTAGGTAGTAGGCCTAGGGAAGATCAAAAAGTTAGGGTAGTTATGGTTCCAGGCGTAGATCTCGACGATCCCGAAGGAGCTTATTGGCGACATATGTGTTGTAAATCTACAGGAAGGGGGGTTTTATCAAGGTCATTCTGGATATTCGAACTAGGAGTGTCAGTGCACTGGGCCTTTTTGCTGTGGATTAGTTGTATCAGTATATATACCTTGGTCATGACAGCTTGGATAGCCCTCACAAAGCTATGCAAGTTCCGCTGGGAGTGGAAGGCTCTGAAAGCTAGATTCCTGTATATACAATGTACCAAATTCACTCATGTGAACGACCTGCTGCTGCGAAGCTACACCGTCTGGATATGGTCGTTCTTATACTATAGTGCTAGTTCGGTGCATTGACTGGAGGCGTAAGAGCTTAGAGTCCTACTGATACACGGCGATAGTATGTAGATTTGATATTATTGTTCACTTTTCTATATGGCTCCATATTCTTTAGCCTGGTCACCGCTTACCGTGACAGAGCGATGTCATCAATTCTCATAATCATCTTCACCGTCTCCGCCGCGAGCTCGATTGCACTGGTGCTGACCAGCAGAGGCTGCAGGATGTTTTCCTCGGTGATGTCGTCTTTCACGCCGCCGCTGCGGATGGACACTCCAGCGTTCTGCTGGCCCTGGGCGTGGCGGTGTCGCAGGTCGGTGACGACCTTGATGGAGTTGAGGCCGGCGTTCTCGGCGAGGGTCGTGGGGATGACCTCCATGGCCTCGGCGAACGCCTTCCAGCAGATGGACTCTGTGCCGGTGAGCTCACGGGCGCGCTTGGCGAGCGTGTTGGCGACTTCGATTTCGGGGGCACCGCCACCGGCGATGAGGGCGCGCTTCTTCACCAGGCAGCGGATGACGCAGAGGGCGTCGTGGAGGGAACGCTCGGCTTCGTCGAGGATGAGGTTGTTGGCGCCGCGGGCAACGATGGAGACGGTCTGGTTTGCCGAGGTGGCGGGGGCCTTGATGCCGGTGATCTTGACGTAGCGGGCGCCGGATGCCTGGACCTCCTCTACGAGGTCGGCGGTGCCGAGCTTGTCTTCGGTGAAGGAGTCGACGTTGGCGACGGGCTTGCAGCCCAAGCTCTTGCAGAGGAACTCGACCTCGTCACGTTCAATGTCCTTGATGGCGAGGATCTTGAGTCGGGAAAGGAAGTGGAGAGAAAGGTCGTTGACGGCGTCACGGAGGATGGACTTTTGGATCAGAAGGACATTGCACTTTGTCTTCTGGATCTTCTTAACCATGTTGAGCAGGTACTGGCGCTCTTCCTTCAGGATCTTGTCCATCTGGCGGTAGTCGTTGACGACAATCTGGTTCTCCATCTGCGAGCGATCAGTACCCAGACTCTACTCTCTGACGGCGATACATACATCAGGCTTGGGCGGGCTGAGCTGGAACTGGATCAGACCTATCCGGGCCTTCTCAATTCTTGTGGGTCCACCGCTGCTCTTGATAACGCCCTGGTTCAGGACCAGGCCATCAACCATCTCGCTGTCCTCAATCGTTCCACCGACCTTCTTGACAATACGAATGTTCCTGAGGTCCACGTTCTCCGCCGTCTTAGGGTCAACGACCTTCAACACCGAGTCGACGGCCATCGGTCCGAGAAGGCTGGAGTGCTGTGAGACGATCTTCGAAGAAAGCGAGGTAGACGCGGCTTGCAGGAGGGTCGAGCGGTCCATCAGGTTGATCGGCCGGGACATGTTGTGGAGAATCTCGACGGCGGCGGCGGCGGCTCTCTGGAACGACTCGGAGATCACAGTAGGGTGAATACCCTTGCCGAGCAGGCGCTCGGCGGCACCCAGCAAGCTTCCGGCGATGACGACGACTGATGTGGTTCCATCCCCAGCCTCAACATCCTGGGCTGCACTAAGGTCGACAAGCATTCGGGCGGCGGGGTGCATCACG
Organism: Aspergillus multicolor; assembly: GCF_047715735.1. Lineage (NCBI taxonomy): Eukaryota > Fungi > Ascomycota > Eurotiomycetes > Eurotiales > Aspergillaceae > Aspergillus > Aspergillus multicolor. The sequence goes on from NW_027395960.1 coordinate 811,619, forward strand.
CTCATATCCCTCAACATAGTGTTTCCGTCGTTGGTCTGCGGGGGGTGGTTAGCGGTATACTTCGGAGGTTATGTAGGCAGTCGTACGATGATGGTGTTTCCCTTGGGTGTTTGAATCTGAAATACGTTAGCGGTTAATCACCCGAAATACCATTGTGATGCCCACCATCTTGTCCATGCCCCTGGGTCCCAGCGACTGTATATTGAATTAGCCCCTCATCGTGACAGTTCCACTGCAAGCATACCGTTCGGATGGCATCGGCGACAGCTGTATCCCATTAGCATCGCGATCTATTCATAATATAAGTATAACGCACCTCTTGCAGCGAGAATGTTGGACTGCCGCACGGCCATGGGCTTCTCCTTGTCCTGCAAGATATCAGATTCGGCCCACAGTGAATTCCCCTCCGCATCGACGAACCTTGAAGGCGGTGCTGCTGGGAGCAGCGGGAGCAGTGGTAGCCATGATGTATAAGCTAGATGTAAGCACCGTAGCTTGGAGAAATGAGAAAAAGGAGAAGAGTTGGTCGGGACAGGAGGTCAAGTCTGGTCCAGAGCGGCTCTCGAAATTCTTCCAGGCCTGCGGGTTTGCACTTTGGGCGGTGTTGCTCTCTGGGGCTTGGCGGCCACTAGCGTCAACAGCTCAAGCTGGGCCGGCAATCAGAACAACAGCTCTCGACCATCACCTCTACCCCAACTTCCACCCCATTCATCTCGCTTCCCTCATCTTTCTCCTTACGCACCCTCCATCTACCGATACTTGTATATTGCCGTACCACCGAATACTGATTTTGTCTCACCCGCCTCTCGCCACAACCTTTCATCATGCCTTCCGCCACGGGAGCGAACTGGGAGAAGTACAAGAAGAACTTTGCCGATGACGAAGAGCCCGAGAAGAAGATCACTCCTCTTACAGATGAGTATGTCGCTTGATACACTTCTGTCTCTGGACGCGGTGGTTGTATGCTTTGGTGTCGGTTGCTGACAGGCGCAGGGACATTGCAGTACTCAAGACCTACGGCGCGGCTCCGTACGCAAACGCATTAAAGAAGCTAGAGAAACAGATCAAGGAACGACAAGCAAGCGTGAACGAGAAGATTGGCGTCAAGGTATTGCGGTCTGATTCGGGCTCTCGGAATGAGAGAAGCTGACGTTCTTAGGAATCCGACACCGGTCTCGCACCTCCACATTTATGGGATGTTGCCGCGGACAGGCAACGCATGGCAGAGGAACAGCCGTTACAAGTGGCTCGTTGCACAAAGATCATCCAGGATGAGAAGGACGCCGACAAGAGCAAATATGTCATCAACGTCAAGCAGATCGCCAAGTTCGTCGTCAACCTGGGAGAGCGAGTGAGTCCTACAGATATTGAGGAGGGCATGAGAGTTGGGTATGTTTGCGCTCCATTGTGAGAGTATTCAGATATTGACTGGCGTAGCGTCGACCGGAACAAGTACCAGATCATGCTGCCGCTCCCGCCCAAGATCGATCCCAGCGTTACGATGATGACAGTCGAAGACAAGCCCGATGTTACATACGGAGATGTCGGAGGTTGCAAGGAACAGATCGAGAAGCTACGAGAAGTTGTTGAGATGCCACTATTGTCGCCCGAGCGATTCGTCAACCTCGGTATCGACCCGCCCAAGGGAGCTTTGCTCTACGGACCCCCCGGAACCGGAAAGACTCTTTGCGCGCGAGCCGTCGCCAACCGAACTGACGCTACCTTCATCCGTGTCATTGGCAGTGAACTGGTTCAGAAGTACGTCGGTGAGGGTGCCCGAATGGTCCGCGAGCTGTTCGAGATGGCCCGAACCAAGAAGGCGTGCATCATCTTCTTCGACGAAATTGACGCCGTCGGTGGAGCCCGTTTCGACGACGGAGCTGGTGGTGACAACGAAGTTCAGCGTACTATGCTGGAACTCATTACACAGCTTGATGGTTTCGACGCCAGAGGAAATATCAAGGTCATGTTCGCTACCAACCGACCGTCAACCCTCGACCCCGCCCTGATGCGTCCCGGACGTATCGATCGTAAGATCGAATTCTCCCTGCCCGATGTTGAAGGCCGTGCCAACATTCTCCGCATCCACGCCAAGAGCATGTCTGTGGAGCGCGACATCCGATGGGAGCTCATCTCTCGACTCTGCCCCAACGCGACGGGTGCAGAGCTCCGAAGTGTCGCGACAGAGGCCGGCATGTTTGCCATCCGTGCTCGACGGAAGGTCGCCACAGAGAAGGACTTCCTGGCCGCCGTGGACAAGGTGATCAAGGGCAACCTGAAGTTCAACTCGACGGCGACATACATGCAATATAACTAGACGTGATCGCAGGCTTACATTGCATTGGTTCTATGTGTATGAACATTAGCTAGGTCGGTTCATCATGATTCAAATTACTTCCCAATGATATATGTAGAAGGCTAGAAGCATACCCCGTAGGTAGAGCCTCTACTTCGGCTGTCGACTTCCGAACCATATCACATGACTGAACGGCTCATCTCGGCATGTCAAGAGTCAGACCATGATACAATGCTCATAGTAGTGTATACAGTGCAAGTATTCTAAAACCTCACCTAAATAAGCAAATATCTCCATAACCCCATACCTAGCCCCGGAATCCCTCCTATAGAACTTACCCGGCAAGAGCAACACAATCCACGTGCCTCCGGTCGCACATCCAATAAAACGCTCCCGGCTGCCCGAGGTGATTACCACTGCGCGGGACATGATTGGCTGCTTCGGCCCCGGTCCTCTCCGTCGGCAAGTCGAAATGCCTTGATTATGTCAGCCGGGCTTCCGCTCTTCGCGAATCGGTAGTAGCTTTGCAAGTTCAAGTTGCAACTCTAGCAATCATTCCCTCCAGTCGTTGCTGCTGCGCTGCTTGATACCTCCCCTCCCTCAAGCCAAGAATCTCCTATTTGTTGTTCAATCTAGGGAAGGTTTCTTTTGTGCGCGTCTGTCATCATGAGCTCCCTGGGCTTGCGGAGCTTGGCTCCCGCCTCGAAGGTTGGTGGTCTTAATTTCAACTTCATTTGGAATCCGAGGTTGTGATGGTGGCTAATTCGATTGCTGTGGATAGATCTCCCGTGCCTTGAGGGATCAGAGACGTCTATTTTCTTCCTCCCGACCTGCAGGTACGCATTGACAATTGCCAAAGTTGGAAAAAGAAGGAAACATAATTGCGGTTGCTAACCCGCCCTGTCCTGCGCAGCCCGCATCTTCGGCAGCAACCCTCTGCGCGCTAAGGCCGCTGAAGGCTACATCTCAGACAAATACCCGGTTATTGTAAGCAATTCGATCCTTGAAAGGTCATAGTTGGGGGTTGGGCGGTTCTGACTCTGGGTATAGGACCACGAGTACGATGCCGTCGTTGTCGGTGCTGGTGGTGCTGGTCTCCGTGCCGCGTTTGGTCTCGCGGAAGCTGGATTCAACACTGCCTGTGTTTCGAAGCTGTTCCCTACACGATCTCACACCGTTGCTGCTCAGGGTGGTATCAACGCTGCTCTTGGAAAGTAGGTCTTCCATTTTTGACACGATTCCCATCGCATGCGCTTATAACCTGAACAGCATGCACCCGGATGACTGGAGGTGGCACATGTACGATACCGTCAAGGGTTCCGATTGGCTTGGTGACCAGGATGCTATTCACTACATGACGAGAGAGGCCCCCGCCAGTGTCCGTGAGCTTGAGGGCTACGGTTGCCCCTTCTCCCGTACCGAGGACGGTCTCATCTACCAGCGTGCTTTCGGTGGTCAGTCCAAGGAGTTCGGCAAGGGAGGACAGGCCTACCGTTGCTGCGCCGTCGCCGATCGTACCGGTCACGCTCTTTTGCACACTCTCTACGGACAGTCTCTGCGCCACAACACGAACTACTTCATTGAGTACTTCGCCATGGACCTGCTGATGGAGAACGGCGAGTGCCGCGGTATCATCGCCTACAACCAGGAGGACGGAACCCTCCACCGTTTCAAGGCCCACCACACCGTGCTGGCTACCGGTGGATACGGCCGCGCCTACTTCAGTTGTACTTCTGCCCACACCTGTACCGGTGACGGTATGGCCATGGTTGCCCGTGCTGGTCTCCCCAACCAGGATCTGGAGTTCGTCCAGTTCCACCCCACTGGTATCTACGGCGCCGGATGTCTGATCACTGAGGGTGCCCGTGGTGAGGGTGGTTACCTGCTCAACTCCGAGGGTGAGCGATTCATGGAGCGTTACGCCCCTACCGCCAAGGATCTGGCCTCCCGTGACGTTGTCTCCCGTTCCATGACCATGGAGATCCGCGAGGGCCGTGGTGTCGGTCCCGAGAAGGACCACATCTACCTCCAGCTGAGCCACTTGCCCGCTGAGCTGCTCCACGAGCGTCTCCCCGGTATCTCCGAGACCGCCTCTATCTTCTCCGGTGTCGATGTCACCAAGCAGCCCATCCCCGTCCTGCCCACCGTCCACTACAACATGGGTGGTATCCCCACTAAGTTCTCCGGAGAGGTCCTGACCCAGGACGAGAACGGCAACGACAAGGTCGTCCCCGGTCTGTACGCCTGCGGTGAAGCCGCCTGTGTCTCCGTCCACGGTGCCAACCGTCTCGGAGCCAACTCCCTCCTCGATCTCGTCGTTTTCGGCCGTGCCGTCTCTCACCGCGTCAAGGAGATCGCCACCCCCGGCAAGCCCCACGCCGAGTTGGCCTCCGACGCCGGTGCCGAGTCCATCAAGGACCTCGACTTTGTCCGCACTGCCGAGGGTCCCAAGTCCACCTTCGACATCCGCAACGCCATGCAGAAGACCATGCAGACAGATGTCTCCGTCTTCCGTACCCAGGAGTCTCTGGATGAGGGTGTTGAAAAGATCACCAAGGTCGACCAGATGTTCGACCAGGTCGGTACCAAGGACCGCAGCATGATCTGGAACTCCGACCTCGTCGAGACCCTTGAGCTCCGTAACCTTCTGACTTGCGCGTGAGTATCTTACTTCAAGGTGGAACTATAAGGAAAGCTAACGATTATTATAGCTCTCAAACCGCCGTTGCCGCCGCCAACCGCAAGGAGTCCCGTGGTGCCCACGCCCGTGAGGACTACCCCGAGCGTGACGACGAGAACTGGATGAAGCACACCCTCACATGGCAGAAGACCCCCCACGGCAAGGTCGACATCGGCTACCGCAGCGTCGTGCACAACACCCTCGACGAGAACGAGTGCAAGCCCGTTCCCCCCTTCAAGCGTGTCTATTAAGCGCACCTTGTCTATCATCTTTGCGAATTGTTGTTCGTCGGATCGACTACTTATAGATGGATCCGCCGACCCGTTTCTTGGAGGCCTGCAGTTGGAGTAGCCTTTCGACTCGATTGAGGGAGGAGTCATGAAAATTCGACCATGTTGCTTTCCTTTGTCTTCATATTGTGTATATCCATTGTTTCCTTCAAGGCGATGAGTTGGGAGTCACTCACGTTCTATTGTTTTTTTATAGCCATCTGTTAGCTTATACAACCGGAGTTTTTCTTTGCTGAGTTCGTCGACATCGTATACTGATTCGTTCGAGAACATGTTTCCATATTTCCAACGGCTGCTAGCCTATCGTTTTCTATGCCGGTAAGCACAAAGGCTGGAGCTCTATTTTGAGCCTCCCGCTGCCTGCACAGAATGAAACGTGTGGGCCACGCGGTCCTTGTCCCGGCATCAGACAAAGAAGGCCCGGCCACGCCTCCCCTGCTTCCAAGAGCAACGCAACGAAACCTACAATAAGCCCCTCGAGGTCATGCGAACATGGCTATCCTCGGCATCCGTAAGAGGATAAGCCGTGCTCGACCGTCTCAGATCCGTTCTAGACTCCCGATCGAATCCTCCGCCGCCGACAAAGATGCCGAACCGCTGAGACAGAGGGCCCTCGTGCTTAAAATACCCTCAAAGGCTGGCGCCGGTGCTCGTGATTGACTCGTCCACGAGCCACGGCGTCGACTCTTCCATGGGAATTCTGTGTGAAACAGCGCGGCGTGCTTGGGGATGGCATGCCTGGATCCCATATGTCTCAGGGCGTCCTCTGCCTCTCTTGAAGGTGCAGCGTATCCTTTCGTTCTGTTATCTTTTTCTTCTCTTCTCTTCTCTTCTGTGCTTTTTCTTTCCTTGCTTATTTCAATATTGTACTTGAGTTGAGCTGGCCTCATGCGTTGAACATTCTTTAAGTTGACTTGCACGTTTCTTAGCCTGTTTTGAAGACATCGCGGTTGCGTTTGCAGAATTTGAGATGGCCAGTATGCAGTGCTCGAAGGGTACGATCTGGTATACCTGCTCGAGCGGGTTCCGGGGCTGTTGCTCTGTTGATCCGTGCTCTCTGGAGGCATGTCCGGATGGTGATAGCGAGGGGCAGACTTCATGGAAGACGACAACTGAATCAGCATCGGCCAAAAGATTAACGACGGCGGCGGTTCCGACTTCAACATTTGTGTCAGCGAAGACCACGAAGACGCCAGCGGCAGAAATCACGAAGAAAGACCTGTCACCAACGGCAGATGGTACCATAGCGGCTGCCGCTTCCAGTGCCGCCGAGGTCGATGCGCAGCCTACCTCTGCCACGGTCACTTCCTCACACAAAGGCTTGAGCGGCGGAGCAGTTGGAGGTATCGCCGTTGGCGTTGTTAGCCTGGTGCTGATCCTATGCCTCGTCGCCTTCCTGTTGCGCCGCTCGAGGAACAAGCGTGGGAAGAAAGCCAGAAGATTCACTCTCCTCCGCTGGCGCCATCCCACCCTCAAAGATGCGCAGACAAGCGCCGAAGAAGGCACCGCCAGCACGGCGCACCTTCAAGCCCAGACACAGACCAGCGAAGTCGAGCCGACCGTGCCAGTGCCAACTATCATAACTGCTCCCCTGGATGGACAGCCACCAACCATCCTCGCTGAACACTCACCCGCCATCTCGCCTCTCCCCCGGCACCAAGCAAACTCACCACGCTCCATCCCATCAGCATCAACAACGACCCCATTCCCTCTAAGTCCCTACTCCGCCATAAGCCCCAAGACAACACGGAACTCCATGCTCAAACTCAACCTTCGCCCGCCCAGCGGCATCCACCCGGCCCTCCGCCCCGGCGAGCAAGAGCACGCCTACGTGCCCACATCATACTGGCCCTCCTTCTGCACGCCGCAGGGCAGCAGACGCAGCAGTGCAGCGGCTACATCGCCCCTCCGTCACTCCTCCGCAACACACGAGCTCTTCGACACGGGCTTCCGCCTCGGCCGCTTCGAGCTCCCGAGCACCTGCTCCCGCGAGCTGATCAACATCCCCTTCCGCGAGCGCCAGCGTCAGCGCCAGAAGAGCCAGTTGCACCGGGTTGCACCGCTACCGCTCTCAATCACTACGCCGGATGGCGCGGTGCTATCGGCGAACTTCAATGGTCTCGCGGTAGATCTGAATGCCGGCTCAGCGGTGTATGACGAGGAGACTGAAGGCGAGACTGAGACCGCATGTGAGATGGGGCTGGAGACCGTAGACGAGAAAGACACGGAGACAGAGACGGAGCCAGAGCCAAGACTGCAGAAGAAGCCGACGATCTGCAAGAAGCGGAGGCATAGGAAGAATTTGCTGCCCTTGCTCCCGCCTTTGCCGTTGCCGCCGTCGCCGTCGCATCCGCCGTTGACGGCGTCGTCGTTGGGGTCCATGCCTGCTTCGCCGACACCGTCGTATCGGTTTGAGTTTAAGAGAGGGTCTAGAGAGGTGGCGGAGAAGGTGAAGGAGAAGTTTCGGAGGAAGTCGTGAGGTTGATAGAGTTGAATTTGTCCTATCGGTGTTGATGAGGCTGTTGGTTGAGTAATGTGTTAAAGATAAAGATGATGGGGAAGATGATCTTGGTAATTCTCACCGCAGGCCGGTGAAGCAAGCAACCCCTTGTTCTTTTTCTTTTAGCCAAAGGTATAGACTTGCTTTTTCTTCAGCACGCGCTCGCTCACGCACCCTTTTCTACATAGACTCATATAAAGATTCGTTGTCCTAGCCGGCCCGGCCTACTGTTACAAACCTTGTCTCTCTCATACTTTGAGCAATATATTTGATAATCCAAACATTCTATGCATTATAATACCGAAATATCTCGCAACTTAGATAGACAGTCAATGCCATACCCACGCTACTTTTATACCTCTACCCTAACCTAATTTTATCCAACAATGCCTACACTAATACCAGCTTTGGTAGAAAACAACCTACAAAATATTCTTCAACACAGCCGTCTGCTCAAGCACAGCCCTCTTCGAGCACCCCCCAATCGCATCCTTAAGCTCAACAGCCCGCTCATAATCCAAACATTCCTGAATATCATCGCCAAACCGCGCATCCACGCCCTTCAGCTGCTCAAGCGTCAGCTGGTCCATCGGAACCCCATGGCTCTCAGCAAGCTGCACAACGCGGCCGGAGATGTGGTGGCCCTCGCGGAACGGCACGCCCTTGCGCACCAGGTAGTCCGCGAACTCGGTGGCCAGCATCTCGGGCGCCAGCGCCGCGGCCATCTTCTCGGGGATGACCGTCAGCGTGGACAGCACGCCCGTCGCGATCTGGATGCTGTCGCCGACTGTCTTGATGTGGTCGAGGAGGGGCTCGACGCTCTCCTGCAGGTCTTTGTTGTAGGTTGTGGGAAGGCCCTTGATTGTGCACATCAGGCCGGCCATGTGTCCGAAGGCGCGGCCGGATTTGCCGCGGAGGAGTTCGAGGCTGTCTGCTGACTGTTAGAGGGCATTCAAGGGGATGAAGGTAAGGGGAAGTTTTAGGCATACCAGCGTTCTTCTTCTGAGGCATCAACGATGAACCCGTCGAGTAGGCGTCCGACAGGCGGACGAACCCGAACTCCAGCGAAGAGTAGATGATCAGATCCTCGGCCCAGCGCGAGATCTTGAGCATGAACGAGCTACCCCACTGCATCGTCTCCATCGCAAAGTCGCGGTCCCCAACGGCGTTCATGGAGTTGTAAAGAAGGCCCTCAAAACCCAGCTCCTTCGCCATCGACTCACGGTCAATCTGGAAGGGGTTTCCAGCGAGCGCACCGGTTCCAAGCGGCGAGCGATTCACGCGCTTCGTCACCTCCCGCAGACGCTTCAGCTCGTCGGCGAAGGCCGTCGCATGAGAAAGAAGCCAGTGGGCCCAGCGGACGGGCTGGGCCTTCTGCAGGTGTGTATATCCAGGCATGAGGTAGTCGATTTCGGACTCGGCGCGGGCAATGGAGACTTTGATGAGGTCGCACAGGAAGGCGTCGAGCTTGCGGAGCTCATCGCGCAGCCAGAGGCGCAGGTCTGTGGCGATCTGCTCGTTGCGCGAGCGGCCCGTGTGCAACTTGCCGCCAATCTCCTTGCCGATGATCTCGGAGAGGCGCCGCTCGTTCGCGGTGTGGATGTCCTCGTCGTTGGGCTTTACGGCGAAGGTGTTGCTGCTCCATTCCTCGGCGATCTGCTTGAAGCCGCGCTCGATCTCGGAGAACTCGTGGGCGGAGAGGATGCCGGACTTGGTGTTGGCGCGGGCGAAGGCGATCGAGCCGGCGATGTCTTGCTTCCAGAGGATGCGGTCGTAGGGGAGGGACTCGTTGTACTGGACCATGAGGGGGTCGAGGCCCTCTGTGTGGTTGTTTGGTTAGCTTGGGGGTTTGAGCTCGCGGGGGGGATTCTGAGGGGTTGAACGCACGGGTGAATCGACCTCCCCACAGCATGTTCTCGGCGACTTTGGGGGCGCTCATTGTGAAGCGATTGAGGACTGTCCGGTAAGAATTGACAAAAAATCAGGGCTCTGGAGGTGTTGCAGGAAGAAGTCGCGATAAATCGAAAATGAATCATTCAGTGCGGTCATGGCGCTAGCCGCTTTGGGATGACTCATACTGTCGATCTTTGTCCCTAGAGAACAACATGGGATTCTGGCAGACTACAAACAAGATAAGGAGAATCTATAGGAGCTCTCTGGTAGCTAGCGTGTAAACAATTGAAACACTCTTCAGTATAGCCTTCACCTCTGCCGTAGAGCAAGATCATGGCTAAAGTATAGACTCCGTTATCGGCCTTCCCCAAGCACATAGGTAGGCAGCTCTTATCTAGACATTACAGCAGAGAAGCTGATTCAACATACATGTCTCTGCGGCGGCTCATTCATGGCCATGGCTCTACGTGGCAGTGAATCCAGTCTATTGCAACGAACCAGGAGCCATAGCCACACCCTACTGTTCGAAAAGAGTTATACATAGTATAGCAATTGAGAGCCTAGACCTAACAATAGCTTTCATCATTAATCCGCAACCGCGGGTACAGAGAAGGGGACAGTGGTATATTAGCCGGACATTGGAAGGTCTATACGATTTATTGGAGAATACAGTGTGTTTCCACATGGCCACGGGGTCTCTCCAGCTGACATTAGGGATGGTGAAGCCAGGTGGATGACATTGATTGACAGGCAGATGCGCAGATCAATAGGCGCCATCAACGACAAAAGCCTGCTGCAGCATTGCAGATTGCAAGTTAAACTTGACCTCCATCCTAATAACCTCAACACTTCCAAACTCGTTTTTGTTGATAGAAGAACCAGATTGAAGGAGAGGTCATAGTTCTTTAATTGGTTTATTCCAACAAGATATTGAAAAAGTGAGCCTAGTCTTATATTTAAAGGTTATGTATGTTTAGTAAAAAGCATTAATCAATAACCAGCTTCAGTGGTCCAACGGTAGGATCTTCGCCTTCCAAGCGAATGGCCCGGGTTCGACTCCCGGCTGATGCATTTCTTTTTTTTATCCCTCTTTTTTGCTCTTGAATTTTTACTCGCCCACGTCATCAACTTACTTATGTTCAAACCCGAGTTCCCCTTGTAGCAAAAACAGGGTGGAATAAGTCAGCGTCTTTAAGGGTTGCTAAAAGTCTATGAAGCTGTATTGTGTGATGGCTATGCGATCCAATAACAAACTGATGGACAGACACTATGATGGATGCAATCGCCATCGGCCGTTTGATTTAGTTTCATCTGCTCGATTCAGAGGAGAGGAGTTTTTGGACCAATATATACTTCGATTTCGGACTCACTCCGGTCTTCTATACAACGGTGTCGAGTGTTTTGGGATGTTGGGTACTTCGGACGGATTCCCCGAGGAAATCCAAAATATATATTAGTAAGGGGTCGAGTAGCTACCACAACCTTACGTGATCGCGAAATACAGGCCCCCTATGCAATGTAGCAGAGTCGGCATTACGGGCTTACGCATTCTTACAAGAGATCAGAATGATGAATTATGTCCTGTGCCCTATCCAAAAGGTGGCGCAGTATGATACAAAAGCAATAACAAAGATTTTCGCACTCGGAGTAGAAGATAGCTGGTAAACATTCGCCTGCCAAAGAAAGAAAAGTCGTAACACATTGATCAAGAGGGTCCACCGCCGGGGTTTCTGTCTCAACCACTGAAATGTGACGAGGTTAGAGACCGCCAGGGCCAGGAATGGGGTTAAACCCATAAGTGTGCATGTCGGTGTAGACATCGAGGAGAAAACCAGCAGAGTCGTCTTCGGTTGGAGGCTGCTGCTGGACCTCGCCATAGTTCAGAGGCTGCGTTGGCATTGTGAATTCGGGATAGCCAAAGTCGTTGAACATCGTTTGGTTGTTGATGAAATCGGGGTACTCCATGTCCCCGCCAGGGAACAACAGGCCGTCATTCGCCTTCATCTCGGGGAAAATATCCTGAATTGAGAAAGCGGTGTTTTCTTGCGCCAAATCATACGGCTCAGAAGGTGAGTTGATGGTACCAGTAGTGGGAGTGACGGCGTCCAAGGTTCCCGACACTGAGCCAGGCATTGTGCTCATGGGGTGTTGGAAGGCATTGAAAGAGAACTCAGGGGTCTCGGGAGTGGGAGCGAGATCCCAGCCAATGGACTCCTGCTTATACTCGGGCGCTTCAGAAGGAGGTGTCATGCTCCAAACCGAAGGGGCCTGCTTGGGCGGAACAGAGCTGCTGCTAGAAGGCGAGGCGCCCTGCTGAGGGGATGGCTGCTTGTTACCGCGGCCATTGTTCTTAGATCGCATGTACACCCAGCCATGGGTCTTCTCCATGTGCTGCTTGCAGTTGCTCTCACGCTTGGACTTGTAAGAGCAAGACTCGAACTGGCAAGAGTACAGGCGTGGTGCCTCGGAGTGCTTGTCATTGTAGTGACGCTCCGCTTCCTTTTCGGTAGCCCATCCCTTGGTGTGGTATTTGCAGGAACTGACGGGGCACTTGAAGGGGCGGCTGTGTGACTTCTCGTGCTTCGTCAAGTCGCACGGCCGGGCAAAAACCTTGTCACAGTCTTTGCACTTCTTGTTGATGTTCATGGGAGGCGCGTTCTTCTTGCGACGAGCCATAGAGCGCTGAACACCCTCGTCGGCAGACGCGGCGCTGAGCGAACGCTTCATCGAAGGAATAACCTGACCTTCATAGGGTTTTCCGGTGCGCAGGGAAATGTGCTCGCCATCCTGCTCAACGACCATTTCAAGGAGACGCCCGGTCTGGGAGAGTCCACCCTCGAGTCTAAGTCCTGGAGCCCTGCGGTAGACGGTTAGCACCCGCTTGAGAACCATGCAAATAGCAGTCACATACTTCACTTTGCCATCGGCCTCGTGCCTCCTTTTCCACTCGTCACGGATCCGCTTGAATTGCGTGACCTGCTCCATAAGATCGACGAAATAACCATTATTGTATTGTTTATCGGTGGGCAAGCACAAGTCTCGGCCACCTAAGGAGGTGGCTGCCTGGCTGAGGCACAGAATGGTGTACTGGCAGAAACGAACATAGGCAGCATCGTGGGTCTTCACATCCGGAGCGAGCGAAAACACGGTCTTTTCGAGATCACGTAAGCAGGAGATGCGTTCGTCTTCGATCTGCTGACGAACGTCTTCCAGAATAGGGTGGAAGGACTTTAGCCTCTCGTCTTCGAGAATGGGGCTAATGATGTGGTTCTCGATCTCTGTGCGGCCTTCAGAGCTGAGTTTGTGCCGCTGAGCCATTTCAGCTTCCATAGCGCTGATCGAGCGGGTTATGGCAGACTGGGAGCGAGACGGTGCGAGGTTGCTTCCTCGGGAGAGCTGGCCAGCTTTCACTGAAAAACTGTTAGTCGCGCGAAAACAACGACGGCCGGCCATGACCATATATATACCTTTGTTGGACGACGCTGACTGAGCACTGCTGATGGAGGAACCGAGTCCACTATCAGAGGCCTGGCAATGGGCCCTCTGAGCCTTCTGAGATTGTTCCTTGGGCATCGGGCTGGGTTGACGCGAGCGCGGTTCAACGGAGCCGTCTCTCCGTGCTTGAGATTTGAGGTGAAGCCGGAGTAGACCCTTGGGGACGGGGAGATCGTCGTTGTCATCAGAGGGGGTCGAGTTCAAGTCAAGGCGTTCCAAGATGTCGGCCATACGCTGTTGTCCAGCGGCGATAGCTTCCAGAGCGCCAGGGCATGTGGGAGATCGGCGAGGCAGCGAGGGTACAAGAGGGTCACGGTCGGCTTTGCGAAGGATGGCTGGATTAAAGGTTTCACCTTTGCGAAGGCGGAGGGGAGGTAGTGAGGATGATTGCTCTTCGGCTGGGAGGAGGGAGGGCCGGACTGCCCTGAAGGGCCGGCGCCTCGGGTGGGCTCTTATAGAGTCCTGGTCTTGTGCTGAGCTCATTGTGGATGGTCCTGAGGGCACCGAAAAGGTGTTAGCAAGAGCAAGCTCGGCACATGGAGTGCATATAAATGACTCACGAATTGTGACCGAATCCGAGGGAAGCTTGTAATTGAACGAGAGTGATGCAGCCAGTCAACGGTGGGCAGGTCTGCCGACTGGACAATGTTGATTAGACTGGGGATAGGAGAAAGGCGGGAGGGAATGTATCGATTGTGCTTAGATGTACGATGTCGAGAGAACGTTGAGATACATACTGATGTCGAACTGGCCAAAAGCAGATGACGCCCTGAGCGCTGACGAGAGAACTTGGAACAGGGGAACCAGCGGAGGAAAGGAGAAAGTGGGGAGATAAATTCGATATCTATGAATATAAAAACGGCTGGAACCTAGAGGGTCCGTACAACACACGAGTCTCGAGAACAGTAAACGATGGAGACGTATGGCGACGAGATGGGATGGGATGGGATGAGATCAGGGTCGGTCGGGGACGGCGGGTGCTGCCTTCTTGATGATGGATTGAGGCTGAGGCGTCTTGGACGTCTGCCTGATAGACGAGGGGCGCTAGACCTAAAAAAGAATGGCCGAGCGGAAAGGGGCTGTATTACTAGATACAAGTCTGGACATCGGGGGCTGTGCCTCTAGCTCGGATACAAGGTAATTTACGTTTGATTACTCCGGGAATACACGGATACATCATTCCTCCGAGACAGACACGTTTTCCTCGTATTCGCAGCCCCGCAATACTCTTGTCCAGCCAATGGCTTGCCAGATAAGAAAACACTTTCTAACGGACCGCGGTAACAAAATCGTCCGAAAATAGCAAGCCAGCCCAGTTTACGGCTTTTCTCCGGGTCAGCGATCGATGGCGATCACCAACAGCAACTCCACCATCATGGCTGTGTTCGAGACTCCCCCGTCAATAAAAGGACCCTTACTCTTCAAGCTTGTCCAGTGAAACTCACGGATAACTCATCGCAATAATGGACTGTTTGATTGATGGCAAAGTTCTGCGTATTTCGAGGTACATGGGGTGACTGACGGACAACCGACAACTGACGAGATGACAGGCGATTTCGACGCCGACGTCAGACTACGTAACCGCTTCAGCCCCAACAGTCGTTATTGATGGCAGTGTTTCTATTGGACAAGACAGCGCGCCGCTAAACCCTTGAAGTCGCATTTCGAATGGGATCATCTCTTGACCAAGGAATCTCGCAGATTCGTGTTGCCTGAACATGCCGCAGAAGGGTGGCCGCTCTCAACGTCGCTCAGGCCTCAACGATTCAGCCGCTATCATGTCAAATGCCATGTCATCGCCCACGACCCCGCTATCTTTATTTGTGAGAAACGGAAGGGTCTTCAGTCGCCAAGCTGTCTCACTGCAGACATCATCGAGCCTCTGAAGATCATCATCTACAGCGGTGGCATAGCTAGCCCGGCCATGGCGCTCTGGCTCGCCTGTACCAGTCATGGGGTCGTCATTGTCGAGCGCTTTTCGACCCTTCGAGCCTCCAGAATCATCCAGATCGTCAGGCGGACAGGACTTTGAGACACTGCGAATCGAATTCGACGTTCACACATCCGGCTCGTACCGTTATGAAGGAGATGCGGTCTCAAAACCACTACCAGCGAATACTTCTATAGAAGCAAACGATAATGCTTGGAAAAAAAATTTGTTCTTCAGGCCGAATGATTATTCAAAGAGACCGCAGACCGACGGGAACCCGCGTCTTCTCTGTGCTACGGGGCAATTCAGCAGAGCTACCGAACGTACCCAATACGCCCGTCATTCAGCAGAAAGAGCTCTAGGCGCAGCAGCTTCACGGTGCCGGACGATATGTGATCTTGGTTTCCTGAAGGTATGGCAGCAGCTGGCGATTTTTCTGCACGAACTGGCCGAGGCCCGCATTGATATACGGCAAATGGTTTGCGTTGTTCTTGTAGGAGATGCCGCCCATTACTCGTCTTTTGACGGGCATGGAAACGAGCAGCAGTCTCATCGCCGCCTGGCTCATAGGGTAGTCAATCGAGACACAGAAAGTCTGCCCCGAGCATTCGCAACAGAGATTGAGAACACTCCGCGACCCCTTGTTCAATTCAAGCAGAATTTAGACCTGGTCTAATACTCATAAAAAGCGCTTCCCGATATCAATTGCGCGTCGCGACTTTCTATTTCGTTTGTTAGTGATTTGCTTCTTTCGCATCCCGAACCTGGTTTCAAAATACTCGAGCAATGATCCAGGCGGCTCGAAACTGTCGGAGAGCCCCTGTAGCTGTTTGAGCCAATACTGTTACTAGCCTATGCATAGTACCGTTTGGTCAAGACCTAAGGTGCAAGCCAACGCTAGTCAAGCCATACGAGGATTAGACAATAAATGTGGCCACGACTGCTCTCCGGATTGGCCAGTAAGTGAGCCTCATCCGCGGAGCTCCAAATAGTTAGTCGAGCTCGGACTCGGACAGTTTCAATGCACCCTAGACCGCTTGAAATCAGCCACTAACCAATGAGGACCCTGGTGGAGGCTCTCCGAGTCGGTGACTTCCTGGACCCTGGTCAGGGTGTGACTCGGAACACGCGGCATCATACGACTCCTGGAATTGAGAAGCCTGAATTCAGGCAATCGCAAATCCAGAGCTCTGTATCACGACAGATAAGCTGCGATATACCAGTAGAGCTCGGAGAAATCCTGGTACCTGATCCCGCTTGACCCTTCGGCTTACGACAGGAGTTGATTGAGTCTGCGTGAGATACGACGACGACTCAGCCACGTAGAACAATAGCTTAATATCACTTACTATATACAGCAATTACCGACGGAAATTACCGCTCATTCATGCTATGCGGTTGTTTTCTGCACAGAATGTGCGGCATCATGGCGCACGGCCAGCTTATCCCCAAAAGGCTCAATTCTCTCGTCGCAAGTCGGTTCTTTCTGTCGCGAATGAATGGGCTTCCCAGAGAAATGGCAAGCTCGCGAACTCTCTCCTCCCTAGCGTCGCTATGGTCGTAGACGCCCCCTGGGCAACATCGAGACTCCGCATGAAAGAACGAGATCAGAGGCCTAGTACTTGGCTCATGAACTTCGTGACATCCATCGCCAATAATGAAGCTCTTCCATAGTAAACATCAGATCAGTATCCGGCTCTCCTCACCAGAAATGCAAGTGCCTGCTGCGACCTTGCCATAGGAGGAGATAAGGCAAGAGCTAACCGGGATTGCGGCATCTTGCGCTAGACTTCAATGGATACATCAGCAGCTCCGTGCTGATTCTTGACTCCAACCATCTGTCTCCCGACTTGGGACAGCAGCAAGATGCCGTTCACTACAGGAGATGGAGGGTTGCTGCACCTGAACCAGCAAGACTTTGACTTCAACCTCGAATTCGAGCAGCTGTTCTTCTCCATCATCCCATCCGCCTTGTTCATCCCGACATCGTTATGGCGTACTCTGTCCCAGGCAAAGAAGCCCGCGGTGGTAAACGCACCTGCCTTTCAATTCATCAAATTGGTATAATCACCCCTTCACCCGGTATGCACACCCACTGACCTGCTGCAGGGTGCTATCATCCTCTATGTTGGTCTTGAACTTGCACTGCTAATCTTAGCTGTGACCGGGTCATTTCATGTGACCGGCATCTTTATCGCTTCATCCGTCCTTAAACTGGTATCGGCCCTCTTCATGCTGATCCTCAGTGTTGTGGACCATAGACGCAGCCCGAGGCCGTCTGTCTTGCTAAACAGCTACCTGTTTGTCACCCTTCTTCTCGATGCAGCTCAAGCAAGGACACTGTTTCTGTCATCCGATAACAAGCCGGAGACAATTTACAGCAGCATATTTTGTGCATCTACATCGCTGAAGATGGGTATCTTTCTGCTCGAGGCCTGTCAAAAGACGAAATGGGTAACTTGGGATGCGAAGAAGCACAGCCCTGAAGAAACAAGTGGTATATTCTCCCTTGGAGTTTTCTTCTGGCTCAACAGGTTATTTTTGGCAGGCTATAAGAAGGTCCTGGCGATAGAAGACCTTTACCCGCTCGATAGTTCCCTTAACGCTCAAGGGCTCCACGAGGACTTTGTCAAGAATCTGGATTATTCGAAGCTCAAAGGTGACCAGTACGGGCTTGTTAAGGCCCTCATGCGGACGCTGAAGGTGCCACTTCTTCTCCCCATTGCCCCCCGACTGGCGCTGGTTGGCTTCACGTTCTGTCAACCCATCTTCATTGAGCGATTGCTGGATTATCTTGCCCAGCCGAAGCCCGACGCGAATGTTGGCTACGGCCTCATCGGCGCCAGCATACTGATCTACGCCGGGATAGGCGTTTCCTATGCATTGTACTGGTATGATATACTCCCCGATAATGCGCGAATTGTTTACTTACCGTAGTAGGTACTTCCACCACAGACTGCGTACTATGATTCGTTCCATATTAGTCACGGAGACTTTTGTAGCGGCGACAAGAGCCCGACTTGGAACGAGTGATGATAGCGCAGCTCTGACTTTGATGAGCACCGACATGGAGCGCATCAGGATGGGCCTTCGGTCCGTGCATGAGACATGGGCAAGTACGGTCCAGGTAGCGCTTGCAGGCTGGATGTTATACCGGCAACTTGGCATCGTCTTCATCGCCCCCGTGGGTGTGGCCTTACTCTGCTTCCTTGGCCTGGGAATTCTGGTCAACTTTACCGGCGATGCTCAGCGGGCGTGGATGTCTGGCGTCCAAAAGCGAGTTGGGCTGACCGCCACCGTCATCGCCAGTATGAAATCACTCAAGATATCTGGTCTGACTGCTGCTGTTGGCGAGTACGTGCAGCAGCTTCGCGTTGATGAACTAGCAGCCGGAGCTCGATATCGCAAGATTGCCATCATTGCAGCCGTCTTTGCGTTCATCCCGCAGTTGCTCGCTCCCCCACTGACCTTTGCATTTTCGCAGCGCACCCTCGATGCATCGAGGATATTTACGAGTTTATCGTTCTTGACCCTCTTAACGAGTCCGCTTATGCAGCTTTTTCAGGCCATCCCCCAGATAGTCGCTGCTGTTGCCTGTATAGGCCGGATACAGACTTTCTTGGAGAGCGAGCCATGCCACGACTTCCGTCAGGTCCTGATCGAGGAGAAGAAAACTACCGATTTTGCCGACGCTTTTGTTATTAAGAACGCAAGCTTCGGCTGGAGAGCCGACAAGATTGTTTTGCAGGACGTGACTACTTATATCCCAGCGTCTTCATTGACCATGATCGTTGGACCCGTAGGTTCGGGTAAGTCAACTCTGTGCAAGGCTCTCCTAGGCGAGATTCCATTCAGTAAAGGTAGAGTATCCATCAGCAAGTCATCTCCAAGTGTCGGGTTCTGTGAGCAAACTGCGTTTCTCTGGAACGGGACGGTCAAAGACAATATCGTTGGGTTTTCTTCATTTGACCGGGAGCGGTATACTCAAGTCATCGAGGCTACTGCTCTGGGTATAGACCTGGCAGGGCTGCCGCAGGGAGACCTCACAAATATTGGGTCAGACGGAGTCGCGCTCTCAGGGGGCCAGAAGCAGCGAGTGTCTCTGGCACGGGCACTGTATTTGCACACCGACATGTTAATCTTGGATGATGTTTTCAGCGGCCTTGATGCGGACACTGAGGAACAGGTCTTCCGACAGGTGTTTGGGGAAGAGGGTCTGCTTAGGCGACGAGGATCGACCGTGGTCTTGTGCACGCATAGTATCAGACACCTTCCTGCCGCCAACTATATTATTGCTCTTGGAGACGGTGGCATTGTGGAACAAGGCACCTTTCAGTCTTTGTCGGCCAGCCGGGGTTATGTTCAACGCTTAGGGCTGGATGCTGAGAAGTCTGTTCCTAAAAATGACATTAAACCGCAACTGATGGTTACGATAATGCCTGACGACAGCTCTTTACCTTTGCCCTCTTCTGAGGTGGTTACACCTCGACAAGTCGGCGATGCGAGCGTGTACAAACACTACATTCAAAGTATGGGATGGTTTGTGGCAGGCTGTAGTCTGTTCTTTGCGGCTCTCTGGGGCTTTTTCACTAACTTCCCTACAATCTGTGAGTTGCAATCTTCTGAGTATAGCGAAGATCAAATGAGTTGGATTGACAAATGCAGGGCTTACATATTGGAGCGATGCTGCGGCTTCGGCCTACCCTACTCAGCCCCACGCCTTCTACGCTGGCATCTATGCACTGTTTCAGATTAGCGGCATGATTGCCCTGCTATCCCTCGCTATTAGTCTCTGGATTGTCTCGGTCAAGAAGGCAGGCGCACATCTGCACCAACAGGTTCTGCGAACATTGCTCCGCGCACCGCTATTATTCTTTACAAACACAGACACGGGCGTTGTTACAAATATGTTCTCGCAGGATCTAAATTTGATCGACACGGAGTTACCTGATGCGACTTTGGACACTCTAATTTGCGTGAGTTGGCTGCCAGTTATAGCGAGCGGGTGCAGTAGCTGACGCTGGCAGGTCTTCCAATCAATCGGACAAGCAGCTGTTATGCTTACTTCGTCGGCGTATCTGAGCATCAGTTATCCACTTCTGGGAGCGCTGCTGTACGCCGTGCAGAAGTTCTACCTGCGGACTTCGCGGCAGTTGAGATTGCTGGACTTGGAGGCTAAGAGCCCGCTGTAGTACGTGCAGCATGATATCACAACTACCATTACCTGGTCTTGAGTGAAATTACTGACTCTTTTGCCTTAGCACGCACTTCATCGATACTATCAAAGGCATTGCCACGCTACGAGCCTCAGGTACACCGTCCAACACACAAAAAACCACTTTGAATCTCACTCGTGATTAACCCAGGATTCCTTCACCACGAGACCCGCAAAAACACGCATCTCGTCGACTCCAGCCAACGCGCCGCCTACCTCCTTCTCATGATCCAAGAGTGGCTCAATATCATCCTCAACCTGGTCGTCATGGTCCTTGCTGCAGTCCTAACGACTCTCGCAATTCGCTTGCAGTCCAATTCCGCCTTTGCAGGTGCATCGCTCTTCTCCCTCATGAGCTTCGGCCAGAACCTCTCTGGTATTGTGACATCTTACACCCAATTGGAGACCTCTATTGGGGCCATTGCACGGCTGAAGGTCTTTAATGAATCAACCGAGTCAGAGGAGAAGGAGGATGAGGATATAATTCCGCCGGAGGAGTGGCCGGAGAAGGGGGCTGTGGAGATTAGAGGTGTAAATGCGAGATATGGGTAAGCATCTACATCTCGTACCTTGCTCAAAGAACTAAACTTGATAACACCTCAACAGAGCCATCAATGCGAAGCAAGAACCCGACTCTTTGTTCGAGTCTACTGTTGAGAATTTAACCGCTCTTGCCCTCGACAACATAACCCTCTCCATCCGCCCCGGCGAGAAAGTCGCCATTTGCGGCCGCACAGGCAGCGGTAAATCCAGCCTTCTGGCCCTTCTCCTTAAGCTCCTCGATCCGCTCCCACGAAGCAGCAAGATAGAGGAGAGTTCTATTACAATCGATGGTATTCCGTTACATCAAATTCACCGTCCAACCCTCCGCGACCGCCTCATCGCCGTCCCGCAAGACGCCGTCTTCCTCCCCGATGGCTCAACGCTCCGCGCGAACCTCGACCCATCAGACACTGCCACAAAAAAAGAATGCCAGGACGTCTTGAAAGCAATCGGACTAGACTCGAACCTGCGTCTGAATTCAGATCTTGACCTCAACACCCCCATTAACACGGGAACTTTCAGCGCAGGTCAGCGCCAGCTTCTCTCTCTTGGGCGAGCTCTTCTGCGGAGGAGAATTCGCGATAGAGTACCATCTCGCCATAAGAATAGCATCAGCGATGCAAAGGGCGGAATCCTCCTTCTAGATGAAGTCAGCTCCAGCGTTGACCGCGAGACAGAGCGCGTGATGCAGGAGATCATCAAGACCGAATTTGCGAACTATACTGTTATCGCAGTCAGTCATCGGTTGGATATGGTGATGGAATTTGATACAGTTGTTGTGATGGATAAGGGAAGAATTGTGGAGGTGGGCAATCCAAGAACCCTGAGGAGGATGGAAGGGAGCTGGTTCGGCGGGTTAGTTAGGGCTGCGGGTGCTGGGTCTGGCTGACCATCTCTTGGGCTGCAAAGTACTCCGTTACTTCCTTCCAAAGCCATACCTAGGCAATAGGCCATCTCGCATTTACTACCACCTACATAGTCGTTATTCCCTCGGACCCCGCATCTTGGTGTGACTGTCTCTTGAGTTGGCGAACTGTCTGGGAGAGGTTTGGTTTGGTATGAGTAAGTCTTCGCTGTTTGTGCTGTAAAACACAAACATACTAGTCTCATCCTTCAGGTAGACTTGGTTCGTGTTGGTGTTTGAGCTTCTCGATGCCTTGCAGCCCACACCAATTAGACCCGTGCATTAGCCGCTGCATCGACGCCGTTGCGACTAGAGCAATCACTAGCCAGATCGATTACAGGGCTGTGCATAGCCCCTGCATAGGTAGCCGAGCAAGCAAGCACAAGAGAACAGTTCTACGTTAGCCACATACCTAGCCGATCAATACGGAGTAGAAGGGGAGCCCTCCACGTACCATCCTGTCGTTGGCCCCTGCATAACGCGATATAATGAAACGAGCCAAGCCAACATAAATAGATGCCTGGAGCTCAATGGTCGGCTATAAATCCCTGGCACAGCCGTGTTACAGGGCTGGAGGATATTAAAGTCTGGTGGTGATGTCGCTTGCCTCATATCGTCACTCTCACTGTCTACCATACCTACCTATGGTAATCAAGTCAAGATGGAGCCATCCAGAGAAGAAACGCGGACGATGCTCCCCAAAGCTCCCACGATCCGCACTGTCATTTCTCCATCCTCGTCTTCATCGCCATCACAGTATCTAACAACTCCATCTTCGGATCCACAGTCAAAGTCAGAGTCAGAGTCAGAGGCAGAGGCAGAGCCACGGCTAGAACCCACCAAGCCCTCAAAACGGCCAACTCGAACCTGGAAGACAAACATCGCTCTCATTTCCAGCATCCTCCTGCTAATCCTCACCGGCCTAATCCTTTCAATCGTACATTACACCCGCCAAAGCCAGGGCATCATCACCCCACACGTCATCGGCGGGCGTCTCACCACCATCCAAGCCAAAACAATCGACTTCCTCTGCGCGGCCATCTTCGCGCCCGTCGTTATGCTCCTTCTCGACAACATCTGGTTCAGCAATGCCCGCAACTCCGTCCTCAACGAGCGCCAGTCACCCCGCTCTGCGAACGCCGGAATGCCGCTGCCATCGGTGGTAGAGGCCAGCATCACCTCCGCCGGCGGGTTCGATCTGCTCAAGCTGCGCACCTTGATCCGTGGAAAGACATGGAGGCTTTACATGCTGTGCATGCTGGTCCTTCTCTCCGGAACAGCCAGTAAGGCGCTCGCCAACTTCATCGCGTACGAGGCGTACGACGTGCAGACCGAACGCGCGCAGTATGCAAGACTCAGACTCCTGAGCAACCCGTACCTCTCGTCTCCAATCTTCCTAAACAACCACGAGCTCCACGTGTCGGACCTGCCCTTCTCCATCCCCCAGAAAGCGGACCTCGCGAACCAAATGACCGCCCTGCTAACGGGGCTCCGGTTCCAGAGCGCCGCGGCCAAGCTCGACGATTCCGGCGCATATATCGGCTCAAACGCAACAGACGCCTCATTAAATGCCCTCGACAGATCAGTCGTCCGCCTCGCAAATGTCCCGGCCTACCAGCTAACCACCACCTGCCAAACCGCCCAGCCCGAGACCCTGATCACCGTGGCCGCGGGGACCTCCTTCCGCATCACCCCCATGTTCCCGGACATCTACCAGTCCGTTATCCCAGGCACCGACACAATCGCCAACCCGTCCGGATACTCCGAGATCAACAAGTACATCGCCTTCAGCGTGAACGGCTCGCACGCGTACCTCGGCAATCTGGATAACAGGCCGAATAACTCCACCATGCCCTCAGAGTACGGGGCTGTCGTCCCGAAAGTGTTCAATATGACCCTGGCGTATGGATTTGCGAATTACACGAATTGGGGCGTGAGGTGTGATATCCTGCGTCAGGAGGGATTCGTGAATTATACCCGCGACGCCGTTGGGACTGGGACTGGGACTGGGACGGGCTCTGAGACGGAGACAGAGTCGGGGATAGGGTTAGGGTCCTGGCGCATAACCGCGACATCCTTCAACCAGAACAAAACCGTCATCCCGGCACCGCTCAAACCCTGGCAGTTCGCGCTGGACTACCACGCGCCGCAGTCCACGATTGCTGGAATCGGCGCTGCGACCGGTGCAACGGCAGGCCCGGACTTCGTCACGGGTATCAACGCGCAGAGTCTGACTGTGGACTGGGAGACGTATGCACTGAACTATCTCTATGCATCGGCGCAGGCACAGCGGGTTGGGTTTGAAGTTGCTGCGGGGAATGCCACTAACGGTAACCGCACTGGCACTATCAATGAGACAATGTCAAACTTGATAGACGACTACTGGTATACTGTCGACGCCACGACCACCGGCCAGAAATACCGCATCACGTATATCCCGCTCCTCCTGATTCTGGGGCTTGTCTGTGCGCTTGCGGCCGCGGGTCTAACGGGTGGTATGCTCGTGTATACGCGGGATTCGGAGGTGCGCAGTGCGCGGGAGGTCAATGCGTTGAGGCTGGTGGTTGATGGTGTTGTTGGGTTGCAAGAAGAAGCGGGGGAGATGGGCGTTGTGGCAAGTTTGAAGCAGGAGGAGTTGGAGGAGTGGGCGGGGGGGTTTAGGGTGAGGTATGTGGAGGTTGTAGAAAGAGAGCCGGAGAGAGAGAGAGAAGAAGAGGGGCGAAGAGGGGTGGTTGTGCGGTTGGTTAAAGCGGGTTCGTAGCGGGAGGTTTTCTCTCGTGCCATGATACTTCTGTACACTGGGATTATTATAGGAGATTATAAGCAGGGAGCACTGTAATATTCCCCTGGCATTCATGCTAGCCAGCCACAGGAGATGCAGGTGCTCGTTGTCTAGGGGTTTCCCCTCCGGGCATCCAGATACATGGTCACAATCTCCTAGATCATGTATTTGAGCGTATAACCCAACCTAGAGAGGTCGGAAAGAATCAATTAATCATAGAACTCGCGGCGATCCTTCTGCCGCTTACTTACCTAAGTACTACAAGGACAAATTGGTGAGCAGGGTAGGCACCTAGGTACCATAGGGTATTCCAGGACCTTCCACCCAGATGACTGTCTAAGGATGATGGATTCTAGGCCGCTCTATATCTAATATTTAGCCACATAAGCAGTGAGAGTTTCTTTCTTAATAGTGCAATAGTAAATTCTAATACAATGCTGTCCGGCCACGTGATCTTCAAAGAGCCGTCTAATAATCGACCTCCCCTCCCTCCCCCATCCATCCACCCATCAGCATGCCTCCTTCGCAACCCGGAACGAAGCGCCTGCGGTTGAGAAGTATCTCGTGTTTGTGCATCTTGTCCCACTATACCTATCATCGTCTGGGATAAAAGATGTAGGTGCCTCGCCAATCGTGTGGTCTCGGACCCTGTCCGCTTATTAGTGGGCGCGGCCTGACCCCGCCAAGTCGCATCGTCTGTCCTCATGCAGCTGCCAAAGCAAACTCCAGCCGTGTCATCGATGTGAGCATTTTGTGACTATCTTAGGAGGAGACCTCAATTGTCTTGACAATGCCGCTACGCAAAAGCATCCGACGCTTTCTGGGGCGAGAGGACCGAAAGGCATCCGCACCTGCACCTGCGCACGGACGGCATTCCCCCTCGCAGCTTCCCGCGGGGCCTCCAGCTGCCTCTCCGAGCCCGCTTAGGAATTCCTCTCAGGGCACTCCCAGAGAATCCCTCAAACCCGAACCTCAACCCGTGGCCGACGCGTCAAAGAGTCTCTGGGATGAGGCGTACGAGCAGCTCGTCGATGAAGCGCCGGATCTCGTCACTGCACTTGAGAACGACTTGCTCCAGTCCCAGAGCCACGACTCCGCAGTGAAACCCGAGAGCAGCACCCAACGGCGCCTCCAGAGCCTGGTTCAGCAGCGGCTTGCCGACATCGAAGGCTCCCGCATGGGATTCACGGTCGGTGGAAAGCGTGTTCTGGTCCGAGAGCAGGCGGCCAATATCATTCATGCCATCATCTCGGTGAAAGACTTTATCTCGGCGGCCGTCAGCGCAGAGCCACATGCTTCGCTTGCCTGGGCTGGGGTTCTGGTGTTTCTAAATGTTGGTTGACTTTCTTATTCTCATTTTCCGGGCAGCGTCGCTAACTTTTCCTCCAGCCACTCACCAACACTATTACTCAAGATGAAGAGGCTATAAAAGGGCTCGAATCGATATCCACCCTCTTGATCCGCTACCGATTGACAGAAGAGACACACCCCGACGCTTATACTCTAGGAACTCTTGCTAAGTACTCTAAGCTCCCACCCTGCGTCGAATGCGCCCTAACAACATTGCAGACCTGTCCAGTCGCGTGCTGAGCTCGGTGCGTCGCTTCGAGCCCAAACAGTCAAGCTGTATGCGGAGGTCCTGAGGTATCAGATACGACTCGCCAAGCAGTATTCCCGCTCCACCTTCTTTCGGTTTGTCAATGATCTGGCCGTCTCGAATGACTGGAAGGGGATATTCCTGACAATCACTGGGCTTGATGAGACAATAACCAAACATCTGTCCACTCTTGAAGGCCACACTCTAAACCAGGTTAATAGGAAAATGGAAGAGCTCCAGGAGCGCATGAACAAATCACTTCGCTTGGCCGCTGAGACTAGGGATCAGTACAGGGTACGGCGCCGGCTCACTTCACAACGTTCTGATTATTCGATTCTCACGCCTGCCTTAGATTGAAAAGCAGAAGAAGCTGCTCGATGCTCTACCGTACACACATGGGGCTGTGTTTGGATCAAAGGAAGATCAGGACAAAGCCCGCTGCCTCGAAGGCACCCAGACAAAGACGCTGACCCAGGTCCAAGAATGGAGCGAGGAACCTGGAAAACCTGTTTTCTGGCTACAGGGAATGGCCGGGACGGGAAAGTCCACGATTTCCCGAACTTTTGCCGCGGCCTTGCAAGATCGAAAACGTCTAGTGAGTGGTACTCCATTACCGGACAGCATGCGTCTCGGGGCGAGTTTCTTCTTCGACAAGACCAAAGCAGAGGGGAACAACGCCAACGGCCTTTTTACCACCATTGTAAGGTCCATCGCGAGCGTTGTCCCCTCCCTACACGATTATCTCTGTGCTGCGTTAGAAAGCAACGAGAACATTCAGAACCAATCGCTCGAGAACCAATGGAAGAAGTTGATTTTGGAACCGTTGCGGCAATTACAATATGATCTACCGTCCGAGCTGACCTTGGTTGTTATTATTGATGCATTGGATGAGTGCGAACCCCAGAGCGACTGCAAAAAGCTGCTCTCGCTGTTGTGCGGCATCAAAGGGCTACAAGCCATTGATCTCCAATTCTTCATTACCAGCTGACCCCAAGCACAACTCCGCACTGAGCTGAGTGGCCTATCGCGCGACTTCATCTAGTGCGAGATTCTGCAAAAGATCAATCTTGTCGAGTCCGCCGGCTCTGATGCTCCGGGCGATATAACGTTATTCCTGCGCCATGAACTCTGTCAAATGCGACAAGAACGGTCCATCGTTGACGACTGGCCCGGAGAAGAAAACATTATTAACCTTGCGCATAAATCAGAAGGTCTATTCATCTTCGCTGCCACAGCTTGCCGCTTTCTGAGAGAAGCGTCACGGCTGAGAAGGTTGCTGGATGCGAGGTTGACCATGATCCTAAGCAATAAGGTGGCAGGAAGCTCGCCCCTGAGTGGTCTAGACCAGATATACACAGACATCATTCAGTCCTCAATGTTCGAAGAGGGCGTTCTTGATGAGGAGAAAGAGATCCTCGCTGATCTGTTCAAACGTGTCGTCGGATCCATCATTGTGCTCTTCGAGCCATTGTCCGTAAAGACCGTGAGCGGCCTGACATTGGTGCCAATCCAAGACGCAGAAGAAACACTGAACTGTCTGCATTCAGTTCTGGCAGTACCAAAAGATGAGTCTTAACCTGTTCAACTGCTCCATCTTTCATTCCGCGATTTCTTCTCGACGCGCAGCGATGTCGAGACCAGTATTTTCACATCGATGCCACAGAATGCCATTCCATGTTGCACCACGATTGTCTAACCGTTATGACAACATCGCTGCGGCAAAACATTTGCGATTTAAGTCTAGGGACACTTGCTTCTGATGTAGAATCTTCGCAAATCTCAGAGTACATCCTAGCTCACATCCAGTACGCGTGCAATTATTGGGTCCAGCATCTCAAGAGTGGTAACGTCAAACCTCATGACAATGGGCTTGAACACCAATTTCTCACAGTACATCTTTTACACTGGTTCGAGGCCATGGCCTGGACGAGCAGTATCCCCGATGCAGTGCTTGCGATAAACGATTTGTCGACATATCTTTCCCATGGGACAGTACGTATTCGAGCAGACATGCCTGATGTCGGTAGTTCTACATATCTAATCACATCGCTCAGGCCGGAGAAGCGACGAAGTTACGAACCCTCGTTGAGGACGCCCGACGATTTCTGCTCAAGTTCCGAACAATAATAGAGGTCGCTCCCTTGCAAGTCTACACCTGCTGCACCGTATTCTCTCCAACCGCAAGCATCATGCGCACTGTCTTTGCCAACCAATCATTTGAGCCATTACCTCGGCTGGTGGTCGAAGAGGAAGAATAGAATACTATTCTACTGTCAATTCCAGAGAAGCCTGATAACTGGGCCTTGTCGCCGAATGGAGAACTGGCGGCATTGGAAAGCGGTTATATTTGGGAGACCACGACAGGAAATGGGATAAATATAATGGAAGAACCAGATGAGGGAAGCGTAAACACTGCATTAACTCCCGACGCAAAAACCTTGATATCGGTAACAAAAAGAGGGGACGATTAAATCGTGGAATACGGAAAGTGGGCGACTTGTTCAACTACCTAATTGCCCTCCAAGGGATGGAATCACCAAAGCGATGTTCTCGCAAGACTGCAAAACGCTGACCTTGCTGTCCCATAGGGTCGGCGTTGTATATGTCGATCTAGTCAGCGGGCGTATTCGGACTGCGGACGGCCCCGAATATCAATCAATCACCATGGCAGACCTCTCACCTGACGGCACGAGACTGGCCACAGTTAATGGTTATAGCAGCGTTCGCTTGTGGGATACAAGGACGGGGGCCCTGCTGAAAGACTTTGGAGAACAGCGTGAGGACGACGTCTGCGTACGGTTCTCACCCGATAGTTCAGTGTTGGCGACCAATGATGGCTACTCAGTGTTTCTGTGGGACTCAGCGACAGGTAGCCTGATTCGGCAGTTTGAGGTCCCTGAATCCAAGGATCGAGGGTATTGGCATTCTTGCATGGATATAGCAATCTCTGAAGATGGACGCCTCTTGGCTATTTCCTACGGGGATTCCGTCTGCCTTTGGGATCTGTTAGACGGGGTATTCTTATGGTGGGTAGGTGATCCCATTGAGAAGAAAGCATTTTACGAAGACGCGGTCAAATTCAGCGAGGACGGCAAGCTGGTGGCTTCGTTCGGCAGTGATAGGTTCATCCGGATCTGGGACACGGCATCAGGGGCGCTGGTGAACTTGATTGAGAACGATGAGCTGGTGAGGAGAGTGCTCTTCTTCTCCGACAAGCGAGTTGTAGGTATGATTGGGAGCCGTTCACTATGCATCTGGGACCTCACAGTGAAAGCGTCCACTAGATATGTCGTGATCAAGAAGATTGATGCACTACTGCTAGCTCCGGACGGCAAAAGGTGCCTGGTAGGTGCAGAGTATGGATATTGGTTGTGGGACGTGGAGACTGGCGAACAGGCTCAGAAGTATACCGCTTACGACAGCCAATCTATACTCTTGTCCTCTCCTAATGGCCGGTACTTAGCCTTGAATGGGGAACATGACAAAGACATCGAGCTTCGCGATGGACCGACGTTCGAGCGACTATCCGTGCTTCATGGAAATCGGCATGCAATCTGTGCTGCAGCGTTCTCGACGGATAGCCGGTTGCTTGCGATCGACGCCGACGTTCCTCCTTATGTTCACGATCCAGATGGAGAAAAAGAGGGTAACCAGGAGCATCATTACTGCAGAGAAGGTGACGATGAGGGTGAGGATACCAGCACCAACGAGGACGACTATTGCCTCAAGATCAGACTCTGGAATGTAGCAGAGAAAGCGTTGCTTCAAATCTTCAGGGGCCATACACGGCAGGTGGTTGATATTCAATTTTCCGCAGACAGCCGCCTCCTGACCTCAGCGGCATATGACAATACTCTTCGAATATGGGACGTATCAACAGGGAAAGTTCTGAAGATCATCAGAGGGGATTTTCTGAGTCTAGCCTTCTCCCCAGATGTGCAGACCCTCGCAACAGCGGACAGCGGGGGGGTAGTTTGTTTTTGGGACGTCCAAACGGGTGAGCCTCTAAAAGAGTTCCACTCGTCCAGTGAAACTACACGGCTCGTCTTTTCCCCCAATGGAAAGCTTCTGGCGGGCTACGGAGACGATTCTGCCGAAGCCTCAAGGACGATCCTCCTCTTTGACCCGGCGGCAGGCCAGCTTCCAGTTAGGGAGACTAAAATACCGGCTCGTCATTACCTTACGCCCGAGCTCCGGTGGTCTGCTGATGGCCAGGCTCTGCATACTGCTGTCGGGGATATCAGTCTTGCATACCTTTGCCCTGAGCGGGCTGATCCTGCTATTCCGGCCTGGGGTATCTTTGTCAATGGGGGTTGGGTGATGCGAGGGACGGAAAGGGTTGTTCTCCTGCCTTTGGAGTATAAGGCTCGTTTAGCGGCTGTACATGATGACACCCTAGTTATTGCGACTGAAAGCCATCGTTTGGTAGCTCTTAGGTTTGATTAGGCTCTGGGTATGTACTTGACGTAGGGACACTGTTCAACTACGTACGCTTTGACTCTTTCTGATATTCTTGCAATGCATATTTTGTACCTTGGTAGTCTACCAAAGGAGCCATATCTATTAAGTGCTCACTTATTAGGTAGAATGACGAGGGCAATGATCTACTCGGTAGGTAAGACCTAACCCTGGTACCTTCAGGGCCAGGTAGGGCTACATCCGCGGCCTGGCATGCTCATACCTTGCGGTCTAGCATAACAGCCAACTCCAGTAGCGGAGGGAACTGCTCGCTTGATCATTCCTCTGACCTAATTAACTTCTCTCACGTCTCAAAATGCTGCCTCCCGACCTCCTCAGTCTCCATCGTTAACTCCTCGGTGAACAGCGAGCTAACGAACCCGACGACCCCCAACGCAGCAAGAATATACCATATCGTCTCCATTGCATCCCGATACGCATCGCGGATAACATCTCTCAGCGCAGGCTCAACATCAACGCTCCTCAGAAACGGAATGAGACCCACAACTTCCGCAGGGTCATTCAGCACCTCCAAATTTGCAGGTAAGGTGATGCCATGGATCTTGCCAGCAAAGACACTGCTAAACGTCGTTGCCCCTACCGCAAGCCCAATCAACGCCCCGAACAGTCGGAATGCAACCATGATCCCCATGGCTAGACCCTGATCGTCGGCCTTCGCACTAGCCTGCATAGGGATGGGCGGAACGCTGAAGATCGTGCCGATGCCAACCCCCGCAATCACTTGAAAGCTAGCCGTCATCGCGCGTGAAGAGTCGCGGTCCCAGAGCGCAAAGATGCCGCATCCAACCGCGAGGAAGACCCAACCAGTCCAGATCTCCCAGCGGTACTTGCGGAAGAAGTCGACCGCGAAGGCAGCAATACCCGTGAAAACGAAGACGACGCAGCAGAAGGGGAGGATGGAGATCGAGGAGTCGAGCGGAGACTCAAGATAGACGGCTTGGAAGAAGAGGGGCAGGTATTGGAGAAGCGTATACAGCACGAAGCCATAGATAAAGCTGCCGAGGATGGTGCTTTGCGCTGTGCGGGAGCTGAAAATGCGGTAGGGGAAGACGGCGTCCGTCGGGTACCGCTCATAAAAGGCAAATCCTGCGAGCAGTAAGGCGCCGATGATCAGTGGGAGGATCGTCCGCCATGAAGACCAGGGGTACATATTCCCCGCCCAGCTGAGCGGGAGGGAAAAGAAGATACAGCCTGCCGTGAAGATGAGCATGCCGATCCAGTCGATGCGGCGTACCTGGGCACGGAAGGACTGGTCAATGGACCTGAGGCGCATGAAGAACACCGCAAGGAAGAGCGCGAGCCCCGTTACAGGGAGGTTGATCCACCCGATCCAGCGCCAGGAGACGTACTCGCTGAAGACGGCACCTAGGATCGGGCCTGCGATGCACCCCAGCGCCATTGGGAAAGAGAGCAGCCCGATATAGATAGCCCGCTCTTGCAAAGTCGTGATATCGGCGACGATGACCTCGCTCAGGACGTCGAGACCTCCTCCCCCAAGTCCCTGGAGTGTTCGTCCGAAAATAAGGACGGCCATACTGCGCGCCACTGCGAAGATTATGGATCCAACAGCGAACAGCGTGAACGCGACGTAAAGCGGGATCTTGCGCCCGAAGATATCGGAGAAGCTGGTGTAGATGGGCTGGATTACCACCACGGCAATTGTGAAGGAGATGTTGGCCCAGAATGCGGTTAGGGTTGTGCCGGTGAGATCGCTGGTTATGATCTGTGAAAACAGCAAGGAACATTTAGATCCAGTCAGCGCTGATTGTCACAGTTTAGAATATGGTATACTGTCGGGTATAGGGAAATGCGTACAGGAATTGCAACGGCTAATGTGGTTGCGTCCAAGGAGACCAAGAAGACCATGAGGAGGAGGGAGAGGAAGGCTAGGTAGAAGGATAGAGGCTTTCGTTTACGCTCCCGGGGGCGTTGTTCTGATCCTGCTTCTAACTTGTTTGGTGCGTCTTTGGTCTGCGGCTGTGTGTAGTCGCATTTTGATGGGCTTTGGGGTAGGGTTATGGGGTCGGCCTCTTTGCTGGCAGGCATCTCTGTTGAGAACGACATGTCTGATATGGTAATATAGAATAAAATTGGAGCACTTGAATCTCGACTACCTACCCAGGTGGAGGAGCATATAAGGTATGTAGATGCGGACACATAAAAGATGCGGGTCGATATCCCGGACCAGGAACAGCCCGAAAAGTCTCCGAGCCTGGAGGAATGCCGATTGGTAATGGACTACATTGATAATTCGCTTTAATTACCTGCGCTAAAGGCGACTTTACTATAGGCAGTTGGTGATAAGGATGATGTGGCGTGCTTTACCTACTCCGTGTATAGTCTTGCTTGGCAGCGCAGTATCTGCTGCCGGTTATTGGTAGGCATGTACGTGGTAGCTCGGCAGCCCTTGAGATCGTTTTGCCATTGCTGCTGATATGATAACCCAGGAGATCCAGGCAGTATGAGTACTCATCAAATGCTTTTTTTTAGGCTGCACGTTGATCCGCATTGGCGCAATAAGGCGTTGCGACGACCTTTCTTCGTGATAGCTGTCCACGAGCGCCCTTTGGACATGGTTACAATGTATACAGAGATGTTAGGTGTCATGCATAGTATATGCCATCCTAATATTGCCATCAAGTTGATAGGCTTTTAGATTTCTGCGTCAGAAGCAGGTGGAGTCTCTGGTATTACCTAGGGCTTCATTAGGTAGACGTGACTTGGAGTGTGCTCCTTGCGTACATGCAAACAGCCGTAAATTCGAGTCCAGACTCGTCATTATTTTAGCCTTTACTCTAATAACTTTTATCCCGTTGGGCCGTCATGAATGGGACTCCAGAGGGAAAGGCTACCAGTAGACTCCCGGTGCGGTGCGGACCATGACTACCAGGTAGCTGCGCATGAGAAAGGAACATGGATGTAGACATGACGCTATAATAGACATCGTATTCTCTGCTACTCCTTGAAGTCGAGATGGTCACCTATCCCTCTGCTGTTCGCCTGGGTTGTTGCGATCATAACCCCCAAACCATCGACTCCTGTCTTGAATCTAACTTGGTGCCTACCTGGTAGGTTAGCCTCCTTTTGAGAGTAGAACGCGCAATGCGGCCTCGACGGATTGTTTCTCAAGCAATAGAGTATGTAGTATATTAAAGTCCGTGATGAGAAGTGTGCCATCAAGAAACACTTGGCTGTTATGCTGTACTGTACCGGTACTAGCGAGTAGGTCACGTGCGCCGTAACCCTAGGTCTCCATTCTCTCTACGAGAGGGAAAGACTGCACGAGTCCACTACTATGATGTCCACAGCATGAATCTACAGTAGATCTGGAGGCCCCTTTGCATTCTGCTAGTATACTTGTTTATCATGTCTTTCTTCTATAGTGTTTGTAGACCAGAACGCGAGTTTTGCGTTGCGTTCTGAACTTGTAATTCAGCCCCTACGATCCATACCATCCAGATAGCCCTGAATCTGGGTTCTCCGAGATTAGGCTAGGCAACATTGCTCGTTATGTGAACCATGGGGCTCGCGTTTCTTCCCCGAGCAAGAACCTGGGAGTTTATATTAGCGGAGCGCGCGCCCGCGACTGGGGCCGTATCTGGGACAACGAAACGGCCACAAACTTGTCTCATCAAATGATTCGAGTTGATATGACTGCTTCAGTCTCCGTTTGGTCAAACATAACATTGCCAGAGTACGTTCCAGCACGAATTGGTGCAGAGGCTGTGTGGATTCCTGCCGCAGAGTCTGGGATTGTTGTGCTCATTGGTGGCGTCGTTCACTTGGAAAGCCTCCAGTCAGCAGGATTGACTGAGGACCAACAGGCCGAGAGCCAGCGCTTGGGCCAAGCTTTCATGACGACAGTAGCTGTGTATGACATTGCTGGTGACACATGGTAAGAATTCGCAGTTCATCTCTGGCTCAAGTGCCCAAGGACTGATTGAACGCTCATAGGTATCTTCAAAACACAACTGGAAGCCGTCCTCCAATGCTTGCGCAGTTTTGTTCGGTATATGCAACCGCTCAAGATGGGTCATCTCACAATATCTATGTATACGGAGTATATGATGGACTTGACCCAAGATACGAACCATCAGACAACGTCTGGGTACTGTCCGTACCTTCATTTGAGTGGTTTTTGCTCTACGGCGGTAGCAGCCAGGCTCTTAGCCGCAAAGATCTATCATGTATTAGAGCGTTGCCTGATCAAATGCTAGCGCTGGGCGGAGAATTCGTTGGCGATAATACTTGCAGCGATGTCATCCGGGTCTTCAACCTGAATGAGGGTAGGTTTCAGAATGTGTACGACGTGTCCAACTGGAGGCCGTACCAAGTACCTAGCGTGGTTTCGGCACGCATCGGAGGCGGGTAGGTCATGTCGCGGGACAAAACTTCGTAAAGGAAGCTATTGAACTAATCTGGTCGATTCACTAGTCCCGACGGCGGCGCAACTCGAACAGCGCCTGAGCAATGGACGAATGATTCTCTCCGGGGCGTCTTTGCCACGCCATACTCCCGTAATATTGCGACCTGGTATCCCGAAGCAGATTCCGGCAGCTCGGGCTTTCCTACCTGGGCTGGCGGTCTCATTGGGGGTCTTCTGGGTCTTCTGGCCATAGCTGCAGTGCTCGGGGCGTTTTGGTTTCGAAGACGCCAGAGGTCCAAGCCTCGGAGCCAGTCACACGCTGAAGTCTCGCCAAGCGTGAGTGCTCTCCAGCTGTCTGGCCCAAATGAGCTGGATACCGTTGGCTATCAAAGAACACCCGAGGCAGGGAGCCGCCCTCTTTATGAGATGCACGGTATGATGTCGCTGAGATCATCTGAGGCTCTTTGGAAATATAGCTGACGGCGACTATCTATCTACAGACCGGTGCAAGCAATCACCCGTCGAGCTTCCTGCTCCTGATATTGGAGACGCGACAGCGGGATCGGCTTTGCTGTCGAGACCTGCGGGACTACCTTGACATGGAAAGACTAGGAATAGGTCGGGACAGAGACGTCTTGTTTAGATTCTGCTTGTGCAAATGCGAATAAGATCTAGAAATAGATATCCGCTGTCTCCCTGACTTTCTTCCAGTATCTCGTCGCACCTTTCTCCCTCAATTTCCTTCCCCATCGAATCACCGGGAAAATCGTCAGATTATGCGCCAGGCCAAGGAAGCCGCCCAGTATAAAGGCATTCTGGTAGCCCATATTCACAGCCCACGGGGTAACCCTGGCACAGAACTATGGGTTAGAAAGTGGACCAAAACAATTGGAATAAAACAAGCAGTCCGCAACCGAGAAGCAGGGGCACTCACGCATACCCAATCCCGAACGCCATCGTATTCCTTATAACAATGACAGCAGCCAGCGCCTCACCCCCCATCTCCCTATAACAGTCAATACAATACGCAATCGAGATCTGGGATCCCGCGGTCGTCGTAAAGGAGATGACGCCCATGGCAAACACGATCCCCATCCAGTGCACCTGGTGCGCGGCGCCGACGCCGAAGAGAATGCATCCGAAGGGGATTAAAATCAACGAGGGGAGGAACAGCCACAGTCTGTACTCGGCTTGGAAGAGTCCGGCGTGGCATCGGGAGAGGGTGATTATTAGGCGGTCGCCTAGGAGGCCGGTGTAGCATGCTCTGCACAAATTAGTGCCCAAGGTAGAATGGAGGAGGGGTTTTTTCTGGTAGATGGACTCACGCGAGCGTCGTGCCGATCAAGGGCGCAATGAACGTCAATCCTACCATCGAGGTGGACATATTATACGGCGGCTGCGAGAGGACCATGGACTCCGTTGCGTTGAGGAACGTCAGCCAGATGATGTTGGATCCGTATAGGAGGCCTGCGTAGACGACGATCGGGAAGCGGAGGAGCTGGAAGGGTTCGAGCATCATGGGCAGGACGCGGTTCTGCTGGCGGAACCCGGTGCTTTCGATTGGTTTTAGTTTGGCGAGATAGGGCTTTTTCTTTATGGTTGGGTCGATTCTCGGAGCTGTGCCTGAAGGTTGGGGCTCTGTGCGGCTAGGCCCTCGGCTTGGTTCATGGTCTGCTTTGGGATGGCCTTGTGGTTGCCCGCCTTGTTTTCTGTCTATTGTCTCCTCGTCTGTCTTGTTGCGTGAGCTCGAGGCAAGCTGGCCTTCTAGGTAGGCTGTGCGGGCGAATTTTGTTTCCTCCATGCAGAAGAAGACGAGGACGAAGGCTATTCCGCAGAAGATGGCGCACCAATACTTAATGCTTGTCAGCATAATGCATAATCGGGTTACTCAAGTTGGAGACTTACGAACACCCACTGGTATCCTAACCCGTCGTTGATGAAGCCTGTGATGAGTGGAGCAATTCCGTTGCTGTATCCCAGAGCTAGGGCGTACAGAGCCATGTATCTGCCCCGTTCATGCGTGAAGAACTGTGCATAAAGTCAGCACAACATCCACTACTTCGCGGATAAGAATAGATAGGGCATGACTGACAACATCAGACACTGTGATTTCGGCAATGGATTCGATCGGAGCCCCGAAGAAGCCCTGCAGGATCTTGGCCGCAATCCACTCCCCGTTCGATCGGATATGCGGTTGCCATACCATGACGCCCTACAATAACAATAAGATCACCCGTGCGCTAAGTCATGGGGCAGCTGGTTGTGGGGAATGCTAACCACGGTCCCGGCGAGTGTGATAAGGTAGACCGGACGTTTTCCGAATTGAACAGCAATCGCCTGCCAGAAGACGCAGCCCCAACCGAAAAGCAAGAACTAGGATAGTTTAAGTTTGCCTAATCACCTGATGGGAGGAATTTCAGGGGTTATACCATGTATCCCGTCCCAGAATTGAGGTTGTCATAGCTGAGGCCGGTGGCCTTGGAGAGAGGATCGAGGGTGGAGTATAGCGAAGAAGAACATATTCCCACGACTAAAACATAGCTGGACAGAATCAAAATGTGTTCCCATTAGCTACAAAAGTATCATAGTCTGGGGCCAGAGTATGACAAACGCAGCCATGCACAGCGCAGACAGTTTCTTCCGTCGAGGGGACCAGTTCAGTGGATCGTCTGGGTGTGACGACGGGGGAGGGACCAAGACGATATCCCTGTCGGCTCCGGTGCCGTGTGCATGAGTTCGCAGTGTCTCGCCGTTCGTATCAACCAGTAGGAAGGTGCCGGGCGTGGACTCGACACTGTTGGCCATGGCTGCCGGGGGATCCTTGGATGTCGCCATGTCGAGGTATTGGATTTGTCGCAGTGCAGATGGACCAGCTGGCCGTCGATTCTGCCCGGTCGGACGAGTAGCAATCTTTATACATGTCTCAGTACCGAGCCCGGTCCCCTCCCTACGTAGGGTAACAAGGCTGGGGTAACCCCTCGCGCCAAGGGACCCCAGCCCCGGTACTTAGCTAGATACTTAGGTATCCCATGAAACATCCAGGGACCGAGAGCCAATGACGCCACATGTATCGAGTTATGGTTACTTGCTACTGATCTACCTTTCCAGAATAAGTAATTCTGTCACTTGATCTCATGAAAATGTCAATGTTTGATCGAGCGAGTTCCCTTATCTTCGGTTGCCACGTCATCCCCAGCCTTGACTGGACATTGACCCTTGCTGTGTTACCATTTGCAGGAAGCGAGGGAAGCGCCTGACCAAAGACCTGGCTTGGCTGAGGCCAGTCTCAACGAGGCAAGAGGTAGGACAGAGATGACTAAGTGCAGCCAGATGCGGGGAAGGCTGCCATTGGGGCAAGGTCCCAGCTGGCAGGTACTATATCTGAGGTACCTGCTTAAGATACATGTAGCGCATCCTTCGCTCTTGCTTCATTAGCCTAGGAACAGTCTGACATAGTAGCTTAGGGCCCATTGACGAAAAAACGAGCTTCAATTGACCTGTGCGTATCTAAAGCAATAGCATCGCTATAACCTTGTCGATACAGTTGTATTAAGTCGTCGGACATTCGCTTGACAAGCATCAAGATTCCCCACCGAACCCCTTGCATCAGCAGCAATCCGAGACAACAAAGTTATTCGACAAAGAACCACAATGTCAACGGAACAGTATCCCGTTCGTCCCGACTTTCGAGTCGAGGAAGAAGAGATCACGGGCTACGTTGACCCTTGGGTGGTATCCCCCGGTGACAAGGCAAATGTCAAGGTACAGTAGCTCGAGTTGATTCAGTACTCGATGAGCGGCTTGTCATGTACACAGCGCTAACGTAGTCGACAATAGATCTCTTCCACTCGCCCTAACCTCAAGTACCAATTGGTGCGTCTCCTGCAGGGCCTGGACATGCCCAATGCTCCCGCCCCTCATCGAGAGGTGATTGAGCATGGGCCAAGCGGAGAATTGAAAGGACGCTTCCAATCCTCTCATCCAGGCTCGTACGCACTAGTCGAATCTTGGAGGAGAGAGCCTCTTTTGCACAATGAAGGACTCGAGGTCTCCTTCTATGCCCAGCCCTGGATGTTAAACGCCCAGTATCCACAGGCTATTGTGTCGACTTTGGATGCCAACAAGGGTGCTGGTCTTGCCGTACTGCTCGGCACCCAGAATGATCTGCTGCTCTGGATTGGTACACCGTCTGGCGTCGAAACGATCCAAGTCCCAGGCATCAGTGTCCGCCGCGAGCGATGGTTCCATACTCGACTCACGGTCAGAGAAAAGGCCGTTGAGGTGCAAGTGACTCATGTGCCTTGGGGTAACGAGACTACTCCATCACCGACTATTTTCCAGGAGACACTTCGAGACACCGCAGTCCTCGAGTCTGGAAGCCCCCTTGTGATTGCTGCAACCTATGCCGTCAACCCGACCACGGCTTCTATTCGACCAGTCCACTTCTTCAATGGCCGCATTGAGTCGCCCACCTTCGTTGCCTGGGGAAGAAACGGGGCCACTCGGGACATTGCGCGATACGACTTTTCTATCGGCATTGACACGGACGAGGTCACCGATGTGTCTGGCTCCGGACTGAATGGGATCCTGATCAACGCACCCACACGCGCCGTCCGAGGCCACAACTACGACCACAGGCTCATCGGGGTCAGCTGGAAGGAGGCCACGTACGGCTTTGGCGCGATCCATTTCCACGAGGACGACCTCGACGACGCAGACTGGGAGACTGATCTCGAGATCGAAGTACCCAAGGACCTGCGGTCGGGCGCATACGCCATCGAGGTCCGGGACACCGAGTCCGATCTCAAAGACTCGATAGTCTTCTTCGTCAGACCCAAGGAGCGCAGACCTACTGCAAAGACCGCATTCATCTTCTCGACCATGACGTACCTCGCCTACGCCAACGAGCACATGTACGACGAGACCAAGTCAACACACATTTCTTTCCCCGAGGGCGTGCAGCTCGTTGAATCAGACAACTACCATAAGATGGTGCGCCGGACTGACCTGGGCCTAGCCATCTACGACCTCCACAGTGATGGTTCGGGTGTCGTCTATAGCACGGCCAAGCGTCCTATCCTCAATATGCGACCGGACTATATCCATTGGGGCTTCCAGCGCCCTCGCGAGTTCTCGGCGGATCTGCTGATGGTGGGATTCCTGGAGCGGCTGTTAGGTGATGGATATGATGTTCTGACTGACCATGACCTCCACCTGCGAGGTCCAGCGGCCCTGGCTACTTACGACGTGGTCATCACCGGCTCGCATCCGGAGTACCCCTCCATGGAGACATTGGATGCATATGAAGGGTTTCTGAAACGTGGTGGATGCTTGATGTACACTGGTGGAAATGGGTTCTATGTGAGTCTTTGCACAATCCTGTAATCTGGTACCCTGCTAACCAACTCGACAGTGGCGCTCAGTGACAGACCCCAAACGCCCCCACCGCATGGAAGTCCGCCGCGCAGACGTCGGTGCGCGCACGCACGAGCTCCCAGCTGGCGAACGCGTGCACTCCCTGAACGGCCAACTCGGCGGCCTCTGGCGCTCTCTCGGACGAGCCCCAAACCTCCTCTTCGGAATCGGTAGCTGCGCCTCAGGCAAGGGTCCAGGACGGCCATTCCTCCCGACACAGGAAGCTCTGGACAACCCATCGCTAGCATGGCTATGGAAGGGACTCGACGAGGATTCCAAGAGGCTACTTGGCACAAAAGGCCTAGCCGGCGGCGCAAGCGGCGACGAGCTAGATAGACTGGATTACGGAGTTGGAAGTCCCACCAACGCAATTCTGCTAGCCCGCAGCGAGCGTCATGACGACCACTTTATGCTATTTAACGAAGAGCTCATCTTTCCCATGATTGGCACGCTGGGGTCGACGTCGGCGCTTGTGCGGAGTGACATGGTGTATTATGAGGCGGAGGGGGGTGGGGCGGTGGTTAGTGTTGGCAGTATCAATTGGAATAACTCGTTGGCTTGGGATGATTATCGGAATGATATTGCGACTGTGACGGAGAATGTTATAAGGGAATTTCTGGCGAGGAAGGGGAGGCAGGGCTGCTGAGGGACACCGGGTGGGTCTCGGGGGCTTTTTAGGGCTAAATTCGGGTTCAGCATCTACCTACCATAACAACGATTTCGGTTTTGGTGCTACTTTCCAGTTGTAAGAAGTCTTGAATAAGAGTAGGTAACTTTAGGGGTCACAACGGAGGCTTAAATTATTCATTTGATGCCATGACCGTGGATCGAAGTATTCAAGTGGCATTTGTGAAATATATATCTTCCCATTTCCGTGAGATAGCGCTAGTAGATATTTTATCGAACTCATGACAGCGTTATGGACCAAATAAGGGCAATGGCATACATTCACAGTCTTCAAGATAAGTTATCTCAAGCTATGTCTACCTTGATACATCCAATGTAAAGCCCTACAATCTCACCCTCCTCCCAACAACTTCCTCCACCAACTCCACCGCCGCCTGCGCACACCCATAAGAACATTGATACCCTGCACCCCCAGCCCCATAGTTATGCACAACCCAAACACCTCCAATTCTCTCCTTCTCAATCCGATTCCCGCCCTCCCTAACCGGCCTCAATCCCACCGCATGCCGGACAACATCCAGCCCTTCCACACCCCTTCCCCCGGTAAGTTCCGGACAAACTTCAACAGCCCTCCTCATGATCCGCAGTGCCAAGTTTGGGTCTGGCTGCGACTCCCAACTATTCTTTTGATATGAACCGCCTAGAACCGTCCCGCCACCTGCTGCCCGCGTCATGATGTAGCATGCTTCGTCGG
This sequence comes from Aspergillus multicolor, assembly GCF_047715735.1. Lineage (NCBI taxonomy): Eukaryota > Fungi > Ascomycota > Eurotiomycetes > Eurotiales > Aspergillaceae > Aspergillus > Aspergillus multicolor. Next base: position 853,385 of record NW_027395960.1, read on the forward strand.
ACCCGTCGTCTGTCCCCGAGACGCTGTACATATGCGGTGCTGAGTTTCGTACGAGCACGATTTGGCCTCTGGCGGGTGTGACGGTGTTGTCATTGACGCCGCCGAGGATGGATGCGTTCAGGCCTGTGCAGTTTACGATTACATTGACGGGCCCGGAATGGACGGACGTGGCGTCGAGGATATGCTTGAAGACGGCGCGTTTCATAACCACGCCGTTTGCGAGACACTGCGAGACGAGCCACGGGAGGTAGATCGCTGTGTTGATGCAGACGGAGGTGAAGGATGTGGCGGAGTCGATGTTGGGTTTTAGGGTGGCTTTTGGGAGGGATTTGAACTGATACACTGTTTGTCAGACTCGTATGATAGGTAGGTATGAAGGAGTCTGGGGAATACGCACATTTGGGACGACATTGGCAAACCATGGATTTGGCGACAGAAGCTCGGAGAACCAGGCTGCGGTTGTCGAGCCCTTGTCTTTGGTGCGGGTGTGGATCTGGCATTCTGATATACAAATATCAGTGTCTCCTTCACTCTTAACAAAACGTTGAATGCGATGTTGCATACCCTGGAAGTGAACACCTGCCGCGGGATGGTTCGCTGCAAGATCAGCTAACGGAGCCCAGGTCTTTCGATCCCACTCGGACGCCTCGGTGCCCGTTAGGGAGACTCTATATTGACCCAATGTATTAGCAAGCATACGCATATACTACCCCGGTCGAGGAGATGTAGTGCATCACATACGGCATGTAGTTCGCGCCAGCCCAGGGAGAGGCATATTCAATGTCGTAGTCCCCCGGCATGTGCTTCGCAGCCACGACGATTTTGTACCCGAGCTTTCTTGACAGGAGGAGGGCGGTGGTTAAGCCGGCTACACCGGCTCTGGAGACTGTTAGCCTTGGTTATTGTATTATAGATAGTCGTTGAGTTGTCGGACATACCCGATCACGACGACATTCTTCGTGGTCATGGTGGTATAATGCAATACATAGACGGGTTGAGATCGGGTGAAGGCAGCTACCACATGAAGTTGAGATGATGGTCAATGTATACCTAAATTGACATACTAAGCCCATACGGTAGATCTTCCTATCACTGGCTTTCTGCATACTCGAGCTTACTGACGGCTACAGGCTCTAGCTGGTACCCCGGGCTTGCTTACCAAAATCGGCGCCTCGGAATTCCCAATCTAGGAAGGTGAGATTCTCGGGGGCCGGCGTGCATCATGGCAGACATGCTTGATGTGGCGATACCATAGAGGTAATACTATTCGTCGATCTAATCTACTCGCTGGGATACTTAGTTGTCGCCTGTCGCTCGTGTAAGGCCGTACACACCCAATTGTACATACACATCTCTCCATCCAAACTCCAACCCTCCCACATCGCCAAAATGTCCACAATGGAAAAAGTCTTCGCAGCCTACCACGCCCGGCAGTCCGTCCTGACAGCCAGCACAAACCCCCTAGCAAAAGGCGTCGCCTGGATAGAAGGCGAGCTGGTGCCTTTGCACCAAGCCCGAATCCCCATCCTCGACCAGGGCTTCATGCACAGCGACCTCACTTACGACGTCCCCTCTGTCTGGGACGGGCGCTTCTTCCGACTAGACGACCACCTCGCGCGGCTCGAAACCAGCTGCGGGAAACTGCGCCTGAAAATGCCCCTGCCCCGTGCCGAAGTTAAGCGCATTCTAGTCGATATGGTCGCGAAATCGGGGATCCGCGATGCATTCGTTGAGATTATCGTCACGCGCGGGCTTAAGGGAGTCCGCGGGACGGACCCCGCCGATATCGTGAATTGCATCTACATGTTCATCCAGCCGTATGTGTGGGTTATGGAGCCTGAGGTCCAGCCTGGAGGCGGGAAGGCGATCATCGCGCGGACAGTCCGCCGCACGCCGCCGGGGTCGATGGATCCGACCGTTAAGAATCTGCAGTGGGGGGATCTGATCCGCGGGTTATTTGAGGCTGCGGACCGCGGCGCAACGTATGCGTTTCTCACGGACGGGGATACGAATCTCACTGAGGGGTCTGGGTTCAATGTTATTCTTGTCAAGGATGGGAAGTTGTATACGCCTTCGCGTGGGGTGTTGGAGGGGATTACACGTAGGAGCGTGATTGATGCGGCGAGGTTGAATGGGATTGAGGTTCGTGTTGAGCTTGTGCCTATTCAGATGGCTTATGATGCGGATGAGATTTTTATGTCGACTACTGCAGGTGGCATCATGCCGATTACGGTGTTGGATGGCCAGTCGGTGAAGGATGGGAGGGTTGGGCCGGTTACGAGGAAGACTTGGGATACCTATTGGGCTATGCATTATGATGAGGCTTTTAGCTTTGAGATTGCTTATCCGGATGATGGTGCGAAGGAGGCGAAGGGATCTCATCTATAGCGAAAATGTTGCTAGTGCTAAGATAAATGGATTCAGATATTAGCAGCCATATTCATTACGCTTCGAATACACCGTTGCATGGTCATCCCCCGAGAATACTAGCTATATAATACCTATTTTCCTGACTTTCCAGTTGGTTCCTTGGGTCGTTGTCTTGTTGAAGTGAAAAGCCCTCTTGCGTCCCTTCAGTCGCGCAATGAATTGATTGCAACAGCCTTGAATCCATCAGAAGTGACTTGGACTTGCTGCGCTGGACCCAACGCAGGCCGTCAGAAGCTGTACAAGCCTTGCTGTAATCCCAGTCAGCCTGAGTGGCCAGCCCTAAACTCTCCTTCCTCTTACGGTAAAAAGTTCCAGGTTCCAATCAGATGCAGGGGAGGTGCAGGTGGTGCATATGCGACCCGCCCGCCCTTGCCTGCTTATGTTGTGCTTCACACCTCCAGCTCTGGCTCGCACTTTCCATTTGCGGGAACATTCAATGTTGACCTGGAGTGGCTCTGGCAAAGTGTCTTTGAGCGTCGTCGGAACTCCCAAAGCCCGGTTCCGGCTCATGAGCCCCCTCTTATCAGGATAGTTAGTGGTCCTGATATCAAAGGTTGAGAATGAGAGCCAAACAGACATCACATTGCAAATAGGCGTCTGACTACATGTTCCTTTTGTGTAGTAGAGTTGTTTTATAGCATTTTTGAGTGGTATGTTTCTCATTGTGAACAGTTAGCAGCAGCACCTTAGGACCGCCACATCTCAGGGCCTCACCACCGCAGACAATGACATCGGAAAATCCAGACTCATTCGCGAAGCTGATGCTAGCATTGTCGGCGCTGAAGGTGGACAAGTACGGTGCGTTCGAGGTGCTCAACACCAGCTACAAATCGCTTGGCTCTAGTGGTGTGGGAATCGACACCGATATTCTCATCCACCGCAGCCTTCTTACTACAGAGAACATCTCACGCTGCCCCGTGATAGTGCGCATTCATGGCGGCTTCCTGGTAACTCTTTACTCTTTGTTGTCGTCGTAATATAATATCTATTAACTCACACTGCAGGTCACCGGCTCGAGCCTCTACCCGCCCTGGTTCTCGAATTGGATATTGGACTATGCCATCCAGAACGGCGCCATAATCATATCCCCCAACTACCGCCTTCTGCCAGAAGCCACTGGGATGGACATTCTCAGTGACATGGATGATTTATGGTCGTGGCTGCACAGTGAAACTCCTAGGCGAGTGATCGAAGACGCTGGATACGCCAATATCCACCTGGCAATTGACAAGATCATTCTTGCCGGTGAAAGCGCAGGTAAGTCGACTCTATGGTTCATGCATTCCGACCTCAAAGGTAGTACCTAGGGTACGTGGGGTAGCTTACAGCAAGATTAGGTGGCTATCTAGCCATGCAGCTAGCCCTGAGCTATCCATCGCAGATCCGCGCCGTAATAGCCGCGTATCCCACCCTAGACCTGAATTCGCCCTTCTACACAGAGTCCTACCCCAAGCCCATTATCGGCGTGCCCAATATACCGGTCGCCACGATCGAGGCGCATCTGGCTGCAGTGCGAGAGTCGCAGCGACCGCAGATCGTAACAGCCGCCGACCCGCCCGAGCGCCTGAAGCTAGCGTTTTCGATCTTTCAGAATGGTCGCGTTCTCGATTTTCTGGGGCAGGAGCCAGACCTATTTCCACTGCAGCGAGTCGAAAAGCTGGCCGAAGAGGGGTCGTTGGACCTGCCCCCGTTATTTCTCTTCCATGGAGAGCAGGACTCTGCGGTGCAGTGTGAGGGGACGAGGAGGTTTGCGGATTTGTTGTTGAGGTGTGGGATAAAGGGTGAGGATGTTAGAGTGTATATTCAAGATGGGGATCATGGGTTTGATAGCGATGCTACGCTTGAGACGGGGTGGTTGAAGGAGGGGTTGGCGATGATATCGAGGGCGTGGCTTGGTGTTGACACAGATAGTGGCACTCCACATTAGCAGGGAATTCAGTATGCTGTTTGGGAGTTCAAAGCGCGCCTGTCCTTCCATATAGGACGATCGCATTACGGTATAAGCCCGTTTACTGGTTCAAATTACTTGGCTGTATCCCTGCTCCGACCCAGGTTATCACTTGGCGCAATGCCGGCTCTAGCCTGGAAACCCACCACGTGCCATTAAGCATGCACTTACGAGCTGAGGGACAGAGGAGTATGCTAGACGATTGGCTTAGCTTTACTTCGAGAATTCCCTATCGCTATCATTATCCCTCACCGTCCCAGCTTGCGACATTTAGACCGGAGGGGTTGCCCAGGTGAACCACCCAACGTTCTGATTCCTCACAAAGACTTCCGTACCTACCTTTATAGGAAGTCGAGGCCACGCATATTTCCAGAACGAGCAGGAGGACTGGTTATCAGCTGGAGCCTGCGGAGGACGGAAACGACAACCCCGGTATGCCGATGCCGGCCCCGCATTCTGGGGTTTTGGGTTACGGTAAGCGAAGGGGTGAACAGAGGCCGGGGCTGACATCGCATGCACCTGCAGGATTACGTAGCGGTCTTGGCCAGTCTGCCAACCTCAGCCCTTGGGAAAGATGTCCTTTTGAGGTATTGGCTAGCCCAAGGAGGTGGAAGTTTGGTTCATGCAAAGAGTGCCAGAGATAACAGACAGCTGCTGGCTCTGATAACAAGGGACAAGGATGTTCTCATCCTGTTCCCTCTGTTGCAGTCGACATATCCTATCTTCGAAACTCTAGTGTACCACCATGTCAGACACTGTCAAAGACGAGACCGAGTTCGTAGAGGTGGTGGATCTCGACGAGGCTGTTCTACGGGCGCAGGGCCACGAGGCAGAACTAGAGCGATCCTTCTCGTGGGTTGGAGCTCTTGGTTTGGCATTCAGGTCCGTCTTCTCTATCATGTACTGACGGAGCTGCAGACATCAGACTGACTCTTCTAGCATCGTCAATTCCTGGTTGACCTATGCCGCCTGCTTCGGAGTAGCCTTCAGCTACGGCAGCGGAGTAGTTGCAGTCTTCAGTCCTATTCTTTCCGCCGTCACGCAATGGATTATTCTTCAAGGCGTCTCGGAGCTCGCATCTGCGTTCCCGTCTTCTGGAGTACGCACAGTCTTTCAAGTCCAGAAATGATCATGGCTGATAAACGTCAGGGCCCGTACCACTTCACGTACATCGTAGCCCCAGAGCGAACTAAGAATGTCGCCGCGTACATGGTCGGGATGATCAACGTGATAGCCTGGTGGGTCAACACAGCCTCGGGCACAATCTACACGGCCATCTCTGCATTCGGCATCTGCCAGTTCCTCATCGACGGCTTCAAGGGGCAGCAGTACCAGGTCTATCTAAGCTATCTGCTGGTGATTCTCTTGACTTGTAAGACTCTCAGCCCCCTTAAATAAAAGAGAGATACTAACACGGCCGCAGTACTCCCCATCTTCGTAATCCCCAAGCACCGAATCGAGCACATGACCAAGACCGCCATGCTCCTTTCCATCGTGGGCCTCTTCCTCGTCCTGATCACCTGCCTGGTTATGGGTAAAGGGAATTACCACCCCGGCACTATTCTCGACTTCACCCGCACAAGCGGCTGGGGCCCCGTGCCGGCCTGGTTTCTGGGTATTGGAAATGGACAATATGCGTTTGTGGCGGCGGGCGCCTGCGTGCATATCTCTGAGGAAATTCCCAAGCCGAATCGCAAGATTCCGCTGGTAATGTACGGCCGCTTCTTCCATAATGTTAGTGCGGCTTTGCTAATGGCATTTGTTAGAAACCTGACAATCCTAATCGGTGTCATGACTCTCATGCCCTGGATCATCGCCATGACATGCACTATCCAGGATATCGACAAGATAAAAAGTTCTTTCCTTCCCAGCTTGGAACTGTTTTACCAGGCTACGGATAGTAAGGCTGCGGCGGCGGCGCTACAGGTGTACCTCACCTTTTTGTACTACAGTGAGTGGCTGTACAGCAGATAAATTGTTTTGTTCTATACTAATATGACTCTCCAGCCTGTGTTCCCAGCCAGTGGATCACCAGCAGCCGAGTGACATGGGCTTTCTCCCGCGACGTGAGTGCCCCTTACCCCTCCGCAATATCCACGATCACCTACTAAACATTCCATTTTAGAAAGGCCTCCCCTACTCCTCATACTGGGCAAAAGTGCACCCAACCCTCAACTTCCCGGTGAGGGCAACCTTCCTCTCCGCTGCCTTCTGCGCCATCTACGGCCTGCTGTACATCGCCAGCACGCAAGCCTTCAACTCCATCATCAACACCGCCGTCCTGATGCTCAATATTACCTACGCCGTGCCGCAGGGGATTCTGGCCACCCACGGCCGCAGTCGCCTCCCAACGCGGAATTATGACCTGGGCCCAGCCGGCTACGCGGTCAATGTGTTTTCGATTATCTGGTTGACGATCAGTGGGATCTTCTTTTGCTTTCCGACGAGTCCGCCGCCGACGGCGGGGAATATGAACTAGTGAGTTGTCACTCTGCCCTACTCTACTTGTGGAGTCATTAGGAGTGTTGGATATTGTGGACTGAGTGCTAAATGTTGGAACGTAGTAACTCGGCCGTGCTCTGTGGTATTGTTGCTATCATCTTGCTGTGTTGGATTGAGCGGAGGAAGAAGTTCGCTGGTCCGACTATCGACTGGGATGCTCTCAATGCTTCCCAACGCAGGTCATGAATGGGCCAAGTTCAAGGCAGGGTTATGCTGGGGGTCTCGGAGTTAGGGTTAGGGTCTAATTACAAGCCGCGTATCCATGATGTAGGTATCTCAGGGCTGTCATTTTAACCAAGATACTTATTCTATTGCTTATCGTATGAGCCTCACCTATCCGAATAAGATCTCCCCCCTCGTCTTCCCATCGACCACATCCCCCCACCACATCCCCTTCCCCTTTGTAGTCCCAGAACCCTCACCCTCAGGCGCCGCCCAAATCTCCTCAAGCAACACAATCGCAGAGTAGAACATACTGTACCGGCTCCGCTCCCCCCAATAAGCGCAGTACCCCTTGACAAACTCGCGCATCTCTGCGTCGCCCGTCTCACATCCCGCCAGGAATATAGGCAGTAATAGCTGCTTTTGTGTCTGCGATGTCCGTCGGCAGCTCTGGCTGTGGTTTATAATGCGGCGGGCGAGTTTGGTTAGGGTTAGACGGTGCTGGCGCTTGGCCTTCGGGTTGGTTGGGTTGCTTTTGAAGACGCGCTCGAGGTACAGGAGGAGTCCGCACCGCCAGGTCTCGGCGCAGTGGTAGCGGTCTTGTGCGGCGTGGAGACTCTCTTCCAAGCTGTCGTCGGCGTGACCTGGGGAACCGTTATCTTCTGGATTTGCGTTTGGAAGTCCTAGTGCTGTGGCGCTTCCACCATCTCCGACTAGATCCTCTGCATTTGCTGCTGCAACATCAAACGCCCCCCAATCCCCATTCCTCCACCCCCCAAGCCTCCCCTCCATCTCAGCAACCGGCACCCCACTAAAACTTAACCACCGCATCCCCGCCGCAATCTCCCGCTGCCGCGCCAACTCCGCAAGATCATACAGATGCACCACCAGCTCACGCGGACACCCCGTCAGCTCAAAGAACGACCATTCATCCTGCGTCTCCCAGAGGACTAGGAACTCCAGGTACGCGCGGTCCATGATCGGGCCCTTGCGCGAGAGCAGGGCGAGCGTTGCGTCCCACCAGAGCAGCATGCCGACTTGGGAGCGGACCCGGGGGGTTGTTAGGGCGCTCGGCCCCCCGCAGGCTTGCAGGAGGGTGTGGGCTCGGTTTAGGTGTTTTGTCCAGGTTCCCGACGCGGAGAGGGTGCACTGGCCATATATTATCGTGTTAGCAATGCCAGCGTGGGTGCGTGTGTGTTCGCTATGGTAGGTAGGCGTACATCAAGAGTGAAGAGGATCAATATGGGATCCAGCAGGTGGAACCCGTCTTGGATCGTCTTGCTTTGTAATGCGCCGTCGAGCAGCTGTAGAGCTTTCCGGCGGTGCTCGTCTGCTTCGGCTGATCCGCTGCCCGTTAGACCCTCCAGGTGCTGGCAGCATAGGGCTAGGACTGAATGGAATAGGAGGCTTGAGCCTTGGGACCCCGGTGTCTGGTGCTGGCAGCGGAAGGGGTTGATGGGCATGTCTGATGTTAGGGGGAGGATGCAGAACTCCGAGTCGTCTAGAGCATACATCAGTGGCTGGATAGGAGGCTGTTTAGACAGGTATGTCTCTTACACATCTCCAGCAGCCGCTCAGTGTCGCGAGGAGATAGTCCGCGAATTGCCATGGTGGGATCGCGGGGGGTAGTACCAGTAGCAAGTGGCACGGCCGCATATGATTGCAGCATGGGGTCAAGGGTCGAGTCTTCTCTGGGTATTGACTCGATGACTCGTGTAGTAGTTGGCGGTAGTTGCGGTGTTTGGGGAAGCATGTCTGTGGGCAATGGGTCCTGGAGGCCAAAGTCCAGGAACGGGGCGGCCTCGAAGATATTCGGCACGAACGAGTCGAACAGCCCAAAGTCGTCCCAGATGTTGTCGACACTGAAGGCCTCTATAGAACAGTGGTGTCAGTAAGGTGGTACGAGGCCTATGCCCCTGTAAGACCGGACTCGTCAAAAGATGGACCAACCTCCACTGCCAGTGAGCTGAAACTCCTCCCCAGTCAGGGCTCCGGGCGCCCCTGCAGGTGGCATACTCGGGTTCTGCTCCTCTCCTGCCACTCCGGGCAACATATCGCCCTGTCCAGTTACCACTGCTCCTGGCCCTGCCCCTACCTCTCCGCTCTGCTGCACATCTGCTGTCTCACCCTGGCCGCTGGCACCCGTCTCACCTGCATTGCGTACCTTGCGCCGCTTCCTCAACCTCGAGCCAGGGCGCACAAACCTAAACCCTCTTGCGGGCGCTGTTCCAACAACAGGAACCGCCATACTGCTGCTCACCCCTCCAGCGGTAGTTGACATCCGCCTCGAGTCCCACGACAGAGGCGTTGCGAATCCTCCACAGCGGCGGCTCTGCGAGAGGCACCTTGAACAGCGTGGACGCCGACGGTCACATTGATCTCCCATTGCCGCGCAGGTGTGGCAGTCGGTTTGGGCGAAGGCCAGTGAGTTGGTTCTCTTTGTCTTATCGCCTGCGGCCGTGTCTACGATGTCTGCCTCCATCGTAGCGTAGGATTGCGTGGTAGGTGAGGACAGGGATTCAGGTACGGTAGTTCTCTGCCAGGTTTGGAAATAGAATTGATCGCAACTTGTCTTTCTATATTTCTACCTAGGAATCGCTGCTAGCAAGGTGAAAGGTTTCAGATAGCGGGGTTGCACCATGTGGTCAATCGCCACTTTAAAGTTCACCCAAGCCTGTTTCATTGTTCGAGTACCAGATAAGAAGGTTTCTCCCGCATTTCAATCTCATCCAATTACTGGAGCCTTGGAAACGTCTGATCTGTGGTGCCTACAAGAAGTAGTCACAGATGACAACCCCGATCTAGCATATCGATCCTCACGCACAATATCCCGATAAATATTCTCCGGATCCTGCTCCTCCTCTTCCACCGATTGAATCGTCTTCTTCACGCTTGCCGGAGTCCCCATCGCCACCGTATACGGCGGAATATCCTTGGTAACTACAGCGCCCGCCCCGACCGTCGCCCCCCGGTCAATTGTAACCCCAGGGAGAATCACCACATTGCCTCCAATCCAGGCATCGTCTTCGATAAAAACCGGGTGTTCGAACTCGACGAACTTCTGCCGCGAGAGAACACCTGTGTCGTGCCCTGCGCTAAAAATGCTCACCCTCGTGCCGATCTGGACGCGGTCGCCGATTACCACGAGGCTTGTGTCTAGGATTGTTAAGCTGGCACGCAGATTAATCTGTGTTTTGGTGATGAGAGACAGGGGCTGGCACGCACTTCCAGTTGATAAACGTATTACTCCCAATGATAATGTTGCACCCGTAATCTGGACGAAACGGCGGCTCGATAAAACTTCCATCGCCGACCCTGCCCACCAGCATTCGGGGCATCTCGAGTCGCTTCTCGAACAGCTGGGAAGAAGGGAAGGTTCTTGTGTCGAGGTTGTTGTAGTCTGCTGTGAGACCGCAGCACTGGTGTCGGGCTTCCAGGAGCTTCGGCGTGTTGGGGTTGTACCTGCAGGTCCTGTTAGGGCCACTGGGGTATGCTAGGTATATTACCGAAATTGACCCTTACATCATTCCCGATATCATGCGCTCGTACTCTTCGCATTGAGGAGCACTTCGCTACGCGACATCTCGATGATCTCGGGGCGTTTTGCTGTGGCCGCCATTGTGCTCTATGGACGGGAGTGTTGAAATGGAAGGAGAGGGTGAATGGTAAGGAACAGAGTGGACTACCTTCTTAAGGGCAAAGTATACCATAAATCTTAGTACCGCAATCTTCTTATACTCAGAACAATGTCACTGGGCCCCGTTCCATCTAGGCTGATACGAAAATCACCCCGGCGTACAGCTCCACATGCAGTTGGGCGCAAGCCAACCCGCCTAGCAGATGGACCCGTGGGGTGGACTGGACTCTGGGCTCACCTGCCTATTGCGGTATAACCGCCAGCACCTGCACCCGTATGGCAGTTTCCCCGCGAATCTTAAAGTTTCTCCGTCGCGGCTACTGTCCGCCGGATCTGGTATAGTCGAGATGTTGGAACCTTAGAACCGGCAGTCTGGGGAAGGGCCCATCGGAGTTCGGAGGGTTTCAATGTGCTACAGCGTTGAACCTTAACATCGGGGAATAATTGATTAGCCTACCTAAGGAATAGATGAGCTATCAAGGCAGAAAATGAATCACGCGAAAATCATGACCACGAGCACTCATTTCCAAGAGGTCTCTGTCTGTGATGCTTCCTTAGGTATTGAAGTCACCTATGTACATCCATGATAGGGTCTCGGAGCCATGTACCCCGGTAGGTACCTTTATAACTAGGTCTCTGGACGTCTGCTGAAATTTCACGACTATATCCTGGGTAGTATAATTGCGTCTACTATTAAATACCTAGTAAAAGACAGAGAATATCATTTGCTATGCTCTTCTAGAACCTGGCTTTGCCCGGACTGCGAAATTCCTCGACCACCTCCTGCGCCGCCAGACAGCCCTGCTCCAACGCCCCATCAATCGCCGCCCGCCAGCCACGCGCCCAGTCCGCTGACGCAAACAGAACGTTGCCATGCCGGCTCTGCAGCTCATCCTGGTATTTGGTCATGTATCCCGGCCGCCACCACGCAGGGCCTCCAAGTGCATACGGATCCGTAACCCAGTCATGAAAGATCTATCCAGTCAGCCACCCAAGTTGCAAGCCATGCTAAAAAGAAAGAACGTACCATCTTCCTCACCTCCATCGGGTGTAACTCCTGAAACGCAACAAGCGTCTTATCCGGGTCCCGTTCAGGCACATACGTCCCACGCTCGTCCTTGCCAAACCCAACAATATGCGCGTTGCCATTCTCCGTGACTCCGTCGCCATACCCGAACATCAGGACACTCGGATACCGCATCCCGTTCCACGAAGCGAGGCCTGACCCCTCCACCTCGGCGTGGATCTTGTTCATGAAGTTCACGTGGCCGAGCTCGAGGGCTTCCTGACGCAGTGGTGAAAGGGCAGGTGTGAAGGTTATGGAAGACAGGACATTCAGCGGAATCGTGCATATCACGCGGCGCGCGCGGTAGATGTTCTCCTCAGCGAATGCGCTTTTCAGGTGCACTTCAACGAGCCCACTGCCACTGCCGGTGTCACGCACAGCCTTAATCGGCGTCCGGAACGAGTACTGCAGTTTGTGTCTGACAGCATCATCAAACATCCTTTTAGCCAGCTCTGATTGTCCATCACGGAGCTTATACGTCGTCCAAAGCGGCCCAAAGTTCTGAGCGCTATACGACATGAGCGCGTGCGAGCGGATCATGTCCCAGAGACTCGAGTTCTCCATGCTCCCTCCTGAAATGTGCAGGAGCAGGGCAACGAGGAGACCGAATTCTTCAGGTGTAAGCTGGTCTTTTATTTCCTCGAACCGCTCGTGGCAGGATATCTTATCGAGGCGCTCGACTTCTTCTCTTGTTATGTGCACGTTGTCAAGCTGTGCGTGGGGCAGGGGGCACACGCGCCGACAGTTTTGCCCGTCGACGTTCACGAAGATGTCCCAGGCTCGGCCGGTGATTTGGCCTGCTTCTGTGTGGGTGAGTTTGCGGGGTGGGACTCCTAGAGCCGTATGTCAGTGATTGATGGGCGCTGGATGGGAATGGGTGGATGAATACCCACCGGGGACATTGATCGTGTAGTAGTCATTCTCATACCCATGATTCTGGGTTAGGAGAAGATTCCGGTCCATTTTATAGCGGACCATCTCCTTAAACAGGTATGCCATGTGGTGCGTCACCCACGTTCCGCCCATCTCGTACAGGATTCCTAGCCCTCGTTAGTTTGAATACTATATCCACGAAGTCAACTAATAAACAATACCGTCTTCCTCCACTGTATACGTTCGGCCTCCTATCCGATCCCTCGCCTCGAGCATTAGCACTGAGAGTCCTGACGACGCAAAGTCAGTTCGATTCTTATAGAGATACTTTCAAATAAATGCAGCATACCACGCTCAGCCATATCGCGGGCGGCCATGAGACCCGCATAGCCAGCTCCGATAATGATCGCATCGTAGACATGCCCGGCCGGGGTGGTGATCTTCTGCGGTGGCTCTACGACTCCTCTGCAGCGGAGATTGCCCGGGCGAACACCAGCTGCTTTGGTCCAGGAATATCCATCCTGCGTCTTTCTGTCGACTGGCATTGTTGTTGTGTATAGAAAGAACAATTTCAGCCCTAGCGATCTGCCGTGCGCATCAAGTCCGCATGGTGTAACCCCCTCACATTTGAAGCTGGAGCGCCCCAGCTCTATATGGTTAGGTAGACGGAAACCTTAAAATGGTTTTATTTTACTTAAAGGAGTAACTGAGATCATCTCCCGAGGTTCATTGTTCCAAGGATGATGTCAAGATTTCCCGGCTTTGTCTAGTCTCGTAGTTTAGATATGGTATGACCCCCATCTTGCCGTTCTTGGCCAGAGGTACGACCAGATGGAGAAGACAACATCTTTTCTGATGTCATTGCAAGGATTGGGCAGGTTTCAATATTTGAAAAGATAGCTGTCCATAACGGTCGGACATCAAGGGCCCTCTCTCCAATCCTTTTATCATACCAATACCCTTCATCAGACCCTTCATCCCCTCCGACAAACCCAATCCAACCTAACACGATGCCCCAATCCATCATCTACAACAACCTCCCGGGCCCAGTAGGCGACTGCCTCAAACCCAACTCCCTCTCCACAACCGCAACGGTCCCCGTATCCTCGACCACCTCACTGGTTTTCACGACCGGCCACATCGGTCTAGACCTCCAAACCGGCGAGCTGATCAACAGCACCGACGAAGCCGAGTTCAAGGCCATCTTCGATTGTCTCGACGTAGCGCTCAAGCATGCGGGTATTGAGGCGGGCCTGAACCAGGCGTACAAGTTCGTCGCTTACCTGGTGAATGTGGAGGATGAGAAAATCATGCATAGTGTCTTTCAGCGGAGGTTTCCTGGGGCTACGCCGACTTGGTCAACCGTTCTTGTTCAGGCAATTAATGTTAAGGGGATGAGGGCAGAGATTGTGGCGGAGGGGGTCTTATTTCGTGATTCGAGTGGGTAGATGGATTTCTCCAGGGCCAAGTGCGCTGCAATGTACCAGGGCTATCTCCAATTGTATACGAACTCATAACTTGCTGTATGATGGAGCGCTCCTATGCGTAGGCAGCTAGGTACTGGACGGAGGAGCCCTAATCCTAAGCCCTAGATGGTGTTGGGGGCCATCGCCTGTTCACTTCTTATTGTGTAAATCGCCTCTTACTTGGTTCGAATGCCTTCGCATCTCGCGTCTCTGTTGAATAGATTATGGTTCACTTCGGCCGCCAAGCACTTAAGGTGGTATAATAGGGCAATTCTCCATTTTAGTTTCTGAGTCTTCTGGTGACAGTCCTTCCAGCCCTCGCCGAACCACTCTGAATCACATAAGCGAATGACATATGTATGTACCTAGGTACATATTCTGCTAAAATGCCCCGCATGCGCATGCCCGGCCGCACGCCCAGGTGCCCAGGCTGGCTCAATTTCCTGATTAAGTATATTTTTCAACTCTCCAGCTGCACTGTACTCCGGCTGCAGCTCATCCCCTCCCACTTGGAAGCGAGAGAACACCGCAAACCTCTAGCCTATGTATCGTAAAGAATATCACGATCTAGGACTATCCACCATATAATGCCTCTAGTTAGCCTCGAAATCAACAACGTACCATATCCACAATGAGCCGACCCCTCTCAGCCACCGCTGCCGCTGCTGCGCGCACAGCAATATACCAAAGGACAAGCGGGCCATCCCCAGAAATCCCCGGCCTCGTCTACTGCGCCGTAAACAAGCAAGGAGAAAGCATCTTCAACCACGCCTCAGGCAACACAGCCCTAGGCGGGACAGCGCCAATGACCCTCGACACGACCTTCTGGCTTGCCTCGTGCACAAAGCTCATCACAGCCATTGCGGCCATGCAGCTCGTGGAAAGGGGGAAACTCGCCCTGGACGATAGTGACCAGCTCGAGTTGTTTGCGCCCGAGCTGCGAGATGTTCAGGTTCTTGAGCGTACGTCCGCCGGTGGGTTCCAGCTCGTACCCAAGGAGCGGAGGATTACGCTGCGGATGCTCTTGACACATACAGGTACATCGGTTCCCAAGTATACACGAAGCAAAACTGCTGATTACTTTGAAGCTGGCTTCGGATACGCATTTGAAGACGCCAAGCTGCGCGGATGGTCGCTCCCCATAGGGCTGGACGACTTCTTAGGGCATCGGAGCGACATCCTGCATCGGCCGCTGGTGAACCAGCCAGGCACGAAATTCCAGTATGGGACCGGGATGGACTGGGCTGGTGCGGTTGTTGAGCGGGTCGCAGGGATGTCGCTTGAGGCGTACTTCCAGACGTTTATTTTCGGGCCGCTGGGGATTAAGAATATGCGGTTCTTTCCGACACCGGATATGAGGGGCACACTGGCGACGATGCATCAGCGGGATAAGGATGGGGTGCTCAGGACTAGAGATCATCTGTTGCGGTTGCCGCTGCTCCCTTGTGCCGCGAGGGCAGATGAGGACCGGTTCTGTATGGGGGGCTGCGGGTGTTTTGGGACGCCTTTGGAATATTGCCGTATGTCTTCTCCATACCATTTCTTTCTGGCAGGCTCTGATAGGGCATTGGATAACGATCGGCAGGAATCTTAGCGGCCATCTTGAATGACGGTTGTAGCCCTCACACAGGTGCGAAAATCCTCAAATCTGAAACAGTCAAAGGTAAGACAGGCGCTCCATCCTTCAACCCGACAAGTAATCGATCAGACTGAAAACTGGAACTGTACAGAAATGTTCACAGACCAAATACCGACCATGCCAATCAAGGTCAACGAGTATACGCCGACCGGGAAACCCGAGATCGCCAATCCAACGCCGCTGATGCCCGGTCCCGAAGACCTGACCGAGGGCTGGGGCCTCTCCTTCTCCTTGAGTCATGTGCAGAGTCCTACTGGC
Source organism: Aspergillus multicolor (assembly GCF_047715735.1). Classification (NCBI taxonomy): domain Eukaryota; kingdom Fungi; phylum Ascomycota; class Eurotiomycetes; order Eurotiales; family Aspergillaceae; genus Aspergillus; species Aspergillus multicolor. The sequence goes on from NW_027395960.1 coordinate 869,366, forward strand.
AGGGCGGCAGGGTCAGCTTCATGGGAAGGTGTAGCTAATCTGTTTTGGTTCGCTGATAGGGAGAATGGGATTGGGGGGATCATTGCGTCTCAGATTCTTCCGTATGGGGGTGAGTATCACATCACTGAAGTATTGATAATAAAGCTAATGAGCTTGCTCTAGATCTCGAGGTGGTCAAATGTTCTGGGGAGGTGGAGAGGATAATATATGATGACCTTGTCCGACGATAGGTAGACAGGGAGTTGGAGCTAACAGTTTAATCGAGGCTGAACGTATTTATATGCCATTCGATAAGGGCTTGGGATTCTATACCTACCAGTAGCTGCTCTCAGAAAGCTCGCTCCTGTCCTAAGTACTTGGAGTTTATATATACCTAAACGATGCATTGTAGCATGCAGCGGCGGGGAGAAAAGCATCCTCCATCCCCATGATAAATGGACAAAGAACAACCAGAGCTGATACAGAACTTCTATGGTGTTTATCGGTGCAGAAACCAAGGCACGTAAGGCGACTTGATTAAACCTCGGTTTCGTGCCCGGTAACAAGCAGGTGCAGGTGTCTTTTACTGCAGATCCCATCGACCCTACAGGAGCCCTGGAGTAAGTCCTACCCACCTAGGGTACCTAAAAGTATTTCTAATAATCATAAAACTACCCCTGCGATAGCAGCTTTCATATCCTTGTATGGCACACCTTAGACCATGACCTACGAAACACTACACAGCGGGTACCTGCACATACCCCGCCCGCCCGGCCGCCAAAATCTCGGATTCCTAATAAGGAAATCCACGGATGGCCAAGTGCCCCCCATCTGGGAAGCTGAGAAGCTCCTGAGCTCAGGTGCCAGCTCCTCAGCTCACGTATGACGCATTACCCCTCACCCCGCGCAGCTGCCGTGTAACAGGAGCTACGTAGATAAGAGGGGGACAGCGGTCCAAGCTGTTTCCTCCAAGCACAACATAACCCCCCATTCACCTCATTTCAATCCAATATCATTAATTCAACCCCAAGCAGCATAAGCTAATATGTCCGACTTCACCGGCCTCTCGCTCAAAGGCAAAACCGCCATTGTGACCGGCGCCTCGAGGTAAGAACCGCCCCCCCAGCACACCTCCTTAATCTCCTACGCAAAACTCTCCGATCGCTAATGGTCCACTGTCACAGGGGCATTGGCGCCGGCATAGCCATCCTCCTCGCCAAGCGCGGCGCGAACGTCGTCGTCAACTACGTGTCCGAGGGCAGCAAGGAGCGCGCCGAGAAGATCGTCGACGAGATCACGCAGATCGGAAGCAAGGCCGTGCTGTGCCAGGCCAGCGTCGCGAACCTCGACGAGATCCCGCGGCTTGTTGATGCTGCCCTGGGGATCAGTGAGAGTGGGAAGATCGAGATACTTATACATAAGTACGTTCATTCATTCTCTGTCTCATCTACTTGCGATGGTCCTATGTATTAATCTAACAACAATGCAGCGCGGCGCTAGGCAACGAAGCAACCCTCGTCGAAACAACACTGGATCTGTACACCAGCCACTTCGACACAAACGTGCGGGGTCCCATCTTCCTCACCAAAGCCGTCGAGCCGCATATCCCCAAAGGCGGACGCATCGTCTTCATCTCCTCCGCCGGCGCACGACTCGGCGTCGCGGGTCAAACCGTCTACGCGGCTACCAAGGCCGCCGATGAGGCACTCGTCCGCGTCTGGGCGAAGGAGCTTGGCCAGTCGCATGGGATTACGGTCAATTGTGTGAATCCGGGGCCGGTTGCTACGGGTGCGTATACATTACCCTCTCAGAGGCTTAAGATGCTATGGGTCTGAGAGCTAACGTGGTGTGTGTTTAGACCAGTGGTTCCAGAGCGACGAGCAATTCCTCAAGGACATGCAGCCGCTTATTGAGTCGACGCCGGCGGCGCCGAGGGTCGGCGAGGTGGATGATATTGCGCCGCTTGTGGCGTTCCTGTGTAGTGAGGATGCGAAGTGGACGACGGGGGCTTGTCTGTCTGCTAATGGAGGGCTTTATAATTAGGTCTTGTGTGTTTTCTAAGCGATGTTGCAATGTTCTGCAATCAGAGTGAAGATCATGCTATGTTGCCTTTTGTACAGAGTCTGTATCGACTTCTAAATACCACCTAAGCAGACTTCCCTCCACGTCCAGCCCTGGTCCGACAACCCAACCCGGAGTTTATTTTGCATAACCAAGATCCTTTCCTCAAGACGTATTCTAGAATTGCAATCGTCTGAGCTTCCCAGCTTCAATGAACTTGCTAGGGCGAAGATTTAGGAGTACGTGGACAGATATATTCTATATCCAGCAAGGGTGAAGTTGTTGCGGAATTACCTGGGTGTCGGGGTAGAGGCTTTTGCTAAGTAACTATAATCTACTCCCTGTACGCTGGCTATATCTATGCATTGCTGTTTTGATTGTACTTGATTAGGGAGTATGCGTATAAAGTGGTAGTTTACGCCAGGTCACGTGCGACAAAGCCCTATGTACCCACCAGCGACAAGAGTTGACTCTGTTCAAAACACCAGAGACAATATACAGCTAGGAGTTCGAAAAAAGGTGATGGTCATCATTCCTAGCTCGCTTTTACAGAGATGGGCACTGAAGCATTAATGTCAGCAGCAGATGGGGTGGTGTAATTTGACAACGGTCTGGCTGTCCCATGGCACTTGTGCTTCGTATAATATATTTTCTCGAACTAGGTAGGTAACAAAGGCTTCAACTGCTAACGAGATACCTCAATAGCCTACTCTTGTACTCTAGTAAGATAGGGCACCAAGTAAGTACTATACCTATGAATGTAGTTCACTGTGGACTACTCTGAAGGTCACGTGCGCGAGACCCTAGGCTTGCTCCACCTGGTATGCTGGTGATGCTGCGCTACCTACCTCCCCTGTCTTAACTCGGTGGTAACAAAGAGTCACTGCGCCGCCCTAGAAGTCAAGAGGGTATCCGTACTACCTCACCTTGATGTATTCATTGCGCAGCTTTGGCATTAACTAGGTACCGAGGTATATCTCTTCGCTCCCTCCAATATTCCTGTCACGTTCCTATCCCTAGTTCCGTCATAGTTCCAGTCATACAAGGTCTATTGACCTTATATAGTGTCTTTTGGTTGCCAAGCAGGACAACGAGCGCTAAGCAGGGCACGCCTTCCTTATCACCAACTATTAACTTACCTTAGCGCAGGGTATTAGGCGGGATTAGCAATCCTGACTATTAGAGCATGTTGCCATGACTTTGCAAGTTTGTGTTGCAGGATGGCACATACAAACATGCAGTGAGATATATGGTAACTGCAAATTCAATGTGTACACCACCCGTGCAGCGAGGCGCCCACGCTTCCAAGAACTCAATCAGCTACCTGGGCCAGGAAAGGAGCAAGGGGCGGAACTGAGACAGGCCCACAGTTTCAACATAAGAGACACAACCCATGCTCACCGTTGTCGTGGTCATGAAATAATGACGTCTTCGTCTACGCCGACACGCTGACTGGCTTGAGCAAAACAATAGAGTGGTTGAGCGACTGAGTGCGGAGAGTCTTTTTAGAGGAGGCGCAAATATATGGCCACTGACCTTGTGCAACCTTTGAGGCTGACAGGCGACGTGTCCTGGGTTGATTGGGTGACGGCACTGGCTGGACGAGGCTGTCCTAGTACCATTATTGTAAGTCCACCACCAGACCTCGACTTCAGTACCAATGACATGGATCAGCTGGGTCAAGGGGGAAGGATCTCTTAGCGATTGGCCCAGATGCCCCGGGACGTCTTTTGTCAATGGTGGCATTTGCCAAATGTGTATACGTTTTTCCGCGAGACGAGAGGCTGAGTACTCAGTAAGATTCGTGTAACACCTGCCCAGGTGTTGCAGTTGCAACCGGTCAATTGCAGATCACATATATTCTGCCTATTGCAGCCATCAAGCTCAGCAAGGCAAGCAATATAAGCAATATGGCGAGCAATACGCAGCCAACCTACACCTACTCGGCCCTTCCGACTTCCAGCTCGATACGTCTCTTGGGACTACCAGCCTTTGATCCCAGCGAGCATGTTAAAACATCCACCGGGGAGCCCCTCATTCGGCTTACTCTTGAGACAGTGGACCTTGATACCAACCCCAAGTTTACGGCGCTGTCCTATACCTGGGGCTCTCCATATCCATGATATAATAAGGAGCATAAGGAATACGCAGCAGACAGCCCTTGGCACATCCTCGTCAACGGAAGTCATGTCTCTGTTTCAAAGAGCCTTTACGAGTTTCTGCGCCAATTGTACCCGCTTTCAGAGGATGTTAACCAGCCCCCCTCTCAAGGGAACAGAAAAACGGGGTTAATGGCCGCGGTCAAGGAAGGGGTGCCAATCGAGGTCAAGAATTATCTATATGGAGGGGCAGACGTGAATGCGGCAGATGACCAGGGAAGATCCGCCCTTCACTACGCCACGGCCAGGGGAGATCCGCGCCTGGTGCGACTACTAGTTGAAGTTGGAGCGGATCCTTCCAAGGTTGATGAGCATAGGAAGACAGCAGTCGACTATGCTGAAGAAGAAAAGGTCGAGCGAGTCATGGATGCCCTGAGAACCCCGTCGCGTCCTAAGTTGATTGAGAGGAAGCCACCACCCTGGTCGCTCCCGAACCGTCATATATGGATCGACGCCGTCTGTATCAACCAGGGTGATATCGCCAAGCGAAATGCCCAGGTTGCGATGATGTCCCGCATCTACTCGCAAGCGGCATGCGTGCTCGTCTGGCTTGGCCCTCATGATTCATTGACACGGCTCGTCCACGAACAGGTGTGGAGGATATGCACATGCAGCGACAAAGCCGCCTTCACGGATGAAGATCGAGCCGCATTTGATAAATGGTTCGAACAGATACACAAACAAGAGCCAATCCTGCCTAAACGTGAGGATCGCCCAGATGAAGATCTTGACACAGTGGATGTGAAAGCCAATGCCATTCAAAATTTCTTCAACCGGGCTTGGTTCCAGCGAGTATGGGTGAATCCAGGAGTTAATGTTGAGTAAGGAGGTCAAGATCGTTTGTGGGTGCTATGAATTCCCCTACATGTTTATTCGAACTGTCCTGCATGGTATTGCTGGCACCCTGGATAGTATCGAAAATTATCCCTTTGGGCTCGTTTTTGAAGAGAGTAGAGGTGCGTTGGGCGCCGCGGAGCAGTACGCATCAGGGGAATTCTATGCCTACACATTGACCGATCTCCATATACGATCCGCGACAGGTGGTAACCTTCTGGATCACCGCCAGCAAATCATGGAAAACCTTGGTGTTGAGCCTATGCCGAGTTTGAGCGAGACATAGCCTCCCAATTCTCATGACCATGACCTGGACTTTCAAGGCAACAGATCCCCGGGATAAGATCTACTCGCTACTCGGTATATCAACACCAAATCACGACATTGCCCCTGACTATTCGAAACCAGTCGGTGATGTCTATATCGAGTTTGCGCGATCTTTCATGCAGGGCTCGCCGCACGAAAGAATCCAGTCGTGGAAAACGGGGTAATGCGAAACATTTGAGCCCTTGGAGGGGTTGTCATTCATCTAGCATCTCATCCCGTCGGACCTCAGGAAGAGCCTCCCCTCGTGGGTCCCTGATTTCAGCACACCGTTAGTGTCGTCTCGAATCTGGTGCCATGCTTTTGACGCCGGAGATGTCTCCAGTGCTGGCACCTCCCAAGTCTCCTTCGTCGGACCAGATAAGAACAGATTACAACTCCAGGGCTTCTGCCTGGATCGACTCGCCATGATCAATGAGTTTACGTATCACTTGACAGAATTCGGCATGGATCCCTACGATATAATCAACATACTCCTCAACATGCCCCTGGTATATTCACCTACCGGCGAAAGCCGAGTAGAAGCCCTATGGCGAACACATATCACTAATCGCAATGCTCATGACCACACGCGGGCCGACATACGGCAAAAGGCATCTTTTTGGACCATAATGATGCTTCTCATGACGAAAGCGCTCGAGCTCTTCCGGGAGGGCAGAGAAAGCATTAAAAATCTGCTAGATGCGTATGAATCTGTTCGAAAAGAAGATCCTTCAGATTCGCTGCCATCCCTTGAAGATGTTGCCTTTGTGATCGAGCACAACACTTTCCCGTCAATAGATAGACAATGCCCGCCAGATGCCTTTTTATGTGTTTCTAAAAGGTACTGTAACATTCGTCGTTTATGCCTGACCGAGAATCGGCATTTGGGATTGGCACCCGTTGCAACCGAGTTGGGTGACGAGATCTGGATAGCCAAGGGGGCCAGGACTCCGTTTATACTGAGAAAGCTGCCTGATTCCGAGGAAAGGATCTTCATTGGCGAGACATATGTTCATGGTTTCATGCATGGTGAGGCGATGAAAAGTCAAGAGGCGGAACCGTCGACTATTGAAATTGTATGATCTGATTCATGCTAAATGGTGCAATCTAATCTTTCATCTAAAGTAAATTTGCTCCGCTCTGGATGTACCTAACTACCTTGGTAGGTAGTAGCAACTTCGGCAGGTATATGTATACCTACGCTTGCCCGGAGAAGATAGGTATGGATGGACATTTGCTATCTGATATCAATAATCATGCTGCACGTGCAGTCTAGTTTCTCATTGTTAAAGGGAAGACAGAGGGTATTTTTCCTACAAATACTGCCAGCCATCTTACAGAGCAATGACTAAGCGAGGGGTCGAGGGCAGGCTGCAGCCATTGCTGCCTTACCTTTGGTCCGGCGGGCCTAAATGTAGCGCTTATTAGTTACATGTGTCCTGTTTGGTTTTACAAAGATGTGTGAAAGGTTAGGTAGATATGCGCTCAGGCTCGCCAGGCATATCTTCCAATAAATCTACATACCTAGCAGGGAAGCTGCAGTTTCTCTCCTATTGGCGTTGAGCTGTTCTCACTACCTATCTGAGGGCACATGTCACTGACCATTCCTGTGCACCGAAACTCCTCGTATACACAAATCTCATATATGGATGCAATCGAGAGACCCGGTGAGGGGCAGACAAAGCTATGCGCCATATGCAGCCAGATACGGGTATGTAATCAGCTCGAGCTATTAGCTGGCGGGCGACTTCTCTTATTTGTTCCCGTGCTGACGAGGCCGGAATGTTGATACCTGACGGTCGCAGATCTCGCAGTCCGTCGAGGAGCCAATTTCTGGCCACATATCCAACTTCCACCATACCACCCTGGACGGATTCATCCAGGCTGTCAAGCAAGACTGCTATATTTGCGTGGCAATATGGAACAAGCTTGGCAAGTCGAGTTGGGGACGCGATAGCTGGCTAAGACAGTCATGGATACCCCTGCGGTTTTCTGTCCACACGGACTTCACCGGGCGTTCTTTGCATAGACTTAATATCACGTATACGCCACCTTGCAAGGACCCGAATAGCATTGTTGAGATCTTGTTAACCCCCTTTGAAGCAGGTGAGTTTCTCGAGTGTTGTCTTGAATTAGAGCTAAGGTCACCTGCCATTGTACTTTTACCCTTTCTATCTTTCTCATCTTTCGGGCCTTTTCGTCAACGATGCGTATGCTGATCAGCGAGATCTGCCTTAACAGGTACCGAACGCTTACCTCATAACCTCCTTCTTGGAGACTCTACCGGATGCCAGACCTCAATAGAGGCAGCCAGAAGTTGGTCGGAAGAATGTATCAACTACCACTCGCGATGTCGCGAGTACTCACCCAGGGCCGGCACGTGGCATCCAACCAGACTCATTGACGTAGGGATCAAGGGTCAGGAGCAACCGTATTTGAGGCTTCATGACACCACTACAGATGGTACGCTGTCACACCCCGTATCATATATAGCCCTCAGCTACCGCTGGAGTCCCAACCCTCAAATCCTTCTTCTCACGTCGACAATCGAAGAGTTCCGGAAGGGAAAGCCACTTCGTGACCTACCACAGACATTTCACGATCTCGCTGCCGTTGCCCAAGCATTCTCTATCCGGTATATCTGGATAGACGCGCTCTGCATCATTCAAGACTCGACCGAAGACTGGAACGTCGAGTCTCTGACAATGCGGCACGTTTACGCAAATGCGGCGTGCACAGTCTCGGCTTCAGCATCATTGAACGAGGATGACGGCTTATTTCGAACAAGAAGTCCGCGATCTATCCTGCCAGGAATAGCTGTTCTCCCGACTGCATTCTCCCGCGCGCAGTCGTTCTACATGTTCGAGCACGACTATTGGGACACGAACATCTTCACTGGCCCTCTGCATAAACGGGGATGGGTCTTTCAGGAACGGCATCTTTCTCCGCGCGTACTATATTTTGGCGCATTCCAGATCCTGTGGGGTTGCTTTGAGAGCGCAAACTGTGAGGGCTTCCCAGTTGGTATTCCATATCATCCGACGGACAAGAACTTCTACGAGCCCCTAGCTCTGCCGGATGCAAAACGGACGCGGGACCTGCAGGAACCTAGCCCAGAGGCTCAGGAAATTATGCCGATCCGCGTATACGCACAGTGGTGCGCCATGGTGGAGCTTTACACCCAGTGCGCCTTGACGCGGCAGAGCGACAAATTGCCCGCCTTTGCTGGAATTGCGAAGCTGTTTCAGGAAGCCACACGAGACGAATATATAGCGGGTATTTGGCGCAGCAGGCTCTTGGAAAGCCTTGACTGGCGAGTTGATGAGCCTATCCGAAAGGCTTCTGCTGAGTATCGAGCTCCCTCGTGGTCCTGGGCTTCCATCGATGGTCCGGTGAAGCACGCGCTAATAGGTGTTATCTCAAAACAGCTTGTTAAACTGGTGGCGGTGGAGATTCAGACACAAACCTCGGACCCTACTGGGCCTGTTACAAGTGGATATTTGACGGTTCGCGCATTACTTTCTACAGTAGTTGTTGAAGGATATGAGGAGGGTGACACCTACCGGGTCTCGATAATGGATTCTAGAAGAGATTCGGCAAAACACTACACCAGTTTCATCAGGCTGCTGTTTGCTTTGGACTATCAGGGTATGGAGATATATAAGGGACAAACTTTACACTTGGTTCCGCTCAACTCGTCACTATGGAAGTCTGACCTGAAACCCCCCAATGAGGTACAAGTTGTTTTCCTGATACTAGTATCGCACGTTGAAGGCCAGCAATCCCAGTATTTCAGAATAGGGCACCTCATTCTCACAGAGCCGGGGCAAATCGAGTTGTTTGGTTTACGGGCTGGCAATGATGGGTTGATGGTGGTCAACGCTGAGGAAACACTTACAGAAATAACGATTTTGTAATTATTTCAACCAGCGGAAATAGTGCAGGGCAAGGGGTGAAGTCAGGTTTCTTTTCGATCTGCGATTGTCTATAAACTAGATTGCTAAGTGATCTCGGCGATTCCCATCATTGCTACCTACCTAGGTACATTGTGATCAGAGACAATAATTTCAAGTATCCTCGACCATAAAGACCTTACCCGGTAGCCATTCATCCTGGCACGACTTGAAGCGAGTCGTACATTGACTCAGTACCTCCATATCCACTTCCGTGAGCTCCCAGTCAAGCGCCTCGAGGTTCTGCATGATTCGAGCATCATTTGTGCTATTAGGTACCACACTTGTTCCGCGCTGGATGCCCCATCGTATTCTCAATAAGGGTTAGCCCTAGTATGGGGTGGACGAGATGCGTAGCAAGGTCAAGACTTACAGGACCTGCTGCGGCGATACTCCTATTCTCTGGGAGATTGCCAGGACAGCAGGGTCGCGGACCAGGGGTGAATCGACAGACCCGAGACAGGCATATGCTGTGGAATGAATCCTGCGGGTACTGCAGTACTTCAGAAGAGTTGGCGATGGCCAGTATGGGTGAAGCTGCCGTATGCCAGTTAGACTAGGAGCACTATTTATCATCCGTACTGTGGGTAAAGATGACCTCAACCTGATTGACAGCAGGGATCGTGGTGCAGGATGGCTCATTCAACAGTGTCTGGAGATGGGATATGCCGAAATTTGACACGCCAATGTTCCTAACCTTCGTCGTGGATAGGCTTTGCATGTCCCGCCTGTATAACATAGTCAATATCGATTTCTCCCATCATCGTCGAGCCTTCTTACCATGTGTCAACGAAGGTCCATCCTTCTAGTAATTGGTTCGGGTTACTTGGGTCAATAGAAATCGGCCAATGCTTTCACGGTCAACTAGACGGCCATTGAGAATTGTCTATATTTACCTAGGTAGAACGTACCATAAGGTAGAGATCAACATAGTCCGTTCCCAGCGCGTTTAAAGACATATCAAACGCCAAACCAACCCGCGAATGCCACTTGCTGTCCAACTTCGTCGTAATCCAGATCGCACTCCGGGGGATACCGGAGTCTTGGATAGCGCGACCAATTTCATGCTCGTTGCCGGATGACTGTGCCGTGTCAATGTGGCGGTAGCCGGTCTCCAGTGCACGCAGAACAGCCTCGTAAATTTGGCCGGGCCAACGCGCACGCCGTGTCCCTAGTCCTACTGCCGGTATCGACGATCCTGTACTAAGTATGAAGCTGCTTTGCCCGCGGTGCGTGCGGCAGGACGTTGAAAAGCCGGCTGCGGGCCCAATAGATCTGGGCTGCCCTGAGACAGACACGTTAGGACGGCGGTTAGGGGCCGATTTCGGCGTAGCAGGGTGTTGAGGCTGACGGCTCGCAAGGGAAGCCTTTATCGCGTCCATGGTGTAAACGGTGCCCTCAACGTTGGTCAAGGAAGTGCGAAAGTCCGCTGCGCAGCCCGTAACCCAGTCACCGAAGCCTTGTACCATAGAACTTATCATTGCCTTATCAACGGAATGATTCTGCTCATGTATCACTTGGTTGCCTTCAGGATTGAAGAGTGTTATTGCGTCTCCGTCAAGAGTTAGGGTTCCGTTTGTCCCCGTGACCGTAATTGACTGACCCGCTCTATGAGCTACGCGGGATAGGCGAATATGGCCTATACAGTTCATCGGCCTCCAATCCATTAGTATGTGGCATACGTCGTCACCACCATAGGTCTGCAAGGGTCGGACTGCTTCGGCTTTGTGTGCCATGACAGACGTGGGTGTGCCGAACAGCCAGACAAGGAGGTCGATCATGTGGCATCCAAGGTCCTCCTAAATTCACAGTACCTTTAGTTAAATGGATCTTAATATTTGTACAAAAGTAAAATAAAAGGTGAACTGAGCTTACAGTAACGCCGACACCGGAAGTTGCCCGCCAGGTCTCCTCCAAATTTGTGATATTAAGCGCAAGATTCGCGGAAATGGCTGCAACTTTGCCCACGAGAGGGAGGAGACTCCTAAAATGCAGAGAACGATCCTCGAAACGCTTCTGAAACATAACCCCAATACGGATGGGCAGTGAAAGCATCCGCTGATAATCCTCGACTGTTTCCGCGATGGGCTTCTCCTTAAGCACGTGGATGCCGCTTTTTGCTGCAGTCAAAATTAATTCCATGTGAGAGACATGAGGGGTTGAAATAATTGCAAAGTCCAAGTCATGGTTGGATAGAAGATGGTTTAGTGACTGATAACTTGGGATTGTGCTGTGCTTTGAGGAAAAGGCCTCTAACGCGGTACGGCTGGTGTCGCAGACAGCGGCAATTGAGATAGAGGGGTTGTCAACAAGGCTGAGAAAGTGAGTTCGATAACCACGATATCCGAGGCCTATCAAAGCGACCCGGTACGACCTCGATCTTGAGCGCAAAATGGATATGAATCGCGGTGCTAGGGGAAGGCGTCGATGGACCAACGGCCGGGGCCGGACCAAGTGCCCGATCTCGCAGGTGTGGCGTCGGCCTAGCATAGCTAATCAAGGCAGAACTTGACTCGGGGAATTGGTCTTTGAGCCTCGTACCAACGTAGGATAAGACAGACACAGCCTGAATTATACGTCGGAGCGGCCTTGGGGGTTTGATCGACATCCAAGTAGCGGGGTTAGAGCCTCATAATCAAAACTGGTACAACAGCTGACGACGTGGATAAAGCGAATACGTATAGCCCGTCATTTCCAGGACACTCCCGACGGCTTTGGTGCGCAGGCCAATTGCACCATATCCTGTAATGCGAATTCTCAGCCTCGGTTGCACATCTATGTCGGACTTGTGCGGTCAGCCACATTTGGCAGCAGCCTTGCATCAACTATACAGGGTACTATTGGCTCCACGAAGCATTGCTCTTGCCCTCCGTCATACTCAGCTATCATTCGACGACTTATGACTGAGAAGATGGATTTCAAAAGGATGGCAGCCGATGTCGGTATCTGCAGCCCCCAGAGGATGGCACTTTCGCCGCCGTCAGATTTCATTCATCCTGCCTTCCAAATCGTAGATGCAGAGATTACCAACTGTCACGGTTGCACAAGAAAATATTCTGAAATCTCCAGCATTCCCCTCCTTCCATCCTACTCTACATACTCCGTTAATCCCCATCTATTCCGTACAGTCGTGTCCTCCACCACAAACGGGGCCACAAAAAGTGTAAAGTCTGCGAATGTGCGGAAGAGAATATGTTTTATCCTTGGAAGGCACTTTCCTCCTGGGCTCCGTTTCAAATTGATGCGCTCGGTCTGCTCACACTCCTCGGTGCGAATGAAGTCGACGTCTCGGTCGGGCGCCTGGCGCCCAGCTACTGGCTTGAGTACATGCCCCTACTCGCAGGCTTCGTATTTGCCGGAGATCGGATCAGAACAAAACAACCTGCCTTTACCTTGTATAATGTCTCTAGCGGCATTGTAACGGGTAACCTGGCCGCGTGGTTTACACGCTGGATGCAGGCACAGGAGTTTGAAGTCTCCCGGAGCGTGGTCTACTGGGAGGTACACAAGATCCCACACGAGCAGCCCTTCTTTGTGCCTGCTCTCATTTCTTTTGTCTTTACGGGTTTTCTCCTTGTAATGGCAATGCTCTCTGCCGATTGGTACGGCTTCACGAATGCGATCGCGATCGTTATCCTGATCCTCGTACGGTCATATATGCTCCAATCAAGTCGAAATGCGATAAATCGAACTGTGAGCGCGGCGATGCCTCTCCCAAGCACATTCAACGGAGCGCTCAAGCTGTGGGAAAGGAGAAATAAAGACTCGAAGCCTGAGGCTGTACGACCGACCGAAGGGTCGCGCCAGTGGAGGCCAGAAACGGCCAAGATCTTGATCGCTCTGCCTGATTCCCGCCTTGTCACGATGTTTATTCCAGAACACCTGCTGCGAGGTGTCTTTATCACTGAAACAGGTGTCAGGTCGCCGGGGCTCTATCGCCTTGCGCAATGGGCTGGATGGCTAAGCTTTACAATCCACGTCGTTACACTCGGCATGGCCCATCTCGCGACCCAGCTGTATGTGATTGGGCTCACAGTTATTCCAACAGTCTTGATTTGCTATGGGTTTGGGTGCGATGACTCTCGGATCTACAAGGGTTGGCAGGGGATGTGGCAAGATACCAAGGAGCCCTATATCTACCGGGTGGGACGCCAGCTAACAGCAACAATCCTCGAATGGCCAGAGGATGTCGAGTTTGGAAGAGGCCATGATGGCAAGCTGTATAGGAAGATGAATCTCGCGTCCCCGCAGGAGCGAAGATCGACGGCCCGTCAAGACCTATACGCCTGGTTGGACTTGACGGAAGAGGAACAGAAGAGCCTTTGGGATTGGCACCTGCTTCCGCATACGCGAGGACACGACGATTCGTGGTGGGATGACTTCAAGGAGAAGCAGCGTCTTATCCATGAGAATCCACCAAATATAGCTGCGCTCAGGCATCGCGTCCAAGCCGATTTGAATTCTAAGAGGACGAGGAAGAAGTTGTTCCGTCGTAGATGCAAACACCTTGATGATATCGAGAAGGGCAAGTTATCGACTCCACCCGCGTGAAAGCAAGGCCCCCTCATGACAAACAGAACTTGTTTATTTTAGCCGGTGTTTGGCGTCAGGACTATTTATTCAAACTACTTCAAGGCTACCACATTGATATGGTCTCATGGCAAGATGAAGCGTAGATGTCTTTCAGGAGCCGGGAGGAGGAAAAGTGTCCCGATGATGGTATTAGCGAACTAATATGATTTACTTCCAAGGTCAGTGCAAAGTCTACGCTGCACAGATTATTTTCAGGCTTCATGGAAAGCCAGCCCGCCTCATGTTGCATACATAAAATGACCTCCGCGGCCTCTGAAGACCAGTCGGTACCTAGGTATAATACCACTCAGGTATTTCCTTCAAATTGACAGGGATTATGTGTTATATTTAGCTAGTTGGTAGATACCCGGTCAGTCAGAAACGCCTTCCGCTAATACGCTCAGAACACCATATTGATAAAGTATTTCTGGCATCATTTTCTTTATTGCCACAAAATAGTGCAGTTTTGAGTACCTTATGTTAGGTATATTAGGTTGAAATAGTGTGTACTTCAGCCCTAGAATATATTTAAAATTAAAGATTTATTCCCTGCGAGATGTGGACGGGTTTTCTAACGACCGAAAGACTTAGCAACGTTTCAATTTATGTTCAGATAGATAGATACCTGGCTTAGGTAGCATACATGAGGCTGCGTCTCTCGGAGGTCAGCCTTGCTAAGCCACCTCAACGCAGACCCGTTCATAACACCAAGATATAGGCAGATCTATATATTAGGCTTGGGTCCGTCGCATTCCGGTCTCCTTGTCTCTTTTCACCACTCTCTGTCCAGCCATGGCAACCACCACTACCGAATTTGTGCACGCGCCCCTACCCGGGAAGAAACACCACATCCGACTTTTGAGATTCGAAAGCAAACCATCGGAAGAGCCACTTCGCCCCTCTCTTATAAAGTGTAAACTCTCGAATTCTCCAACATACAACGCTCTGTCGTATGAATGGGGCAGAGCCGCTCCCGGTAAAACAATCCTGATCAACGATTGCACCCTGTTGATCCGTCCAAATCTGCATGATTTCCTCAACGCCCTTGCCGCGAGCAAGTACAGCAATACCTTATTTTTCGCAGACGCAATCTGCATCAACCAGGAGGACATTCCTGAGCGAAACGCACAGGTCCAGCAAATGAGTGCGCTCTACCGAGCCGCGCAAGCCGTGCCGGTCTGGCTTGGTCCTGGTTCCGCCGAGAGCGATTTGATATTTAACATGTGCTTTCTTGCCGAGTCCGGCAGGGTTATTCTGAAGTCAGCACGCTTTGCAGAAACTAAACATGGCGGCCATATTCTTATGGAGGGGGCGCCTACGCCTGTGACAGCTCGCCAATGCTTTGGAGGCCTTAAGGACACCACTACAACAACGCCTGGCATTCGGCGTCGAAGATCGAGCAGCGACGATCCATGGGAGATTATAGAATCGATTGACTTCAGCATAGTGGAAGGCTGGGCATTATACAGGATGTGGCAACGCACGTACTGGACAAGGCTCTGGATCATCCAGGAGCTGCTTCTTGCCAAAGAAGTGATTCTATTCTGTGGTTCAAAATCCATAAAATGGTCAACCTTTGAACGTCTCCCAACACGTTCGTCTGGCGAAGAGGTTTTGAAAGTAGATGTTTATTTGGGTGGAGATTTACCGGATGGGAGGCACTTCAAGAGGATTTTGAAAGTGTTAGCAGAGAGGAAGCAAGCAAGTAAGGACAACCCTCACGATCTTCTCGCCCTACTGTGTATGTTTAGGGACTCTCAATGCTCGAACGTCCGAGACCGCGCTTATGGGTTGCTTGGATGTTCTGCCACCTGTGGTAATGATCGCCGAGGAATCAAGCTTGTTGCAGACTACTCAATCACTCCAGCAGTGCTCTTCATGCGCCTCCTAAGTAATATGCCACGACGCTTAAACATTTTCTACCGCTTACGCTATATTCGAGATCCTATAATTACAGGATTGGGAGCCGGGTACTATCATATCCTCGGTCCCTCGTGAGATGGGAGACAAAACCTTCGAGGTTCGATGTACACATCTCGGGCATGTTCGCCATCAGAACGACATTGTGGACCCACAACAGGACTGTCAGCAGTGCACGAAACTCGAGACTGATCTGTTTCACGACAAGCTGAATGAGATCTATTGTCAGAACCTCCGTGGGCGAACCATTTACTTGATTACACCTGGCGTCCAACAATGGGATATGTTCAGGCGCGGCATAGGCCCCATGTGGGGGCCTTCGTTAGGTTTTGGAATAAATGACGGGGAATGCTTCATTGCTGAAGCTGGCGCTTCCAGTGGAGATGATGTTTTTATCCTTGAAGGGACTCAAGCGGTTGTCATTCAACAGCAACAACCTCGACATACCCACAAACTGGCCCGTTCGAACTCGACAACTCATTTCAGGCGAGGCGCACTAGTAAGGATGGGCGGCAAGCAGCAATCTCGAAACGAAAACATTTCCAACGCACTGTCGCTCTTTCCAGACTCCTACCCTTGTTTAGACACGATCAATTTTGCGAGAGTCAATGTCAAGTTCAAGAAGCGTCGTGAGAAGCTTGATTATGTTCGTGCGGTTCTTACTATGCAAAAAATTCTTCTCCTTCTGAAGTTTAGTCAGTGGCCTGGCGACTTCGGGAGTAGACGTAGCTCTCACTGACGATACCATGTGGTGCGCGTTTGCTGCCTGCCCCTGGTACGCTTGGAATCCATGTAGTAATTAGAACACTCTTAGTATACTATGGTAATAAAGAGCTACCATACCGTGTTGTATTTCGAAAGTCAGCCTGCCTAGAGTGCTGTTTAAGTGTGAGTTGGAGAGTGGGTGCTTGGTAGCGCCCTTGTGTAGAATGTTTCAATATTATGTATTTTCCCAGACATTTCTCTGGGCTTGATCGTTCATTGCTATTAGACATTGCCTAGCTTTTGATAAGGCTAAGGTACCTCGCCTTCTTCGGCGCGGATAATGGTGACAACTACCATACCTGATGGTGTCAATGTATCAAGCGTACAAATTCGAGTCTTTCGCCATTAGCCCTAGCGGTTGTGTCATGGCTATGACTTATGACTATTGAAAACGCGGATGGGACGATACTCCCATGTAGTTGCTATGCCCTTTACTCGACACCACTGGTATGAGCTAGTTATTTAGTATGCTACATCTGTCGGCATATCACGAGCCCTGGCCTTCGAATTGGCTATGTGAGCGGTTTTCAAGGTCCACGGTGCGGGGTGTTGCCTAGGAAGGTTCCTACCTAAGAGGTATCATACTTGGAGAGGCAGGTGAAACTGACAATAAATCAAGTCGATACAAATGATAGTCTTAATGCGATAATGTACCCAATATGATTTAAGCTGATAAACTACCACGTATGATGGATGGAATCATTGCCCAATGATCTAGAACTTGGAGGTCTCTAATTACTTAATATGCGCACATGAACTAGTTTCATAATCAGGGCTGGCAGGATGTATCCATAATCAACGTTCAGATCAATAGGTACTTACAGACAGATTCTATGGCGGCATATTACGCACATCGGTTGATAAAATAGAATTTTTGGTCCATCGCCGCACATGCACTTCAATAAGATCTCGATTAGCAGCAAGAAGTTAGAACTTGGGCTAGAATAGTCAAAGCAAGAATTTAGGAAGACTAACGCATACCCACATCTCCATTATGGGAATATAGACTGTGCTCGCCGGTACCGCACTTATAGAACCTGAATAGATTTGTAGCTGTCTTGAAGTTCTCGCTCCAGTGCCGGGCTAACACATTAACTAAATTGGGAGATTCATAGCAAGAGCAAGATGAGAATTGGAGAGCAGGTGCGACGGGGCTATACACATTGATAACGATACTCAGCCTGGCTATGTCGTACAACCTTCGAGGCTGACAGGTGACGTGGCTGGGCTTGAGTGGATTATAGACGGACAAGGCTGCCTGCAGGCAGACATGAACCCCGCCATGGCAGCTGGATGCACATGTATATTACTCGAGGCCCCGTTTGGAGCACTAGTCCGGACGTCCAATAATCATAGCGGTCCAGCTTGGAAATATGGAGTTCGTTTCAGGCGCGGCCTCCATAGCTCAGTTGCTTGCAGCCGCCATCACAGTGACCGAAACGACAGTCGGCCTGCTTCGTGCAATCCGCGATGCCCCACGAGAGCTTCAAGACATTGCTGCCAAAGCCACTATTATTCAATCTCAGCTTCATCAACTCAATTTGACCAAGGATAGAATCGAAGGTTCCAGCTCGGATGACGATATCCTCTCGCCAGAGTTCCGAAAGGCCATTGAACTATCTCTCAACATGACGAGGCTGGCCAATGTTGATCTGCAGGATGCAATCCGGTCCATGAATGCCAGTTCCAAGTCGAAAGCGAATAGCCATATTCCAATGTCAGCCAAAGTGCATTGGGCCCTCCTTGATCGCGGCAAGGTATCTACAATTCGTCAGAGGCTGCATGAGGCGGAAGAGAGCCTGAGTCTCAGCTTACGTATTCTGCAACTGTAAGGGCCGGCGTCTACCATGCTATACCTATATGGGCTCCAAATGTTGTTACTTGGCTAATGAAAGCAGACAAATTAACCTGGCTGTCAAAACCACCGTTCACGCGATCCACAGTGACGTCGATATACTGACGACGAGGCTCCACGGCGTGGAACGAAGCCTTGCAAAGATGGAGCTGACACCTTCTCACCAATATCGTAGCTACTCAGGCCCGCCCACCCAGCGCTCAGCGCATTACTATGTCTACCCGGCTCTTCGAGGGGGCCGGGCAGAGTGCCATTATAGCCTGCCCAACGATTCTACCTCTACGACTTGCACGCTTGACATACCCATCCGCCTTCCCTACTGCGCATCTCGAGTACTGAGGGTCAGAGTGGGCGCGCAGCATATGCCGCCTTCATCTCTCGGCGGGGGCTGGGGATTCCAGCTGCGCCATCTGTCGCTCAGGATCAGGAATATGGTGTCCGATGATGCAGAGATCATGGGGCTTTGTAGAGCGGGGAGTCTTGTTGCAATCCAGAGAATGTTCCAGGCGGGGAAGGCCAGTACTTGAGATGTTACTTACCTTGGGTTGACCCCTTTAATGGTAAGCTGTCCGTTCATGGCGAACAACGTATTTCCGACGTATTTAGCAATGCTAACAATGCTACCATAGTGCGCCGTCGAGAGCGGAAACCTAGACCTCGTGAAGTTCCTCGTTGCAGCTGGAGCCGATGTAAATGCGCACCTTGACAATGACAACACGTATGCTGTTTCTGGATGCCCTTTCATAATATATTGACCGTGCAAGCCTAATGAGAGCGCAGAAACACCCTTCAACTGGCGGCCAAATACAACCAACTTGATATATTCCGCTACCTCATCCACGAGAGCGCCAACACCGACCACGTCGACAGCAGCGGCTGGTCCGTTGCCTTTTACCTGTGGCCTGGTTTCTCTCTCAGCCAGCACGGCCGCACAGCCTTCCTGAAGCTCCTCCAAAACGACGGCATCTGCAACCTGGCTACCCACCAGGGCGCCGGATCGTGGACCGCCCTCCACCACGCCGCCATCAGCGGCACCCCAAGGGATATATCCACGTTGGTAGGGTACGGCGCGAGCACGTCCAGCCGCATTCACGACATCGGGTGGGCGCCCGTCCACGCCGCCACGCTTTCCGGGAACATCAGCGTCGTGGAGGAGTTGACCACCAAGGCCAAATACCACACTGATATCGACATGCGGGATGCAAGGGGCTGGACACCTCTTCATATCGCTGCATTTGCGGGATCGTATTCGACCATCTGCGGGCTTTTGAGGCTTGGTGCGGATCTCGATGTGACAACGTGGTCTTGCGTTGGCGCGCATGTTCATGGCAGCGTTAGCTCGAGGGAAGTCACGGCCGCTGAGCTGGCTGGGTTGAGAGGGGACAAAGAACAGAAGCTTTTCCTGCAGGCTGTGCAGGCAGTCAGGGGTTCATCTCAAAGTGAGGTCTTCTGGGATGCGGTGGAGACAATTTAGGGCTTATCAGCGGAACTAGGTACGGCCATTTAACCTTGGAATGGTGGGACGGCCTGAACATCTCATCGATAAACATTCTTGCTCCCTGGGTACCGAAATCAAATCTTCTAGAGAGCCAAGAGGATAAGACGGTAAAGCACTACGTTTTTGTTTGCTTTTTTTTTTGTGTAAGATCAGGACCGGTGTAAGGGGTTCTTCTGATTCTGTGGGTGTTTTGCATGTTAATTGTTCCACATGACCCACATTAGATGCTTAGGGTATCAGCATTAGCGAATCCTACTCTTAGATCTAGGTAGCCCCTCAAGATCCTTTGGGTTGGTGAGTTGGAGCCTTTTAGCTTTCAAGAGCCCTTATGCAGGCATTACAAAGCCAATGTAAAGATCATAGGTCTAAAATCCTCAACTGCTAGGTAAGAAATTTAGATCATAAGGTCTTCTCATCTTGTCCTACTTGATCAAAATAGCACTTAAAAGACACTCTCACAAAAAAGCCGGAGGTGCAATCGTTTCCAACGCTTGCAGATGGTTAGGGACTCGGCCAGCCCCCTGAGAACCGTGCATCCATATCTAGCTATGCACGATCACGATCCATCCCCGCCCGGCACGCCACCAACTCTATTACCGGGCTAGTCAGCTGGACTCGCTAGTTGCAAGCCTGCAAGTTATAAGCAAGAGCCTCCCCCCGGGTCCTGGGCCATCCCACTCTTGCAAGAATATCCGCAGGTCGACGTAACCCCATAGATCTCACGCAAGTCACAACCCCAACCATGGCAGCCTTGACGCAGTCTGCCGTTTGTAGGTCCATTGGCGGTTCCACAGACGTTCAAGGTATTGGCATCGAACTTGTGTCCGTAGCGAGAGACGGCACAGTGCGCATCTGGGATTCGGCGCGCGGTCTGCCGTTACAAATTATCCCGGAGGGACTTTGTCTTGGGGTTTTCCTCTGGCAAGGGTCAAGTTGCAACATGCTCTGAAATGACAGTTTATTTGAAAGATGTAAAAGACGAACGGGTCCTGCATACCCTTGAACATGACGACCGGATTAACTGTGCAGCCTTCTCCTCAGACGACAGTAAACTTGCGATGGGAACAAGAAGGAAAGTCTGTATTTGGGACACAGAGACAGAGCAGCTTGCCCGGACCTTGCCGGCGCTCCGTGGCGTTGACTTCGTCGCCTTCTCGCCCGACGCCAGTAAAATCACCTACGGCTCTGGCTATAGCGCGCAGACATGGGATCTACAACGGAACGAGAGGCTGCCCCGCGAGATCCACCACCTGGACGACATTAATGCATTGGCTTACTCCCCCGATAGCTGCACGTTCATTTCCGGCTCAAGGGACGCAACGCTAAAGATATGGAATGCAGAGACGGTGACGCCCCTAGAGACCCGTGAGGTATCGTCAATCGTATTGAGCCTGGCGTTTTCGCCTGCAAGCACGGGTCCGGGCGCCCGTTTACTTGCCTCGGGTCTAGGGTTCCCCAACCTCTGCGTGAAGATCTGGGACACGGTCACTTGGACCATCGTGAAGACACTCCCTGGGTATTAGGCCGACGTCCGCAGTGTGGCTTTCTCGCCTGACGGTCTTATGCTTGCTACGGGGACGATGGACAACACGGTACGCATTTGGGAGGTGGAGTAGGGGCGGCTCTTGCATACCCTGGAGGGGCATACTGCCAGTGTTGACTTTGTGGCGTTCGAGGGCTAGATATTGGGTTAGCTGCTGCTAGTAGAGAATCGATAGCTGTGGAATGTGCCCAGGTGGATAACGCTCTAATGCATGTAGCGATGTGTTTCCAAACTCAGTCTACATCTACTCCTAGTTCACGCATCCGTTTCTCAGCCCATTTCCCAAGTCCACCAAAGAACCTCTCCGAGTCTCCACCGCGCCAGTCCCGCAACTTGAACCACAAGTACCGTATGTCCTTACCAGCTTGAATAGCGACCTTGTACTCCGGCGTCTTGTTGTACAGCCTCTGTTCAGTATTGGTTAATCCCACGTCAGTTTGTTGCGGTATCGCTGTGGGTAAGGGAAAAGGAAAATAGAGTAGCGCACCTGGATATAATGGCCTGCCCACCCAAAATATATCTTCATATCGGATTGCGTAGCATCTTTCGGGATTCCGGTCACAGTTGCATCTCCGTCCTCTTTGGCAGTCAGGTCGACCGGGTTGACGGCTACCAGGGGGTCGGACAGGAGTGCTGGCACGATACATCCTGTCTCCCAGTCAAAGATGGGAAGTGACAAGGGGCTCGCTGCTGCTACCCTCCTTTTTGGTGACTTCAATTGTGGTGTTGTATTTCCAAAATCCTCATGCTCAAGAGTAAGGCGATACAGTGATTTGTCCGCGGTTTCGGGTGGCATTAGATGGGGAAGTGCACGTAAAAGAGACTCCTTTGCAGCCAGTGCAATTGGCCCAACGGTCTTGTTGTCATCTTCCCAGCCGATCATGTCTCCTTCGTTGCGGATGGTAGCATGTGTCTTGGCTTCCATGACGTGCAGTCAGAATTCACGTGTCGGGGCAATGGGTTGAGTTAGAGTTTCTGGCATGAAGTTGTAGATGCGGCTAAGGAGACGGCTCTGGATAAAATCGGACGGGGTGTTATAGTGGAACAAAGCTGCCCTGATGTCGGCTAGCTGGTCAAGAAGGCGCATCTGCCAAATGTTAGCAATACATGATCGAATCGCTGAACAAGGCACAAACCTTGTCAATATCACTAAGCTCGCGCCAAACGTTGTCCACTCCCTTCGCCTTCTCAAACACGAAAAGCCGGCATCCAGCCAAGTCTTTGGGGACAGAGAGCTTGGGTCCAGGATATTGGACTGGCACCCGATGACAAAGCAGACGAGATGCTCGAATGTCCGTCTCCGTGCTCAAGAGATTGTAGACAGCCGCTTCAAACATAGCCTCTGGTGCTTGCCATTCAATAGAAAAGCCATCGAAGTCAGGCATATTGAGATCGCCACGGGCAAGTCGAACCATTAGGTCCGGTCAGTTCGAGGGCTTGATATGGAGACCCTAGAGAGAAGTCAGATTTGCGCTTTGTCAGACTGTGGGGTACACATTAGGGGATTTACATAGTTGTTAGAGCCTTTACTGACGGCGACAATGTCTTCTACTTGGGTATTCGTATGTTCTTCAACCTCTCGAATAAGATGGTTGACGTCCCATTTGTCTTGAAATGGGCTTTTTCCCGCGCGCACAAGGGAAAGAAGTTGTTTGCCGTCATACTTAGTGCCATCGGGCATGGAAGGCCGATCGTCCCTCCAGCTCATCGTGGTATGTGTACTTCAACAGGCCTGTTGACAGCGAACTACCGGAAGGAGAGGATTCCGGTACCAGGCCAACACTGCATGCTTGTCGTGACGACGAAGGTCCAGGTGCGGGTTGTGGCATATGTAAGAAGGAACAATGAGTGCAACATGCTTCCAATAGCCAGGCATCGTGTGCAACAGTGACAGGCATCCTATGAACGCATACAATACACCGCTCTTCCTTGGCGAAGATATGCCACAAGTGACGAAATATTGAGTTACAGCACTGAGAATTATAACTCATTATTGATGCGGGTTATTGATCTCTGTGGATTCCAAGCAGGCCGCACTTACCTATGGAGTAGTTTCAAAAAAATGTTTACTATAGAATCAATGCTCCTATTATCCCTGTTATAGCACCGGATTGAATAGGAAAAAGTTTCATCGGTCGGCGCAGAGCTCGACTCAACCTGGTTCGCTGGGACGTGGGGCCATCGCAATGTAGATGTTCTTGCAAGAATATAAGCAGTCGCCCGAGCTATTGTATCAGCGTTCGTCCGAGTCCAAGTGTGAGGGAGCCACTTCGTCATTGGTTTGGGTTTATACCTATGGTAGGAACAACAAGGACGGATCTAGAAGGACTGGTGGTGATCAAATCACCACAGGAAGCTATGGTTATCTGACTATCTAGGATGCTCAAGACTCAAACGCGCTTGATGCGCATCCTCGTAATGAGCTCGGTTTTAGAAGTGCACAATTATATTCAAGCCTCTTCTTCAGGTTCCATATGTCATCCAGGGATTAGGGTTTCATTTCACCTAGCCCTAGCCCTAGCCCTAGGTACAATCCTGATTCTACGCGATCCCCAGCCTATATAGACAGATCTACTGGTAGCACGCTCTATGTTTCAAGCCCCAATCTTTACCGTGCCTGTCGGTATCTCCCTCGCGAGCTGCAGCGCCATCGCAATCCCCGCGCTCCTGCTGATTCCCTCCAGCTGCTCGATGATCCACCCTCGCGTCTGTTGACTGACGACCGGCGACTTTGCGACGGCATACAGCGTCCAGGTTAGCATGTACCCTCCCGACACAGAGGGGCCGCCGCTGTAGTCAGGCGTACATGCAGGCACAGCCGGCGATGGTGGTAGGAGCCCCAAGCCCTGCGGCACGGTGGCCAAGATATCATCCCCACGCGCGGCCATAACGCCCAGTAGCGCACGGCGCTTGATGGCCAGCCTATTGGTATCGACATTGCCCAGATCTAGGTCCTCCGTGGTGCTGGGACAGGCGCAGACCTTGTCGATGAGCCAGCAGGCGATTTCGCAAACGATGATTTCGACCATGCGCGCGTTGTTCCAGAGTCGAATTGCCCACGCGCTTGGGTATGTGTCACAGCGGCCAGCTCTGGCTCCAGATAGAGAGCTGGCCGGCAGAACGGTAGGATGGAACGGCTCTTCAAGTGAAAGACGCCCAAGGACGGCCTGGAAGTCGGCCTGCAGCGCAATGGCTTCAGTCAGAAAACGCGACCAAGGGGCTGACTCGATCCCCGGACTAGAGCCAGCCGTATGTACAGCTGCATGGGCACGCGCCTTCCTTTGCTGATACTGCTCGGCGACGCCCGCAAAGAGCGTTGCACAACGCGTCGCAAGTACCCCCAGCTGCCAGCACGCGCTGCTCGTGAGCCCCAACCCATCCACATCACACCGAGCAGCCTCCTCCTGCAGCACGCGCAACTCCTCCGGAAACGGCCGGACGGTCTGCACACACGCGGTAGTCACATCAGCGCGCACCTGGTTGAACATGAGCAGCGCCGTCCGCGTCGTAAACTGGCCCTTGCCCCGTGCAACGACCAGGGCAGCGGCGCCGTGCACATGGCGCACCCACGACTCGAAGTTCTCGACGTGTTCGAACACGCCTAGCGAGATCACCGACATCAACGTGCTGTCTTTGATGGATTCAACGGAGCACTGCAGCGCGTCGTTCACGAGGCCAATTGCCTGTGCGTACTTTGTGCGGGCGTGCGGCATGAGTGATTGTTGGCTGCTTGAGAGTCCCATTAGACCCACGGCTGCCATGCTGGTGTAGAGTGTTGGCCGTGAGGCGTCGTCGCTGTAGCATGGCGGGATGTAGTTTAGGTACCCCCGTGACGGGGCACGGCCGCCGGTGACAAACTCGTAGAGGAAGTAGTTTACGCCGATGTCGTCGAGGCTGGGACCTAGGGTTTTGGAAGGGGGAGGATGGTGTAGGCTAGACCGGGAGGAGGAAGCCGAGGCCAGACTTTGAAGGAAATGATTGGCGGTCTTCTCCACTTGACCCCTAGTTGCGTGTGTCTTGGGGCTATTTGTGGTTTTTCTGTTGACGCTCGCCCGCTTGATGGTGTGCCCTGTCTGGTCGCGGAAGACAAGGTCCCAGTCATCGCGGTAGCCGGGGCAGGCTTCGCGGGTGCGCAGGCACTGGCCGCAGTGGGGGCGTTGCTGGTCGCACTATACTGGCGATCAGTATGCAGATTAGATCTTTCATTTCTAAGAGATGACTTACGCGACGCTTCACGGCCCGGCAATTGGCGCAGTTCCTGGATGCCCGTGTGCGGGATGCGTTGGGGGGTGACATTGCGGGTACGTGGCAGAAACAAGCATCAACTCTCGAATAATGCGCAGCTAAAGGTTCTGGGCGTAGGAGTACAGTTAGTAAAAGGCTTGGTTAGCAGGGCTTACTCTAAGTAGTATAGATTCATACTAAGCTGTACCCACTTTGGGGCTGCTGACGTGGAGATCTGCACCAGCTTTGCCCTAACAAGTAGCCCAGATGCTGCTAGGCGTAAGCTTAGGGCTGGAGACCACTAATCCTCTTGGGGTAGTCGAGATGCTCGGCCAATCAACGCATCCAGGCTGTGCAGAGAAGAGGGTGCCCTCGAGCATATAAAGAGGGCTTCATGTTGCTAGGTCTCTGCTGAGTATCTGGCAAACAGCTTTCTCTGTCTTCATATTCATTCCCTTCTCTGCTCCCCTCTGTAGCCTCCTAGTCGATCACCACATAATACACCATGGGCAAAGTCACCTACTGGGACGGCATCGCCATTCTGCAACTCATCGACTTTCCCATCATCCTCGTCGCCGCTATCTTCATCTGGAAGCGTACCGGCTGGCGCAGCGGCAGCAAGATCTGGCGGTATGGCGTCACCCTCTCGCTCATCCGCATCGCCGGCAGCGTCTCGTCGCTCATATCGATTAACAATCCGTCGTATGATGTCGAGGTTGCCATTGCGGTCTGCCAGTTGATTGGTCTTGCACCCTTGCTGTTGACGTTTATCGGTTTGCTGAGGCAGATGTGAGTTGTCACCATCCAGCACGAAAGTGGATACACTACTAACCAACCCCGGCATTCAGCGACATCGAGAAGAAGACTCCCCCAAGGGCAATAAAACTCATAACCCTGGTCACCTTCATCGGCCTAATCCTCGGCATCGCAGGCGTCAGCTCATCCGACTCCGACTCAAACAACAGTTACAAGCCCGGCGCGCTCGCCAAAGCAGCCATGGGCATCTTCCTCGCCGTCTTCGCGGTCTTCCTCCTTCTCGCCCTGTGGCTCTTCTACCAGCTTTCCTTCTCCCTGCGACGTTTCCAGAAAAAACTCTTCCTCGCAATCGCCCTTTCGACTCCGTTTCTAGCAGCCCGTCTGCTTTACTCCGCGCTCGCGGATTACACGGCCTTCAGGGCCTTTGCGCTGGGCGGGAACGCAACGGTTTATTTGTGCATGGCGGTGCTGGAGGAGATTGTGGCCATGGGGATTACGATGGCTTTGGGGGTCTCGGCGGTGATGGAGAGCGACTTTGTGAGACTGCAGATGGAGCGCACGCCTGTAGGGCAGGGGGAGGAGCTTGACCTTGAGCGCAAGTGAAGAATATGGCTGGGCAGATTGACAAGGGAGTGTATTATTGACAGTCTTCTCAACCAGATGCGTGTTCAGCACGGTTATGGATATGGAGTCAGAGTGAACCTGCAAAGCCATAAGCATACTCTTGCCTGGAGGGTGATTTTATGCGTACCTAGCTTCCACCTAAGTACGTCGTAAACACTGCTAGCCTTGCGATTACTTCATTCGAATATTCTTCCACATATAACTTTGGAATACCATACCCCTTCCAAACAACTTGGTCTAGGTAGGTGCCTACCATAGGCTTCAATCTAGCCCATCAACACATCAATCGCCAACTTTCCCTTCGCCTCTTCCTTGTAGCCCTCAACAAACCTCTCCCCAAAGTCCCTAACAAAATTATCGTACGTCGTGTCCGGCTTATGCACACAGAGCCCACACATAAGCTTCTTAGCACCCTCCTTAAACCCCAGTAACGGGAACTCGCTGACCACAGCGTCGTACTCCTCCTTGCTAATCAAGCCCCCAGGAAACGCAGACCCCACGAAGTCGGCGAAAATTCCCATAGCACATAGCGCCACTTCGGCCTCTTTATGCTGTGCTATACTAGGGGTTGTATGTAGCGCGATGCTATCCCAGACGAGCTGTCGCTGGCGGGCGTCGAAGACATTCCTATTCTCGGGGTCCTCTAGAAATTGACGCGCTGCGTTTGCGCTGTCGACTTCGAAACGCTTATCCTTCGACGAGAAGACGCTAGTATGATCCCAGGCGAGATCGTGCAGGATGGCTGAGACGGCGTGGACTTCGAGGTCGACGTTGTGGGCTTGGAATGGGGGTGCTTTCGAGGCGATGAGACAGCCGAAGAGCCATGAGCGGTGCACGTGGTTGAAAGACATGGGGTCATTGTGTTTCTGTGCGTAGTCAAGGGCAGCAGTGATGAGGGACGAGTCGGGGACGGCGATGCCAACGATGGTGCGAGTGGGATGGGACGACATTGCGGAGAGGGTGCTTTGTGTTGTACTGGTAGGCCTGGGGAGGAATACTGTGGCTGGTTACAGTTGTGGGGTATATTTTGCTGGGGAGTAATCGTGGGTTTATATACCCGTAGCTTATGCAGGCTCTATTTCCGACAAGTTCCGATCACTAATCAGATACCTATTACACCGCCATGTGGCTATTTTGTGGCGCTTAGTTACTTGTCCAATCAGGCCCTGATTGGATACCCTGGGCACCGTTTGAACCCTTGAGGCTTAGGTCTGAGTAAGCCCTAAGTAGGGATCTGAAATGCAGGACGACAATTCTTGCATTTGGTTAAGCCTTGAGGGAAAATTGAACTACGCCAGTATCTATGTATTTAATCCACTATTAACCCTGATTGACCCTGTCGATACAACTTCTGACCACGGCTCTAGGCAATTCCATGTAGCAGACCTCACCATCCCATTTCCTGTTATACCTTCAGAGATCTGTGACTTTAGGCACCAACCATGAGACAAGTACGTAAAAAAGACGTCCATAAATATCTATATATTATCATCCCTCTTCGAGCTTTGTTTACTGAGAAGGTCTCCCAATTGCAATGGTATCGCACAAATTTCGCCTCGGCCTGCCTTTTGAATATCCATGGATAGTAGGACTGCCTATATCTGACCCCTGTTCCAGATCCCTGTCACAAGTTTACCCCGCCAACTCAGTCATGTCCCACTAATTCACCTCGCCTTATTGGCTCCGTCTGACATTTGCTGCATAGACTTGGTGCGGGGTTCCCAAGTTCCACGAGAAGAGCAGATAAACCCAACCTTCATTCCCTTATGAGGAGCTGGGTAGAATCCTACCTAGGTAAGGTTTTTCCTGGATACCTCCCAACATGCCAACCACGCAAGTGGTTAAATCTCAAGGACCGTTCCAGGGGCTGCCCACTTACCCTGACACCCCGGAGCTGTCCAACCTCACTGCCGTGGTAACTGGTGCAAATGGTCTTTCTGGTTACCATATGGTCCGCGTGCTGGCAGCGGCATCGGAGCGCTGGAGCAAAATCTACTGTCTTTCTCGTCGGACCCCGCCCGCTAACTTCTTTACTGATCTCGGTGATGGCGCCGAGAGGGTGGAGCATATCTCTATTGACTTTCTTGACGAAGTGTCGAATATTGCGAGTCGGTTGAGTGTGATCTCTAAAGTGTACGCAACCTAACAGGTTTGTATGGACTTTTCCTAATGAAGGATGTATTAGGGACTACGTCTTCTTCTTCTCGTATATGCAGCCACCACAAGACGGCAATGTCCTGGGTATGTGGTCGGATGCGGAGGCGATGACCGAAGTCAACTGTACGAGCCCCGATATATTTGCCCCCAGCATCACCCGACTAACATGATACAGCAAAACTCCTGAACAATTTCCTCGACGCCCTCCAACTCGCAAACCTGCAACCAAAACGCTTCCTCCTACAAACAGGCGCAAAACAATACGGCTTCCACATCGGCCCGGCAACCAACCCCTCCTTCGAGGACGACCCACGGGTCACTCTTGAGTCGAACTTCTACTACCCTCAAGAAGACGCGCTGGCCTCGTATTGCGCCACCACGGGGGCCGGCTGGAACGCTGTCCGCCCATCCTACATAATCGGCGCTGTGCGCGACGGCGCCTTAAACCACATGATCGGACTCGCAATCTATGCAGCCATACAAGCACACTTGAACAAACCACTGTATTTTCCAGGAGACTATGTAGCCTGGGACCGCGAGTTCTGTCAAAGCACGGGCTTGCTGAATGCGTATTTTGAGGAGTGGGCTGTCCTTACCACCGAGGCAAAAAATAACGCATTCAATATCCAGGATGGGCAGTCCTTTACCTGGGGACGGTTCTGGCCGCTGTTGGCCGAGTGGTATGGCGCCACTTGGGCTCCGCCTGAGGCAGATGAAGCGAAGTATAGGGTTACTAACTCTCGATATGCGGAGACGCCAAGGGGGTACGATGACTATTTTCTTTTCTAATTATGGCCCTTTGGAGCTTGAGCAGACGTGCGCTAACTGCGAGTCTGTAGATACGGACCGACTGGTATAACACGCTCGACATTCAGTCTACAAGAATGGTCAGAGCTCGAGTCGGTCCAAGCCGCATGGAAAGAGCTGCGTGAGGAGCACAACCTCGTTCTCGACCCTTTCACCGTTCAGATCCGCGCGCAGATCTTTGGTATGACCGACTCGGCGGTCCTGGGCGGCTGGGCTTTGTCTTTGAGCATGCGCAAGGCCAGGAACATGGGGTTCTTGGGGACTGTCGATTCGTACGAGACTATGAAAATAGCGGTAGAGGATTTGGCGAGATTGAAGCTTGTGCCGCCGATAAAGGATGAAGCAAGGACTTAGGAGTTGGCGTTTCTCCCATAATCGAGTTTCGAGTACAGATTGGAAGATGTTTAAAATTGGTTTATCGGGACGAGAAACAGCGGTCACTTTTCTCTTGATCGAAGCTCGAGAACATGGTTTCGAAAGTGTATCTGTCTTGGTTATACTTTAAAATCACCGCCAGAAAGGTGATTCGAAAACATATATATAAGCAATCCTTTTGAGCCATTGTGGACCCAGGCAGCTGGCTGATCAAAGCCACCTACTATAGATACTACCTACCTACCTAGGTAGGTTAGGCTCTACAGTCACGCTCGGTTGAGTTCAGCCACGCGCAACAAACCATCATGGATGGTTCGCAACCAAACCCTCAATCTTTCTTCTTAAACCCTGGACAGCACTCCAGTCAAACACCCGAGATCATGAAAATGGACTCATCTCGCTCCTCGTCCTCCTGTCCTCTCGCTACCTAGCCCTGGTGTCCACTCGAGGCACCGACTATACCCATATAACTCCCCTCGGGTGCCTGAAGAACCGACACCACATCTACAACGCCGGCGTGTGGCGATATAATACGCCCAGCTCCTGCGCCAAGAGACGCAGTAACCGCATGGCTCAGTATGCCGCCGTTAAGGGCACATACTGCTGGTGTTGGAAAGATGATGAAGATTCAAAACTGGAGGATGTAATCGCTGAGGAGCAGTGTGATGTTCCTCCTCCGGGGTGGTCAAGGTAGATGTTTTAGTTACTACCATTGTACCCTGGCTCGGACTATTCCTGCTCGGCGTCGGCTGAATATCTTAATGAATGCTGACGTTTGCTCTGCATGTGGTAGCACGGATTCCTGGCTTTGGTCCCTTTATCAAATCAGCCTGCTAGCGTGGTGGAGAGCAACCCATTTTATCCCTGTCGGGGTCGGCTGCGGCATTCGTTCTCCCCAGTCACTACCGACACTCGGCCCTTCTCAACGCCCGCAGAAATTATGTTTGTTCAACAGCCTGAGTCTGAGGACCTGCGAAGTGAGGGTTGGATGGGTCTCTAGGGTGTGTATATCGTCATCGAGTAGCTACTTAAGCTATATCTTTGGGGAGAAAAAATGTTTCGTACTGTGGGGGCACCCGGAATCTGCTCTAGAGGACCCAAATTCCTAAGGCTATACTGGGAGAAAGTTTAGTGTCTGACTTGGTTGAATTGTCTTGTGTATAGCCAAACTATATACAAAGCCTCAATATTCTCCGAATACTCTATAACAGTAAATCAATAAAGCAGAAACCTCAACAATCCAAATCGGTTGGCATGATCGTTGTCAAAGATGTCCTTTCGTGGACGCTTAGAGAGCCTGGACCTGGCCGAGAATGGACTGCATCTGGCCGTACTGGTCGGCGTTCAGGTTGTTGTACAGAAGGCAAGCAGAGCCACAGGGTGTGGGGATAAGACCGTCGCCAGTGAAGACGCTGTTGAGAACCATGCAGTTGGAGGGGAGACCATCGATTTGAACACCTGTTCCACGTTAGCTCAGTCGCCCCCCTTCTATCTAGTCACCACATAGGGAAGACGCTTACCGTTGTTCTGGACAGGGCCAGTAACAGTGACAGTGACAGCAGGGTCCATCAAGCTGTCAACGCACATGTCGAAGTTGTACTGGGGCACACCAGCGGGAGCGGTAATGGCGACGGCACGGCCGCTCAGAGGAAGACCACGAGCCTTAGCGAAGTGCGCAGCGGCAATAGCACCGCCGAAGCTGGCGGCAGCAGAGCCAACCTGGGCGACGGTCATGGCGACGGCATCCGCAACAAGAGGGATGGCGATGAAGGGGCACTGGACCTGCTGGCCGAGGAGGTAGGCGGCGGTGGCGGCACCGAGAATCTTGAAGGAAACCATTTTGATGAGATTGAGAGATTGGAACTTGGGAGGTTCGTTGAGAGGTGGTTTGAGCCTTTGTTGTTCTGATGAGATAGGATGCTGATGAGGATGGAGAGCGAGATGGAGGTGAGGTGAGGGGGTTCTTATACCTTTTCGCAGACCGTGGATTGAGGTCTTTCATGGTATCTATCTCGCGTAACCTTCCATGATTGAGGAGACCTAAGCGAGCTGGAGACTGAGCTGAAGGTATCGAGTTAGTCCTCGCGAAGTCATGATACCTCCTGACCAGGTCAGGTTCTTGGCTGTTGGTTGAAGCTGTTCGAGCCTCAATGCTATACTTCAGAGTCAACGCCAAGTATGGCCCCAAGGATACTGCTCGCATTAGGGTTACTGAGTAAGTGAAGATCTGCAGAGGTTGTTGGGGGCGGTTTCCGCTTGCACCCTTTAGATGTGGATCTACATCTTGCTGATGTGTCAAACCAACGTGCCTCTTCTTCAGACATCCCTCGTAGGCGTGTACTTACCTCTTGGCAATCCTCAAAAGGGGCAGGTCATACGAAGTATATAGATTGGCAAACCCACATTCTCGCCCCAAAGGAGCGGGTCGCCTAATCTGGGCAGGGGACTCTGCCAAGGAACACGCCTCAGCCGCGAAGTTGAACTCTTATGTCGGACAGAGTCCGTGATAGAATTGACGCGGAGACCAATTAGACCAACGTTCGAAGTAAGCGGGTCCCCAAGGGTCTGCAGGAACCGCGCCTCAGCGGCGAAGCTAGCGGCGTTTGGCCCCCAACCTTATAGTAGCGAGGGCCCCACGGGGTAGACAGGGAGGGTAAGGGGCATTGCCTAGCAGATCGAAGCATGCTTGTCATGGAGGTATATTGTTGGATGTAATGGCTGAGAGGGTTACGTACGTGGCGTAGGTCTTCCGAGCGTTGGCGTATAGCATACATCGATTGGCATGATTCTATTTTGTACCGAGTACCGGAGAATACTCATAGGACAAGACGGCTAAATGGGAGCGGCTGATTAAAAGATTTCTTACGGAGACATTTCTTCCACTTCCTCTGTAAGCGATATCGGGGGCCTTACATGATGATGGCAGTGGGGAAGCCCTAACCCACCCGTCTCAGACATAATCCCCGCGAGTAAATTATTGACATTCAGCAGCTCTTCAGTCCACCGGTATTATCCTCCAAACCTCTACGACTCTCAATCGCACCATCGCCAAAACTCTCGTAATATGAACGCCCAGCATGAATCTCAATTCACTACTCCCCTTATTCTACTACGCGATAGCGAGCGCGCTCACCATATTCGGTCTCAAACAGCGCCGACAAATCCGCCTTCTGCTTCTAATTCCAATTTGGCTACTTTCTCTACTGGCATTGGCCTCATCCTATAGGCTGTCATGGATGATTGGTGCTGATAGCACTTTTGCAAGCCTGTTGGTATTCTATCTTCTTTACTCGGCCAAAATCCTTGTCTTCGATACGCATGATGTCAATCCCGAGGCGAGGCAAATCAAACACCATGACTGGAGCCCGACCTTCCTTGACTGTTATCGAACATGGAACAATCCTCGACATCTACCAATACGGCTTTCGAACTTGCGCCTTGAGAGGGAAGCTACATCAAGCGACTCTGGCCCCATCAACCTGGCACGTTTTGCCTTCATGAAGCTTGCGAAGGCGGCAGTGCTGTGGGGGTTTGAACGCTTCGTCTTCCAGAAAGTCTTCATCCGTGCACTCGGCCAAGTCGTTATTTCCGACTTCTCGCCACCAATGGAGATGCCCGCCTTCACCCAGCTATCATCCCACCAGTTGCAGGTTCGGGCCATAATGTCCGTCCAATGGATGTGGCGCGCTTACTTCTTTCTGGAATTCTACCACTCGCTTTTGTCTATTGTGTTTGTGGCCCTCTTGCGCTTTGACTCTCCTGAAGAGTGGCCTTGTCTCTTTGGGAGCCCAGTGCAAGCGTACAGCGTGCGGAAGTTCTGGGGCCGATTCTGGCACCAATTGACTATACCCACGTACATCTTCTATGCGCGGCTTGTTTCGAAGCATGCTCTGGGTGTACAGCCGGGCTCAAGTGTGGAGAAGACAGTAATCGCGTTTCTTGTCTTTGCGATTTCCGGCCTCTCGCATTCCTTGGTCGGTTTGGCGTTGGGAGATGCCGCCCTCTTCCGAGACATTTTGTTCTTCGAGATATGTTTCCTTGCTGCTGCGGGTGAGACTTTGTTACTCAAATATTACTCCGAGGTCTCTGGCGGCTTGAACGGGGCACGGTTGTTACGCCAGGTGGTGCGAAGAGTTACGGGCATGCTCTGGGTCTTCGTCTTCTTCTTCTGCGTTTCTCCCTTGTGGATCTATCCGAAGATCTATCACGCTTTGTTGAATCCAGTATATTGAAGACTTTTATGTAGATACATATATTATAGATCAGCTAGTCAATCCAAAGACACCCGGACAAAATATAGCAGTGAGCTCCCTCAGCCGTCTAAAGTCCTGCAGAACAAGCACGATCCATCCGATGAGTGGTACGTATCCTCTCACGAAGCCAAGTACCTCATCTCGGGTGAGGTAGTCCTGGCCTTTGGGATACAATAGCGTATCATCAATAAGGTTATTGTCTCCCTTGGTCAAGATGAATTGTTGTGGTTGGCTATGCCTGGCAAGGTGTCTGGAATCAGCTGAGATCACTTTAGTAACGCAGTAGGATCTACCTACATTGAGTGTAGGTCGTTCTGTCCTTTGTCTGAATACATGACGCGATGTACCCGGTGAACCATTGGGAACTCGCGATTAGGTAACCAGCATACCGGCAGGTCTCCCACTTCAACATTTCGATCGTGGTTGGAGATCAGCAGGACGTCTCCTACCGCAAAAGCGGGAAGCATGGACTCGGTTGTAACTATCATAATCGGGTATGGTGTACCGGTCCATAAACAGAGAGCCTTCCAGGCCATGAAACAGGTAGCCACGACCTGGGCCGCCGCGAGAAATCCGTTCAGAGCAGACCGCATGATTGAGATGTGTATGTGGAAACTCGAATACAAACAGCGACTTTTCCGTTCGTAAAAGATACCATAGTATGATGTAACAAGCAATTTTGGTCCGCCAGCCATCTTCAGGCCTGCAATATAGTCTACCGTACTTCGTACTGCAAGGCGCGGACCAAGGTTAAGCTAAGGTTCTTGGCGGCAGGGCCCGCCCCGCCCGCCCCCACTCACAGCCACACTTGGCGGGGCTCCACTCCCAGGGTCTAAGCGAGCTGCCTATGACGAGATCCCGCGTGGAAAATGCCTCATACACGGCACATGGCCGTCTTTCGTATTTGTTGACTATCGGGGAAGGTGAGCCTCATCTCTAGACCACGTGGTGATTACCATAGAGGATTGCCAACTTTCCTCTCCTGTACATCAATTTTGACATACTACTTGTTTCTCTCTGCATCAATCGTTGGACCACTTGTCGCTGAGGAATCTCATACATCACTCAATTAAAAAAATGGACTCAGACACCGACTCTCTCAAGATATCCGCTAGAAAGGACATCCTCCTTAACCCCGCAGTCCTTTACCTGTCAGGTCAGACCATCGTCGCTGAGGATGACCCCTCGACCCCACTTTACGTGCTAAGCACCGACATACGGTCCATCCCGAACAAGAACTCGTCCGTGAAACTCGAAAGGGTCGAGAGTGCGGATAACGAGGCCGAGAAAAGCGAAAGCCCGCCCCAGAAACGCCGTCAACACCTTTTCTACCTCGTCCACCCCGAGCACGCACAGTACCGCACCGACATTCCTGCCCGGTATTACATCACCTCCGCGGTGCCAGAGACGGTAGGCAACATCCGCCTCGAGATCTCCGAGGCACGGCTCCAGAAGCCCTCTTTCAAAGCACTGTTAAGCGCGGGTAAAACCGCATCAGATAGACCCTTATTCAACGAAGGAGCCCATCAGCTCGTACTATTCGACATTCAACCGAGCGGAAAAGCGGGCCTTGGTTCTACTGCTTACAAGTGGGGCGATTTCAAAGGTGGACAGGTGGCGGCCGAGGGGGAAGAGGATGGCAGGTACTATCTGAGGATTACGAAGGGCATGCCGCAGGATCTAAGGGATGCCCTGGTTGCTACGTGGCTGTTGAGGCTGTGGTGTGAGACGGCTGAGAGTAAGGAGGCGAAGAGGGAATGTAAGTTGGCTTTCTTATTGTTGGGCTATACCTGATTCCGCTGACGTGTCTTCTAGTCTATGAGAGCATGACGTCCCCAGAAGCGTATAGGGAGAGCATGGATGGGTATGTGAAGAGGCAGTGCATACTGATGTAGGGTCTGTTGGTTTGTAGCTTGCTTTCGTTGGGTAGAATATTGTTTCAATGGTTAAGCCCAAGCCATAATTCTTTTGAGTCTTGGCTTAGTGTCTGACAGATATGATAATGCAGGTAGACTCCTGTGCTTTCCACCGATGTCATCCTTTGCAGTAGTGCTTATGGAAATTAGGCCAAAGCCGCCCAGCCTACACAAGCGTATTTGTAGGGTCCTTGGCTTTGGGATGGCTTAGATCCCTTTTTCAAGGCTCAACGGCTAACTTTCCCTTTGAAGAGCTTTGGGTTTATACGAGGTATATAATTAAAGTTCGTTTAGATTGTTTTTGGCCCCAGGGATTGTGATCTGCAGACCCCAACATTTGACGAGAAAGCCAATCAAGGCCTTGACACTCGACCCACCAGCAACGTTGATGTCTTTTACTTTCGACGTGGCGGAGCTCCTGGTCCTAGCAAAAGCCACTGTGGTTAACTTCTACATTCAGAATCTTACCCTGATCCACCATCCCCCAAAGTTTCTCAAGCCCCCAAAAATTCCATCATGACATCCCATCAGGAAAGCCGCTATGGCTCCCTCCCCTCAACAATGTCCATGCACGGGCAGTGGACAAAACTCAAGTCCATGAATCTCTGCAGCGGCGCAACCTCCAAGGACAAACTCTGTCTCATCGAAATGCATTCTGGCTACAGCGGTACACCGCCGCTCGGGATGAGAACGGGATTTATCTTGCGCGATGGGATGAATTCCAAGGATCCTATTCTTGCCGCTGCTGGTGACGAAGTGCCGGGTTTGCATGCATTCAATCCAAATGGGGTTATCTTCCTGCCGCCGCTTGATCCGGATGCGGATCTGAAGTCCAACGGTGGTATGGATACGGAGGTCATGCGCGCTGAACCGGGACTGGATGGCGATGTTGCGTTTTACTTTTCAATTGAGGTGGGCGATAACCAACGGCGAGAAGAGTTTGCATGGCGCAAGGTCAAGGAGGGTAAGAAGAAGGGTTTCAAGTTGGTTCGGGTCCGCAAAGATGATGAGCCTGAGGTCGCCTTCGTGGATTGGGTAATGGCGTGGCCGAAACTGACACATGCGTTTACGCTCAAGCTAGCGGACGGTCAAGCAGAGGTACTGGGAGGACGATGGGTACTCATGGTTGCTGTTACTGCGATCAGACTCTATACTTTGTATGTTAAGGGAAAGACGAACAAGGCTGTTGTTGGTATGGGGAAGGGAGGCTAGGGGAAATAGCACTAATACATTTTATCCTTCACTGCCGTAGTATTGAAACCTATCGATGTAGGATTTGTTCACAGGTTGCTACTGGAAATCTGTGTACATCTGAACAATGGAGAGTTTTGTATCTGACACTATCGGTCAATGTCCCGCCATATACACTCGTAGGGTCGTAGAAGGTTGCATTTTGTTTACTTTCCGTCTTCCTAAATTCGACGAACACAAGCAAACAATGTCCCTTTTACCAATATATATGAAGGGCGCTTGCGCTTGGAAATATATTATAGGCGGGCAGGGCTATACAGCTGACTCAACCACTTCCCTCTTTCCCTTCTCTGTGTTGTGCGGTCCAAGAAAGCTCGCCCAAGGACGTCCTTGTCGCTGCACAACTTCGAATCTCACGGATTGTTTCCAGGAGCCGACTATTGTTCAAATCGAACTATCCTCGCGGGCAACAAGAAGCGCACATGCTGCGGTAACATACGTCGCCACATTGAGGACCACAAAGGTAACGATGAAGGGTGTCTGCGAGTCCGAGGATACATCGTTGGGGTCGAATATATGCATGCCGAAGAATGACTGCACGATTACACTAGTACAAGATGGACACCTGCGGTGGAATTCAAGGGTTGGGGCTGGGAAGGAGCACCGTGACGAACCCCATGGGCAGATAGAACACCGTAGCAACGGTGAATACCAAGATATAACGGTTCTGTTGGCGGCTGCTCTCGGCTAGCTTTGTGCCTTTTTGAAGCCTCCTTGACGGAGGTTGCGTTGAACAGCTGGAGTTCGAGTGGGTTAGCTTTTCAGAGCCTAAATCGTCGATCCAGCAGAATATGGTGTCTTAGTGGGTGATCGGAATGCGAGAACGTACCCCGTCCTGAGCCCCTTTACCTCCTCCACCTTCCGCTCAACTCGATCAAGCAGTGGCTGGAAATGTACCTCAACACCGTCAAAGAAAGCTCGGCAAAGTGCCCTGAAATCCTCCAACTCCTCATCCGGGATGTCTGCGGCCTCGGAGAATCCAAGTTCCCTTGTAGTATTCTGGCACAGCTCCTTGAAATCACGGAGGGTGCCTTTAATCCAATCGTTGCATTTATGGAGGATCTGGAGAGCAGCGAAGTACTGTTCTGACTTGGTGAAGTCATTGTCGTCGAACAGCAAGGTCCGCCCGTTTGCACGGGTCATCTGCGTGAGCTAATTGAATGCGGTTTGTTCAGTATTGCTTAGTTATGGGAGGGGACATGGCTTTTACACGTACACTTGTATGCAGCGTGCCATCCAGCCGGTCTAGGAATTCCTCCTAACTGGGCACAATCATCAACTCCAGTGTTGCAGAGGTAAACAGGAGAAACATCCCCGCCCCCATCAACCTGCCGTGTGCATATGGTAGTGCCGTCCTATACAGGACACTAGGTGCGAGATACTCGTCGATCGATTTCCTATCGAGGGGGAACTTATCATCCGTCACGTTAACCAAGGTATAGAGCGGCGATATCATTTAGCTTGTGGTAGTGAACATGCCAAACGCGCAACGCTCTTCGCGAAGTTGAAGGTCAAGCGTGCCGTCCATGCCGCTCGGTATATTCCCGGCATCTCGGGGTAAGAAAATGCCATCAACAGGCTCGCTTAGAGCCGGGGCGTCGCCCTTGAATTTCATCCATCGGGTGTGGAAAGCCAGGGCGAGAAAACTGTCTTCATGATATTGGCAAGCCCCTGGCTTCTCGGGCTTGACCCACGGCGATGCGAAATTAACACCCACTGCTTGAGTACGCAGAACTGTAATTTCCCAGCTGCCATACTATAAATGCCATGGTTCGCATAGGGAACACAGACTTTCTGTGAAGTGATATTGATCTGCGTTTCAATCAACCATTGTATCTTTTGTAGGTGTCTCACGACTTACATGATCCGCCCACAGACTCGCTGGCACTGTCTGCTTGAAGTCTGTGACTTACCTAGCATGGTGGCTTTCTCTGCCAAGGGAATGGCGGGCTACAACGGCATGAGTACGAGGACGCAACCCTTATAGACGGATACCACGCACCGTGCATAAATAAGCGGTGCCTTCAGGGGATTCCTCAATTGTGCAAAGCTGATATTATGCAGCTTGATAGAATGAAAAGGTTGAAAATGGTGGCGAAATGAGCCCTCCGGCCGATTTCGCCGTGCTCTGCACAGCCAGGGAAGAAGCATTTGGAATCGAGCATATCATTCCCAACATCCAAAGGTGGCTCCCGGTAGATCGGCCATGTTGTTTCCAAAGTGTCAACCGAACCTGCTTTGAGGGAGCGCCTATCGAGATCCGAGTAAGAAGCCAAAGATATCCGATCGAAGCAAGCAGCGATTTTTAGGTCCGCAGGCATCCTAAAGCACAATAGCATGATGATGTCATAAATCAAACTTAACAAGTGATCCGCGTCTGGAATCCGCAAGCGGTGCCATTTCTCCTGGAAAGGTAGTATCGTGTTGGTCCACTCCTCGCTGTCGATATAGACACTTCGTGGCTGCTGTGGCGCGGGCTTCATGGGTTTGTTCCCCAAGTTCTCGAAAAGCCTATTTTGGTCGGCTAACTGAGATTGAATCTCCTTGAGCGTTTCGACTATACCATGGATCTTCTTTGCCACGTTGTCTTTTGCGGGTGGCTCGATATCAGTCTTCACTGATTCCAGCGGCGGCTCTGGGGTGTCATCTGCATGGTGAGTTGGTGACATCCTAGATCCTTATTAGAGCATCAATAAAATTAATCTAGTTGAGTTGAATGGGAATGATTAAGATTCTATGCAGTGGTTGATGTTGATGACTCAACAGCCTTACCCCTCCCTACGCGCCAAAGGCAAACGTGCTCTAGCTTGATTGGAAGTGAGGTCTCCGGCCAAGATGTGGGGTACCTATGGTACCATATTATAGGTAGCAGGCCAGGCTGACCCTAAACATCAAAGCATTTCAGGCCCCTTCTCCAGTGCTTGGGGACTGCGGGATGGAAGACAGCACCGAGTGACAAGATGTAGGAAGTATGTGCTTGAGTGCCTTCGACATAAGAGATTGGACCCTTCTGTACTCAAGCCGCACAGAATACCTAATTCCCCCCCTGCAACCAACATGTGACTAAAACAAACTTGATACCCAAGTCTTTCTCAAAGCCAACTTCCTATACTCCCTCGTCGCCTGACTAGAGCGTATCAACCTCTCATGTCCATCTTCAATCAATTCAATAGCAGACTCCGTCTCCCATATAAGCGGTCCCTTCGTATCTTTCGCCTCTTGATGGTCTTCTTTGAACTGGATGTAGTAATGCTCATCCTGCTCCTGCATTGAGACATGCCATTTCTCACCCAGCTGTTCTCCATCAGGCCCCGAACCGCAGGCACCCTCCATCTTTGACGTAGACGGACTGTTTACAGCCAGTGTGAACAGATTCTGCGGCTCGGTGAAATCGGTTATTGGGTTCCCACGGATCCCAAGCACCATGAAGACAAGGCAGAGCACACTAATTGCAAAGGCAAACAGAAGTATGGGATAGAACACGCCCTGCCATGGCTGAGTGCCTCCCGATGCGTATACGAGCTGTCGGACCGTAGCGTTGAACGATTCCGCTATTGGTCGATCGACCCTGCTACTTGCAGCTGTCCGGGTCCAGTTGGCAAAGGGTGCGAAGGACGCATTTACAGCGGACAGCATAAGAGTGTTTCCGGCCAGCACAGCAAGCGCTTCGCTTATTGACGGACGGTTTGGTGGGAGGGAAGGCATAGTAGGAACTAATTTCGTCAAGAGCCAGCTGCTAGTGGACTTTTTGTTCCTGACGCCAGAGTCCAGGGACATCCCGTACATCCAATGGACAGCGACGAACCTCCAATCAGGCGCCCAGATTGGCCTATCCATGCTGGGATGCAGGGCACCGTAACGTGCCCGATTGCCTTGCTCGCAGAATGCTGAGAACTCGGAGCCGCTCGGTGTAACTTTGTACCTGGTCGAGCACTGAGGCGAGTAGTGAGCCTTGAGCGAGCATAGTACATATTCTGGCTTTCTCCCGGGCGGGCTAGCACCGAGTAGGTATATCGCATTGGATACGTAGTCTGTTGTCACATTGACGGCCGTCATGTTCGGCATTGGTAGTGTGCCAAAGATCGGAGCAACTGTAGTCGTATTGGGATAGTCGGGGCCAAACCCAAAGAGCTCGTCAACAGCGGTACGATTGTTCCACTCGCCATCGCCACGGCCTGGAAGATCTGCTGGGGGATTGATTTCCCAGGTTTCTGGATCAAAGTTCCCACCTTTGTCGGGCCATTCAGTGTAGACAATTGGTGCTAGTTCACTTGCATTCATGCCAGCGCAGAGGACGTTCAACGCGGGGGACATCACGGAGGCTTCCACTTCATAGCTGCCTCTATTTGAGGGACTATTACCCTGGGTGAGGCCATTGGCCGGATGGTCCATGGCTGCAAGAATGTTCGCATGCGGCATTGCAACTGTGACGTTTTGCACGAAGCGGCCATACTTTTGCGATACAGCGGCATTGTCCACTCGGTCAATCCAACTTCCAATGGCTGTGATACCACTTTCCTGAATCCACGCAGTCGGCGGAGGCCGGAATTCCAGGGTAGTTGGCAGTGGGAGATCTTTCTCTGGTTCAAGCCTCCATGCACGGGTGAAGGCTTGATAGTCACTGTATGATGGGCCCAGATATTGGATCTGTAGACATGTCACGTTCCGATTTAAGCTGTCGGCGTCGACGGGAAGCACGGACATGCAGTTGTCGGCGAGGTAACCATAGTTGGCAAAGGTGGTGTAGACATCGCCGACGAGGATCCGGTTCTCCACGGGGCCCCATACCAGCTTGGGGGCCACTAGCGTAACAACCCCATTAGCACTGAATCACAATGCGACGAAGTTAAATATAGAGGAGCTGCCATACCAAGCGCCTCTGCCGCTGTGGTGTATAACATCGAGACTAATGTCGCGATTATAGTGAGAATGCCCAACACCGAGCAGCCTGAATACCGCAAGCTCTCCCAATGCACGAGAATTGAGCCCGGTTGCATGATCCAAGTTCGCATACACATGTCAGCGATGGAGATTCCACGCGAGTAATGGGAGATTGCTCGAAAGCTAAGGATCTGCCCAAGGCAAACAATGCATACGGTGACAAATGACAATTCAATTGTCTTTGCAGCAATTGCACTGAGCAGAGTAGCTGCGGATGGCGCCAGTGTCCCATTCGAGTGAATGAGCTTTTTATAACGAGGTTTTATAATAGCGACGACCAGGAAAAGTCCTGAGAAAAGTGTGGAGTACATCGCCAACACCAGGGTTATCGACGATGCCCAGGACAGTCGGCGCTGTATGATACTTGCTCTTGTCGGGCATTGGACCGATGAATGCTGATTGCTTACCTCCGCCTTTGGCTTGGTTGATGGCAAAGGAGAGTGTTGAAAGCGACAAGGAATGACTGTGTCATCGTCGTTGATAGACCCAGCGCTCCTCAGACAAGATTGGTCTGGAAGATCAATCGAACCCACTTGCTCGTATCGGAAGCTTGATTGCTTGCTCAAGTCATGAAGGGTTGTCTGCGAGGACTGGGGATCAAGAAGCATAACATCTGATGATTCTAAACCAACGTGCTGTTCTGCTAGTTTCGAAGCCATTGCCGACAAAGGGTCACGCTTGGACGGGTGGGCGATGAGACTGCATTTCCCGTTCTGTCAGAAGGAGAGATCTGAGTCTTATGAACCTTGCCCTGGAAGAAAAAGAAAGCGCGGTTACACGGCGGATCTGTATCTGGGGAAAGCACCGACCTAAATACGAGGCCAGGACTCATTGGTTTGACCTCGGGACTGGACTGTTCTTTCCGAATTAGGTTGTAATTATCCGTACCGGCGACAGGTACCAACTTCTAAGGCTGTAAGTTTGGAAGCTTATCTGTTAACATCGTCTACTGTAGAATCTAGAATACCATTAGGACCCAGGTGGAAAGGAGCTAGATCCATGACTCTTCACAAGGGGAGATTCACCACCTTGAACAAATGTTTTGTGGATGCCTGCACACCTCTGCGGAGTGACTCAGGCCATGCTAAAAATAATGCGGGCGGACAAGGGTCCAGCTTTAGTGCTGGGCATCGGGGATTATAATAGGATTTCAGGAACCAGCAGGCCACCGAATGGAGGTTGGAGGCTGAGACGGGGCCGCTGAAGAACAGCCAAACATATCCAGTCAAGTTGTCGATTGTGGTTGCACGGTGGGAGCAGGCTATCTTGGCTGTACGACCTTGAAGGTGGCTGATATCAAATCAATTTGATTTCATGTACTGAATACGAGTAGGTAGATAGCATATGATAGAAGAGTAGCTATAAGCCTACACCGAACATTTCAGGTTCCAACCTTTTAGGCTACTCCCCCGAGCCTCAGCTATAGCACACGCATTCTAACTGCACGAATCTCCCGTATAATAGGTAGCTGTCGAATGGATACGGCAAACAAATCAGAGCACCGGCACGATGAACCTATCCATTTTTGCGTCCACACTTTCAGGGAGGATTATGGATGTGGAATAAATCACTCCACTGGCTCTCTAACCTTGGAATACCAATTGACCAAGCTCATTTCGTCACAGAGGGATACAAAGTCGGAAAGGCAGATTTGATCAGAGTGGGCCCTTCAATGATTTGATCAGGTTGACAACCTGGTTGCCTCTAAAGAACCACACCTGTCCCTTTGTACCTTTCAGGCACAAGAACCGCATCGACGCATTCGAAACCGGCCTCCGACAAGCCAGGCCACTCGTCAGCAATTTCCGCCGGGCCAAACGTCAGTCGCTTCTCCTTCAGATCAGCCCTGACGTATCTGGTTCCGCGGAAAAGTTAGAACTCATGCTCTTCGCCCGGTACCTTCATGACTGCATCGATGATGTCGAAACCCGGTGCATCGTGTAGCATGGGGAACCTCTCGGTGATCTTCGATGGCCCTTCGGTTGGTTTGTTTCCGCCGCCGAAAATGCCTACCCGAGTGCCGTAGAACATGTATTCGTCCTTTCCGTACGTAAGCCAAGAATCCACGAATTGAAATCCGAGCTCGCGGAGAGTTAGTTATCCCGACATATTGAAGGCCTTTGCCCCGTCTGCCGCAG
This sequence comes from Aspergillus multicolor, assembly GCF_047715735.1. Taxonomy (NCBI): domain Eukaryota; kingdom Fungi; phylum Ascomycota; class Eurotiomycetes; order Eurotiales; family Aspergillaceae; genus Aspergillus; species Aspergillus multicolor. The sequence goes on from NW_027395960.1 coordinate 914,253, forward strand.
TCATCTGGGGGACACTGACGTTGATGTATGATACATCGGACCAGAAAGATGCCAGCGTCGGCGCGAACGGCTTGACCTCCCTATAACATATAGATCGAATCACCTTAATTAATCACAAGGTAAAACGAGATTGATAATAGTTTGTCGGGATCCTGGCGTGCCTTGTTAGTGCTGCTGTTGCAAATTAAAGTAGATCGGACGTACCCTAATTTCCGCAGCAAGCGATAAGATGGTTTGATCTCGACGACCCTCGAAGATGGAACGTGATCAGAGTTTCCCCAGAGGTTATCAATTGTCTCCTCGGGGTACCAGCGGGAGAAAAGTCGGAATGTTGATTCCTCGACCGACAGCATATCACTCTTACTTATAGACTTTACAGCACCCATCAAACTCGGCCGACGCAAATTACTTACCATCAAGACAGAGTGGGGTAGCGCGTTGGTAAGTGTAACAAACCCATGATGACATGCATGGGTTTCTCCAGTGACGTCCTCTGCTGAGTTCGGGAAGAATGTGCATGCTACCTAAACTTTTAGCTACCTCAGTGTACTGGTTCACTGCAGTGTGGCTTCGCCTACCTTGCTTATTCGATGACACATAGTCCGTCCTGCTTGATTTTCATTCTGGTATTTCCTCACTACATACAAGACAAGGCAACAGCGGTGTAATCATTCATTTGTTGTGCATATAATAAGTTCAGTGACTGCAAGGGCTCAATGCAACATATTCTGTTGTATCAGCATGTTTCGGCGGCGTAACAAACCCGACCCCTTTGTATGATATAGTAAAGGTGTAAGAACAAAGAGAATTGGACCTGTGGCTTGGACCCAACGCTGGAGAATGCCAACCCCTTGCTGTTCTAGACATAAGGGTGTATCGACATCAACCTCAATTCTTCGGTCCGACACGCTACCAACGATACATTGGTTCTTCACTGACGTGTGCTACTGTGAGGCGGAATTCGGAGTATCTAGCACCATGAAGGGCGGGAATCAGGAGAACCCGCACAGTTTTCAAAAAGTTCACCAGGGTTAGTAGTTGATAACGGAGGAACTGAGAGATCTAAAGCTAATAAAGGTACCTATAGAGGAAGAAATTGTCTATCCTGTCCATGGCAAACCTTAAGTTATCCTACTATTATTTTAAGGTTCAATTACTACAGGTAGTATGTAGCTCTCTAACACGCCTTGCTTTAATTACTTTAACTAGTAATAGTATCTAAGGGGTTTCATACTACGATAAGACCACGCCAAATGCCTACGCTAGGTAGTAGTTACTGGTTATTTAACCTAAAATATTACCTATAGCTGCACCTATTAAGTCTCCTTTTCAAGGCTTTTAAGATTAATACCTGCTCACATCTCTACCTAGGTGTCTTGCCACCTGTTTATTATCCTTGTTGATAGTCAATCGGTTTGAAACCACCTCAGAGCTTGTCTATGGCAACCAACCCCAATTGCCGCAGCGAAGACACCGGGCATTTACAACTGGCCAACGACCATCGGAATCTTCGATTCAGCTTTAGGTCTCAACATCCTTTGTCATACCAGAGTAATCAGATCCCTGCCTTATAATCACATAAAGAATCGCGTAATGGCAAAAGCTTAACAATTTGGTAGTAGGTTAGTATACCACTGCGGCTCCAGTTTTCGTTGCCACTACTAGGTAGGTAACTCTAGGTAACTTATTCTTGGTTTCATATTGTACAATATATTTCCTACTTGAAGTTGTAACTGCCTTCAATCAAATCAGATTCGGACTATCTGGTCGCTGAGGCCCAGGCCCGCTCCCCTGCATCTCCGCTACAGGCGGCCGCCAACGTCCAGACCCAATTTCATATATCTCCTGGTCGGGCAGTTGTTTGGCTTGGCTTTGGCGTGTAGAATAGCCCAGATCTCCACTCGAGCTAATTTCTTGGAACAGTTTCTTCCCGGCTCTCCTCTCCCATGTAGACCAAGCGCCCAATGCCAACGAGATAACAAGCAGCGGTACTCCCACGCCGGCACCAACGGCCGCCATCTTTCCCGTATCTGTAGACGTGCTGTTCTCTCCAGGCTCCGGATTTGTATCGGCCGTAGCGTTGGTATTAGCTGCGCTTTCAGTTGGCTTAACTGCCGTAGTACTCGTGCTCGTGCTAGTACTAGAGGTTGCGGTGGACGAACTGGAGCTCGAATCCTCGGACAATATCCGCAGTGCATTGAAGCTGTCTTTAGTCCCCTTGCCTCCAATCTCAAGAAACATGCCGTTATCTGCCCCCTTGGTCGTCGTCGTCTCGCACGGGGTCGATTCACCGTTACCGCACCAGTACTTCATCGGCGCTGTTTGGCCCTGTCCGTCACAGGGCCAGATGTTGACGAAGGATGAGATGGATCCTAAGGATTGAAACCACTGTTAGCTCTGGCCCTAAGCTTTCATGTGTTATCATTGATGGGTAGCCACCATTTAAACTATTGCATGCATCTGGGCAGATGTTCACGTCGTCCCATTCTCCCATGCAGGCGCCGCGGTAGTTCAGGCCGACTTTGCCGTAGCAGAGCCCGCTTGTCATGCAGATCTCGCCGACTAGACAGCAGGCGGATTTGGATGCGGTGGGATTGCAGGGCGCGTATCCTTCTGCGATACTGCCGTCTGGCCAAGTGCACTCTGTCTCTGCATGGACTTTGTTGATAATAGAAGTGATGACGATGAGAAGTTTGAAGACCGGGGATGGATTTTTCATTTTCATCGGGAAATTAATGGCAGCTTGCCCATTGTAAGGTATATCCTTGCGAGTAGACAGGTAATGAAAGGGGGACAGGCAAAGAAAGGTTAGTTAGAGAGAGATGGCGGCTCTGGAGAATGTCAGGGGAAGCCTTGACTTTTCTTATTTCGCTGGTTCCCAGTTCATAGCCGCGCAGACTATCGCGTGTTTCATATTGATATACCCTGTTAAGCATGGGTTTGCCATTGGCAGCATACTGGGCTATATAAAGATGGCGTCTAGAGCGTGTAGTTGATTGGTGAATCAGGCCATCTCTGTTGGCTCTACGCAGGGGTCTTTGCTTGGCAAGCCACGTCACAAAGACTGCCCAGGCATCATCCCGTCGTCAGTTTGGTGTAGATAAGATAGGTCGTAAGCACGCAAAGGCAATCGTATATCTGGGATTCTTGGGTTGACGAGGCTCATACGGCCCATTGATGCGAGGTGCCGTTTCCCCTAGGGCTTCGTTGCACGTGACTTGAGACGCCCTAGATACTCCCAGTTATTTTCCAATCGGACTCATTGTCTTGTAATAGCTCCTGAAGTGTTCAATATAGAGCTCTAGGAAGTATTGCACTTATAGGACTAGAGCTAGGTAACCTCAAGCCTCCAGATGGCATTGGTACCACCATCCCCCTCAACATCTGCATTCCCCTTTCTCAACACACTAAAACGAGAGCAATATGTTTTTTTTAATGTTGCTTGACAGCACCCCCACAGCGCAAACCTCTTCCTACGTAGTCTCATTCAATTTACCACAGTTCTGTTTCCCACATGCAGTTGTAGGTGTTCATTCGTACTCGCTAGCCTTATTTTTCTCCCTCTTCCACTCCTTCTAGCAGACAGTCTCAGGAATCAAGCGAGCCGTTCTACAGTGTCTATAACAGCGATCACATCTTGCGGCCTTATGTAATTAAAGCAGGAAGGATATATATAGGACAAGATTATTACCAAGTTTCCTAGCAGGAAAAAAAGTGCCCTTTAGACTGCCTATTCTAAAGAATCTCTACGCAATCAGCATTTTAATACCCACCTTTAGTACCCAATTCATCCACGGACCAGCGTAGCCTAGCAGAAATAGCGGGCAATACATAAACCCAAACTACATGAACAAATTAGATAAGGACTCTGCGGTATAATCTGCGAACAAGGGACTAAAAATAAAAATGCTACCTAGGAATGTCTTGTTAGGACATCGGGACTATCTTGCTCTCTCAAGCATGCTCAGCAAGCTCTTCAACCTGCTAGGCTTGCTCCTCCGGGCATGTTGGGCAAGTTCAGCTTGGAATATCTTTATCCTTGGATTCGTCGTCACGACTGCGTCGCGCCTAGTTGTGGTCAGTCCGGAGAGGTTAGGATACATATTTATGACACATTTTGTCAGTTAACAATCACGGACCGTTGAGAGGGAGGGAAAACAAATAGGAGGAAACCAGAGGAGGGTCTGCTTGGGTTGAACGAAAAAACTCGGGCATACTGACGGGGAAGAATAGTTAGAGAAATTAAGAATGGGGAAATACATTCAGCTTCAATTTGGCGCATCAAGACAATAAAATGTGGTGGAAATCCTAGAGGACAATTCATGCTTCTTAGGGTCCAGAAGGAGGCCTTAAGGTTATTCTAAGATCAAGAGAGAAGAGAAGTAGAACTAGAAATGCGATAGTATCGTTGACAATTTAGCTATGTTAGTTGTTCAATAGAATAAGTCATGGAGAACAAAACTAAATACAGCGGTAATGAGCGTCCTTATATAGTTCCGTCCATCATGTTGCTCAGATCATTCTGGGATGACCGCTTTGTCGGTCATCATTCTTGTCAAGCGTTAGAGTATGACTGCCGTGGAGTCTTTTCCTCTACACAACTAAGCACCCGGAGACTTTTTTTTACTTAGCAGAGTACTATTTGCAGGGCCGGCATTGCTTGAAGCAATCGACTTTCTGCGAGATCGAGTTGATGTGACCCGATTAATAACAGGCCTGGTCGGTACGTTGCTCACCTCTCGTCCTGCCGCCATGCACTGCGGCTGGGATCTTCTCAACTGGATAACATCGGTGAGTGGAAACCGATGTCCTTTCTCCACTACTGTTAGGCGCGGGAACACAGTAAGTAGATTTTCATCAAACACATCTGGACTGGTTTCACTCCCTGCGTGGCCTCCCTCCGGAAATTCTAGTGGACTCCATTTATCGTCTTCCCATTTAAGAGGCTCGAAATCCGGTTCATATCTTTGCAGGGAGTGCTGGAGGGGATGCCAAATCTCAATAGCCTTTTTTACTATTTTCTCAACACTTGTGCGAAGTTGGTCGAACTGGTCATTAGGAAGCATGTCATATAGATATGAAGAAGCATTTCTAATGACCGCTTGGATCCTTGACTGAAGATCGGCATTCTGTGCATCAGGATCGATTGAAAGAAGTATAGACCGGTAGAATGATTCTCTCTGATTGTCGTAGGCTGCGAGGTCGGCGAGAACCTTCCGAATACCTGCGTCTTCGGGTACAATGTAGGTGGGCTGGAAGATTTGCTTATCAACTTCCCTCGCTAGAATAGCTAGAAATATAGCCAGCCGCATCTGCTTCGCGGCCAGAGAGTTGGAATGTGGAAGTGGGACATGGTGCTCAACAGCGAGGTTGCTTAGTCTTCTGAATGTTTCCCAGACTGCTCGGTTCTAGAGACGACAGGGGGTGTGAGTATGGAGGGAGAAATGGCTTTCTGTAACATGAGTACGCACCTGCAAAACCTCTTCAGAGAGGTCTCTGACCAAGTGCGAATAGATCTCAGTAATGGCATATTGCCACAAATCGTTGAAGGCATCTGCCCTATGCAAAGTTAGTACACGGGGAGCTTGACTTAATCTGGACATAACTCACATGGAATCTTCATCAGAGTCGAACTGTTGAGTTGCATAATTCTCGATCTCCTCCACGCGAGCTCTTGCTGCCTGCAATGATGTTTTCAAAGCAGCCTTCTCCTTCTCCATATTTCTAGCACTTTCCTCCACGTCCTTCAAACGTTCCTGGTTCTCGGAATGGGAGCTTTTCATCCTATCAATCAGGATGTCTTTTTCTTTCACTTTGAGTTGTAGTCCATCAATATCACGTTGAGCAGACCCCAAATTTGACTTTAGTTGGGCTTTATCAGACTCAAGCTCTTGATGTTTACCCTTAACGTTGCTGATTTCTCGCTGCTTTTGAGAAATTGAGTCCTTTCCCTCCTGGACCAGCTTATTGAGACGTTCTATCTCTGTTGTAGCCTCTTTTCGTTTGGACCTTTGAACACCGTTTTCCTTGAACATTTCGTCGATAGCAATTTGTTTCGCAGTTACCTGCTTCGACATTTCATTTTTGACGTGTTCCAGTTCCTTCTCTTTGGAGTCTAGCTGACTTCGAAGACTGGCCACCTCGACAAAGATTTCCTCTGCGGTCTGAAAATCAGAACCTGAAGCAATTGACCTTATTTGATCCACAAGGTTTGCGAATGCCTGGGTAGTGAGTGGCTGCTGGATGGCTGGCCTTTGGCTTTGGGTCGAAGGGGGATGCTGACTCCCAGGGTGCGCGACTGACACGGGTGGCATGTTTGGCAGGACAAGTAAGAGAGTAAACGATAAGGCTATTCAGACACTTTATTGTATGTGGAGAAGATGAGATATGATTATGGGTTATTTGGGATACCGTTCGAGCCGAAGCAAGGTCTTTAAATCATCAGTTACACCACCCGGCATCTCATAATGAGACTCCATGATCTCATGAAAAGCATATCCCCTCTCCTCATTCACTCAAGGCCAGAAGCCTCTTTGATGCTGCATCTTGCATCGTGGCGGTCGTCTCCTCTGCGGCACAGTGTTCATGCATGTTGAACAGCTCAGAGACCTGCGTGATATGGGTCTTCTCTGGCTTGTGACCACGAGATCACACTTTCGTGCAGCATAACGACGACGCAAGAGACAGCTCTCGGCCGCCTTGCCGCAACGTGTCTCGTGTGGAGAGGAGGACTTTATCAGCCATGAACAGCTTCGGTTGCAAGCAAAACCAAATGACTCGCGGCGGAGGTCCAATAAAGTTGGCTCCGGCCGTATATCCTTCTATGTATGTGGACGATTCGCTGGAAGGTGGTATGTTATCTTGGTCAAAGAGATGCCACGTATACTTAAATGTAAGCGGCGCGGCAGCGCCGCTTGTTCAATTTAGTGAACAGGCAGAGAAACCAGGCACTCGGTAACTCCTCCATCTGCACGCAATAACATAGAATGCGGGGTTGATTAAAGGACTAGAGGTTCGAAACTCCAGATTCGCTTGATTCGTTGCCTGAGATCTGTGCGCCCACGCCCCACTCCATTATTGGGCCTATGGAGCCTGAGAGACAGTGCTGGATTTGAACTGACAAACCAATCAGAAGCCATTAATTTGGAGGTCGATGAGGCTCGTGTGCTCTTAAAAGCTGTGGAGATGTTTGCTGCTTGCTGCGCAATCACCTCTTGCCTTTATCGCTCCATCACGTATTGATGAAATTCCTGACCATTTTCCTCAAATCAGACGCAGCGCCTTGTACGCCCTAGTTGCAAAAATCCCAATGTGAACAAGAGCAAAACATTAGGAGCTGGATTATATAGGAGTAAGTGTCCTGACTGATGAGAGCTGTATGGGTTCATGGCCGTAAACGAATCGAGCCGAGTCATTCTAAAACTAGGCCGCGTGCCGCGTGATACCTACTGGAGGGAGGCAGGGCGGTGTACAGGCAGGGAGTGTGATGAAATTAGAGACCTCTCCCTCCAAGGTTTAGGCGAGTGAACGCGAACACATGGCTCATCCTCAGCCAGAGCTTGGCCGGACATCTTAGACAGTGAAGGAAGATAGTCTTTTAATTGTGAAGCAACCATCAATCGACAATATTATTGATAATAGCTGAATTGATCAGCGCATACCATGTATGTACAAGCAACCACTGTGTCCTGCCAGCCCTAAATTTGAATCCTGCTTTGAATTAGACAGGGTGCCAGCTACTCAAAATGGACCATCACGAGGTGCAGGTAGCAGGCAGACTGGACAGGCGCCTTCGTTTATTCTTCCGCGCCCTCGCGACATGACATAGATTACCAGTCATTGGTTGGAGGGGCCGGGCCCGCTAAGGCCGCTCAAGCCACTCCACAACCTTTAAGTTAATAACAACCAAATGTCTGGTGAAATTATCCCATGATATATTACATCATTCTTTGTCTTTGTGGACAACTCTGTGCAACCAGAGGATAAACATCAATCACGCTCTTTATAAAAGAAAGCTGAATTTTCATTATTAGTTATCCGCTGAAGCCTAGTACTAAACCAGGTTAGGATTATTATATGCGTTATTATTTCACCGTGGTACCAGTATTTAATATTTAGTTTAAAGTCGCCTAAACAAACCGGGATTTAATCCCCTTGCAAGCTTTAAAGGCAATTATAGTTATCCACTTTTACTTTAAGCGCATACTCCTTTTCCTTTGTTATGGCCTTAATAAGCATGGTATATCCATGAGATAATAAAGTTGCTTTTAAAAGATACCCTGTCTAACCACGGATATGTAACAGTTTAAAGCCCTTGTTTTAATTCTGGACAAGTTAACAGTGTAACTTGCGCGTGAACTCACACAGGTTTATTAAATGCCGCTGACCATCGTGGTGCTGCCAATTAAGGCACTTATTATTGAGACCACGGTTGGCCAAACTACGGATGTAATTCATGGTGCAGTATGGTCTCTACATGTTATTTTAAGAGGGAGCCTCCGTATTTCTCCTGTCATGTGATACCTGCTCGCGCCTATTATTTAATTAATGTTCGCTACCTTTTCTGCGGCTTGATCTACGCGTGGCTGCGCGGTAGACGGCGAAGGCAGTTCATTGTCACTGTCGCTATTTTTGCTTGAAGAGCCTTCCGGGGTAGACACGCTTGGTTTGCAGCAAGCGCGGAGACGTGTATTATGGGTCTTTGGGAGCGGTTTCCAGTGCGAAGGTCGATAATTTAAGGGCGGCAGTTCTTTGCGTATTGTCTTAGGGATATGGCGCAAGACATTTAGATATTTAACTTTCCAAGGCGACAGTTGTTTATCTATGGTATTATGCCACTTTTAAGACGGAGCTTTAGCTGCCATTACTTGGAGGGTAAACACAAGCATCTGGCCCACGGCAGTCCGGTGCAGGCAGCTCTTGTCGCCCGCCCGCACGTCTTTGTTTGGAACGGACAAGTAGTACTAAAGTATGGTGGGATTAGCCGGAATATGCAAAAATATAAATACCTCCCCTGTCCAAATGCACCCGTACGGAATCTCCAGGTTATGCATGTATAAGAATATCTAAGTGCAAACAGCAGCGTTAAGATAAATGGCATGAAACTTAAAGGTGTCACCTTCCTGATTAATAACATTGCTTGCCAGGTTAATCTCGTGCAAGCCTGCAGTTAATTCAGCAACCGTGAGCTTATGAGGGGCCTTGAACTCCACCGCGTACACTGGTGTCTGCTGCTCATTAGCTACAACGTGAACACAGAACTAATCAGCGCGGCGATTGCGTTGCCTTCCCGAGCAATTCTTCTTTTGACTTTGCACTGTTGATCTGCCGTTCCCTTTCCTTCCATCTCTCCCGCAATTACTATTTGTTGATTGATGAGGGGCGTCAGTAAGACACAACTGCTCCAAGCTGCTCTCCAGAGAGGTTGAGTTCGCGCGGTTATAAAACGCCACTTAACCCTCTATACCAAACTCTTGTCGCAAAATTTCGTCACCCCGTGAGGCCTTAATAATCTATTCAACAAGATTATCCACAGTGTCTCGCTCGACATTTCATAGAGTTGCTTCTGAGTATATCGGCCGGTCCCGGATGTTTGTTACGACGTGATCGACCTGGATATCGAAAGGAAAAAGTGGACGCGAGGTAAAGTTAACTACACGCTCAAGTTTCTCCCAGATTTGCTCTTGGGAATTAGGAAAACCATGCCAAGGGACAATCTATTTAGGGAAAAGTCGGTTAACTAGGTTAGTCACGTTGCCTTGTGTTGTCAAGGTCGCATCTGTCTCGACTCGAATCTCCAGCGATCGAGATTCGTGGCAGCGGTTAAGAAGGTGAAACAAAGTATTAGGTTGCAGTCGCTGTTTGGCCTCTTCCCGTGTCTGTCTCTCCTCTTACTGTCGTCGTTCCGCCTCTTGCTGTCGTTGTTGCGCCTCTTCCTGTGCGTGTCCCGCTTCCTCCAATTGACGTCGTAACTCAGCAGTATCGTCCTGCATAGCTGGCCGTAATTTTGATATCAGGAAAACCAGCGGACAGAAACCCCTTCTGGAATACTGAGCGACGGAATACATGATAGGAGTGGCGACGCGGCAACCTGTGCGTTTGTTTATGTTGGAGGATACTTGTCACCTGAGGCAGAGAATTCTTAGTAATTCAAGGCCTCCAACTACCGAAGTCATAAGCCGAACAGGTTTGGATATATCAAACCTCCAAACAGTAAATAGATTTAGCTATGGATGTTGTTTACAGTACCTCTGCTTTTACCTATAAAAACTCCAAAGCATTCTTAGAACTAGAAGAATTTATTATGCTCTTTACCTTTAATATAATCCCTAGTATTTAATTAGTATTCCTAGCTAGTATAGTTTAAAGGCATTAGAATTATAAGCCCGGATTCTAACTTAACAGCTAGCTTATATTAAATTCTTACCTCTTTTAGACCTTGTGAAGCTATTCCCAACCCCTAATATACATGCCCTTTTACTATATAAAGGCCTTCCAGAACGGAGTAACTCCTGTAACTAAATTTAAATACTAATTAAATTATAACGCTATATATAATATAAATATTATTATAAGCTTTACTAGCACTGTTTTAAGCATGATAGTTATTCTAAAGTCCAGGAATAACTAGCAGGCCTGGTATAGTTATATTTCTTACTTTATAAAAGTTATAGGTATATAGGATTATTTAAATCCTAAAGCTAAAGCTAATAAATAGCTTAAAGTTCCTAAATATCTGGATCTTCCTGCGGATAATGTAATAAAAAATAACTTTAAAAAGTATAACAGGCACTGGAACCATGCCAAGTTTATTAATTCTAAAATCCAGGATATAAATAAAGTAATTTAAAGGTTAATTACTTTTTTAATTTAATAACTTATTAAGAATAAGCTTACCGCGGAGGTTCTTGCTAAATTAAAATAGTAATTTAAACTAATAATACTTAAATGCAAATTAAAGGCATTTAATAAATATATTACAGTATTAATAACTTTAATTAAGTAAGGGAAGATCTTGCAATGGCTTTAGAATTATAAGAACGCTTATTAAGAGATATTATATCTTAAGTAACCTAAATCTGGTAACTATACTGCTAATATCTTATTTTTAAAAGTAATTAGCAGATACTCTTTAAGCTACACTAAGCAGAATATAGATTAACTAAAAATCAGGAAGGTGCAGATATAATAAATTACTTAAAACTTATCTTTAAATATTATTAATATCTCTTAACAACTAATAGCTTTATTAGATTTACCATAGGCCATGTGGCCTTTGCTACACTTGGTAAAGAATCCAACAAACCCTCTAATATAAAGTTATCCGCAGAGAAAGTTGCTTGCCCGTGTGGCTGTAAACATAGAGTAAAATACTACTTTTATTTTATATATTCTTGCAGGCCTAACTAGTATAGATTTAATAATTCTGCAGAGAAAAAGGTTAGTGAAGTACTTAAAAAAATTAATAAATATAAAAGGAAGCTCCAAGAGATTAAGGCAAATAATAACAAGGTAATAAAAGAAAAAAGGAATATAAAGCCTTAAAGGCCTCTACTAATTACCAGAGTAGTTATTAAAAAAGAAGAATACTATATATAATTTATAATATATTATATTAGTGTACTTGTCTTTAATACTTATAATATATAATCCCTGGCGCTTTTTAAAGCCTTTATATTTAATACAGGCGCTTTTATTTATGTCTGTAATAATATTAAACGCTTTACCACGCTTAACCTTTAACACGGAGGCAATATCCGCGCAGGTAATTTAAACTATATTATTAAAGGCTTTAGATCCGTGACACTTTATCTTAAGTCCCTGGAAGAAAAACTAATAATATTAACTTTAAAAAATATTACATACACGCCTGGTTTTTATATAAATATCCTGTTAGCAAGATAACTTAAGAAATTAGGATATTACTAGGACTTTAACTTATTAATTTTAAAAAATAATAAAGTAATATTTTATCTTAAAAATTATTTATCTAGCCTTTAGATAATTAACTTTAAAAAATATATAAAACCTTAAGAAAAGGCCTATGTATTAAGCTATTTAAGGCGCAAAGTATTTACTTAAGAACTTAAAATTACAGGGGATCTTAATATCTTTTACTAATACCTAGGGTATATAGGTAATAAGGTGCTTTAACACCTTTTAATAATAACTTAGGGAGTTAAAATAATAAATACTTAAATACCTTAACACTGCAAGACATGTTAAATTAGCTAGGCATTTTAATAAACCTTTTAAAGGCCCCATAAGCTAGTTAAAGCTAAATTTAACTATATATATCTGGATCTAATCTTTATAAAAAAAGGAATAAATAAAGATAAGTAAATAACTTATTTTTATAATAAATTTAGTAAGTTTTATTAAATTTATACTTACTAGCTAAAATCCTCCTGCTGTAAAGCTGTTAAGTAGTTTACTAAACTTATTTAAACACAGTTTAGCTGTACGCCAAAAGTTCTTTTTAATAATAATAAGCCTAGCTTTAGGAAAGAGATTCCCGGATTTGCTAGCTTTAAAGGGATACTGCAGAATAAATTAGCTTTATATACCCTATCTTAAAATAGCATGGCTAAATAATTGGGAGGAATACTTATTTAAAGGGCTTGAATAATTACACTGCATGTAAAGTTTTTATTATTAATATGGCCATGGATCTTTAAAGCTGCAGCTTACATAAGTAATTAAATTCTAGTAAAGAAGCTTGACTGGAAAACTCCATGGGAGAAACTTACTGGTAAGCCGCCTTATATTTTTAATATTTAAATACTGGGGTGTTACGCGTGGGCGCGAAGAAGTTAGGATAGTGGCCTTTATAAACTAGAGCCAAGGGCCTCCCTTAGTTACCTTATTAGCTATAAGGCCTTAAATATTTAGTAGATCTAGTTCCCTGAAAACTAGCGTGTTAAAGCATGCAGAGATATAGTTTTTAATAAAATAAGAATATATAATTTAAAAAATTTATTTTTATAAATTAATATTATAATTAATATACCTAAACCTTTAACCAAGGTCCTTAACATTCCTTACTGTAACTATAATTACATGGTTAAAGATACTAACTTAAGTTTAAATTTTATAAAATTATATAATAAAAAGAAAGGAAATAAACCTACTCTAAATATAAATAAACCACAGGTTATTAAAATTAAAGAAAATAAAGTTATTTATAAAAAATATTAAGGAAGGGATAAGATTACTTCTAATATTCTGGCTATGGGGCTTAGGCGCTTTAATTAATTAAATAGCTTACTGCCTTTGCCAACACCTAAGGTAACTTTAAAACCTTAATATTATAAAAGTTTTATATAAACTTTAACACCTGGAGCATTCCCTAAAAAGCTACTATAGCCTTAATAATAAATTTTATAACCTAATGCTCCCAGGAAGCCACCACCGGACCCGGCCGGTGAGTAATTACTATAAGAAGTAAAGCAAGCACGCCTTGCTAAACCTTAATACTTTACATGCTTAGGGGGTGAAAATAGCTCCTAGTAACTTATGTAACTCCTTAATTTAACTTATAAATAATAACCCAAGCATTAAAATATAAAGTGTTATAATATAAATAATTATAAAGCATATATAATTAAAGTAATTACCCTTATACTAGAACTGCTTAACTATATCTAGTATATATTTATTATGCTTTACTAAAACCTAGCAAGGAAACACCTTTACTAAGATAATCTACCGCCTCCCCCCAAGTACTGGAAGGATATTAAAGATTATTTATTATATATAAAATTTTATAAAGCCGCAGACCTTGAATTATTAACCCTTGTAAAGATAAAGGCATGGGAAGTAGTAAAGGAATAAGAGGCTGGGATTAACAAGATAATTCCTTTACTATGGGTGCTTACCTATAAATTTAATGCAGACAGCTACTTTCTTAAAGTAAAGGCTTAAATTTATATACACGGAGACCTTAAACCAGTTTTTAATAAAGAAAACCAAGCTACTATGGCTTCCGCGCGCGCCTTTTAAATCCTTGCTGCTTTTATTGCAGCCTTTAACCTTAATACTAATTAAAAAGACATAGTTAATATATTCCTGAATACAGAACTCTAGAGTCTAGTATTTCTATACTTACTAAATAAATATAAATAAAAAGGGAAGCTCTTAAAGGCTTGCAAGGCCCTTTATAGCCTTAGGAAGTCTCCATGCCTTTAGTAGCTTAATTTAGCTGTAACTCTTCGCAAACACGGCTTTAATATAATTCCTAAAAAAAAATATCTTTTTATTAGTAAATTTATAATACTACTAGTGTATATAAATAATATTATTATTACTAATTTCCCTACTAAGCAGGCACAAGCTATAGCTGCAGTATTTAAGGAAGAACTAGCTGCTAAATATAAATTATAATACCTTAAAGAAGTATAATGGTTTCTTAAAGTTAAAATTATTTAGGATAAATAATAATAAAAGGTCTGGCTATACTAAAACTCTTATATTAAAGCTATTATAAGCTACTTTTATATAAATATAACTATTTAACCTTCTGGAACCCCTTTGCTCTCCGCCAGCAAGCTTTATCTAAACATGGATAAAGTAATACTAAAATAAATTTTTAAGATATACTTAAAGGTGGGATCTGTTAGCTATATAAGTACTTTTACTTGCCTAGATATCTTATATATAGTTAGCCACCTCTTAAAATACCTTATTAATCTAGTAGATTATTATTAACATGCAGTAAATTACCTTATTGCCTATTTTTATAACACCTGTTTTCTTGCCATTAAGTACTCCGGTTTACATGCTTTAAATATTAATAAAATTCTTATTAAGATTTATAAGGCCTATTTAAATATAGCCTTTATAAATTATTTAGATTATTCCTCTAGCGCCGGATATATCTGCAAGCTTTATAACAGGCTAATTAAATAAAAAGTAATAAAGTAATACTTTATTATAACTTTAACTACTAAAGCAGAACTCTTAGCGCTTA